>NW_017387245.1:0-499499 GCF_001651985.1 Fonsecaea erecta | reverse complement strand
CGTTACCATAGTAGCCCCCTTGTGCGTTGATATCGGCACCCGCGTCGAGTAGGATCTGCATTATCTTCTCGTGGCCACGCATTGATGCCACCTGTAGTGCGTTACCATAGTAGCCCCCTTGTGCGTTAACACCTGCCGCTGATATAGATAGAATAAACAGCAACACTTCGTCTTGGCCAAGAAGAGAAGCAAAGTATGTTGCCGAAGGATAATCTTCAGCGACTGTCTTGTAATCCACGTCGGTTGATAATATATCATCTGGGTTGTGTAGCCGAAGCCAACGTTCTTTCGTACAGCGCGTCATTAACAGATTACAAACCATCTTTGACAACTGTTGGGCATATTGGCTGTCAGCTTGGCGATAATGGTGGTGCCAATGCTCCGCAGCATATTTTGCAAAGGCATATTGTCTCACGAGATCGGGGCCCAAAACCTGTTGCAGGAATTCATCATGTCGGAGATATAGTAGACAGGCTTTGCTGATCCGCCCATGCTGCGATGGGCCTGACAAAGCGAAGCTGGCCGCTCGACCGTCACGGATGCGATCAGACAGGAGATACTCCTGAACTGAGAAATGCTCAATTCGGAGCATCTGAACACCATCTCCACGGGGAGTGATGTCAATGAGACCAGGACAAATTCGAAGGACGTCTTCTGCACCGCCACTGAATTTACTCCTGGGGTCATAACACTCAAGGTCGTCAATGTCAACTGCAAGAGCTTCGACGACCTCTTCGACTGATAACGGTCGTGATGCAAAACATAGCAACGACAGGATCTGCTGCGCCTCTTCTCGTGACTCGATGCTGCATAGTATTTGTTCGTATGTCTCGTCAAGGGATTGTGGCAGTTTGCGTAGACACCTTTCGAGATGTTTCTCACTTTGAGGACACTGCCGTAGCGGCCGAAGCTGGCATTCGACCCAACGAAATCTAGATATCAGTTAGCTAACATTCATAGTAATAAAGCCCTTAAATAGTGAACCACTGACACTCCACCCGCATGCTTGGTAAGATAGCTCTTAATCTTCTCTCGATGGTCCCCCCAGCGCTGAAGCTGAGGGTCATGTTCGATTTGAAATGCCACATACTGCGAGATATCTTGCTGAATGCCGTCAGTCTTTAATGAGATATGCTCGACGTCCTGCTGGAGTGTCGGAACTTTCAGACGGTTGCGAATGTCAGGAACATCTCGACTGGTGACCAACAAGTGCAAGCCTGGCAGCTGCCATTGTCGTAGGTTATTGATTACCGATAGAACTTCAGTTCGCGAGATCTCCTCAGGGCTTTCGTCCAACGCATCGAGCAAAATGTAGATATGACGGCACCGAGCAACGGCTTGTTGCAGATATTCAAGTAAGACATGAACTGGTGGAGTACCATGATTATAAAAATCTTTTAGCCGGGTCAACTCTGATTCCAGACCGGGAACCTGCCCACAGAGTTGGAGTAGTAATGCTCGTATCATCGCGGACGCATCTTGTTTTGACTCGTCTCGAAAGTCGAAGAAGAAAAAGGCGACCGCACTGTCGGCGGACACTTGTCGGCGGCGAAAGGCGTGCTGGATCGCCGTCGAGCACAGCACGGACTTTCCGCAGCCAGCGAAGCTATACAGCCACAGAAACGAATTGCCCTGCTGTAGCCATGTGGTATAGGCTGTACCCTGGACTAACCACTTCCCAGTGCTCGCATGTCGTTTGGCAACGGCGACATTAAAGTTGACTGTTGCATCAGGTGCCCTCAGCCACTGCCGCAGATCAGCACTGACACTTCGTGCTTGTATTGCCCTGACGAGAGTGTTGACCTCCTCGATGTCGTCTTGTGTATTCTGATGCTCTTTTAGCTGAAGCGCCTGTAACGCGATCGACAAGTTGTCGCGAAAATCGTTGACGTCGTCGCCAAGGTCTTCTAAAGTGCTTCTCTTGAATGGATACGCCGCCCGTCGCCCAACCACCACTGCCTTCTTCCCCCAGTCACTATTGGGCTCATTTTTAAATTTGCCGACTTCACCCTCTAACCCTCTTATAGCCGTTTCACTGCGGGTGACAGACTTTTCAATATCTTGTATGATTGACTGCTCGTTGGGCCGCCAGGTGCGGGTGTGCACAACCTTGTCGATAGTTTTGACGGATTGATAAAGGCCACCGAGTTGGTCTGCGATTTTGGCGAGATCCCGATGTTGATCTCGGCACGCGGTGTAGTACTTGTAAAGATACTCCGTACTCTGCAAGCCGAGAGACAGTAGGCCAGCCACGCTAGCGGCAACGGATAGTGGATCGCCCATGACGTTATCCTTGAAGTCTGGTTGCTGGCTGCGAGGTGAGATGTTGTTGCAAGAAATCAACAAGGCCTGGTAAGTTACAATGCGTGAGACTGGGGAAATGTTGAACTCAGCATCTTTACTGCCAGCCTTACAGGTTCAACAGTTTGACTGCGCTCGTCCACGTCACGCACACGAGAGGGCGCAGTCACCGGTGTAAAATTGTTCCGTTCCGAGAATGTTGGTAAGATAGATGAGACGGGGGTACGAGGTACTGTGTCAGTGCACAGCCAGGACACGCGCCGCCGGAGTGAAATGGATTCTCGTTACTGGAACACGAACTACCCTCGCGCCCCCCGTATTATCTGGCCTGCATCGACCCACCGTAGTCTCTGGACCACCCATCCCCCGTGGTTCACCCAAAGGATATACCGACAGATATATCAGTCTGTCCTGGATCAAGGGCGTGTTCGACCCTCAAACCCGCTCGTGAGCCTGTGGTAAATCCGTTCTTTGATCAATGATGGCTTTACCACCCATGAATCTGCCTTGATTGAGAGCCTAACGCAATAAACGCGCCGAGTCCATATGGATCGAGTTCAGCCTTCTAGTCCGAGTTCTGTCGGGAGCTAGGGAGAGGCTTTGCTGGAGTTCTACTCTAAGAGGTTATGGGTTGCAAAGGACGCAGCGTTCACAACGAACTAAATATCCAGAATAAAAGTTGTATTTTTGTTCTAGGATTATGGTTTCGCCATATTGTCAAGGATAACATACAGGTAAAAGTTACAAATACCAGTATGGAGGGTGTAGGAAAGAAATGAGTTACAGTCAGACCAGCAACGCTTTGGTCTGTTCCTTAATTTAGTTGCAGTGGGGGAGTAGTACTGGAAGTAAATCGTGGTCAGACAACTGACTCTGTTTCAATTCGGCTTATAGGGCTCCTTGGCATGTCGAGATAGTGACACTGTGTGTGACACGGCAACAGACAGCGCCCACAATTGTTTCCATCGTCCAGTCCACGCTGCCTCTCAGCGCTTCGACACATCTTCTGGCTGGCGACAACAAGCTTCGTGTCGCTTGTTTCATCCAAAGCTTCCCCATACTTTACCGCGAGTCGCGCCGGGGCTGTACCCCCCAAGGATTGTCCACCTCCTATTTTTGTTTGTTTCCTGTAAGCGCCCCGACTTAGCCGAGTGTCAAGCCCTGCTCCTCGCAGTCCAATCGTCGACGGCAATCGACCCAAGCACGAGTGATAATGACTGGCAGCTAAGGCACACGGCTCTTGGGTCGATCAGGCACGCCCTCGCCGGCGCTGAGAGAGAGGCGATGCTCGAGGCCCCAAGGTAATCGTCGTTTCTCTTTATCTCTCACTCTCTTCATCCTCGTCGCCTCTAGCTTTCTGCGTTTCCATGTTTACAAGAAAGCGGTTTTTTATTGCTTAAATATACAGTAAGGCCGCCCCCGCCCACGTCATTGCTGACCGCCGTACGCTGTGAACCGAGTCCCGACACGACAAGTAGGTGTGCTACCAACACGGCCAGCCGACTCCCCGACTTTCCTGTCGAGATGAAAAACTACGAATACCCTCGAGTCCGTCCTCCCACCTCTCTGCTCCCCCCTCAGCAGCCAGTCGACAATCGGTTTTCGTGGATGACCACGTCCGCAGACGAGGAAGATCGCGTGGGAGCAAGAAGAGAGACAACCCCTCCTCCTCCAATGCCAGCACTGCCGCAAGGTGTTGCACAACAAGTCCCTCCGCAGACACAGGCCCCGGTGCCAGCCATGGAACGACAGGTTTACGCTTGCGGTGTGGTTCCCTATCAGATGCACAACCCGGCGGTTGTACAACAGCAGCAGCAGTACATGCAAGCGGCGCAACAACCTGGCGCTTACGTCTCGCCGCCATATCCCACCCAGGTACCTATACTACAACAACAACCTCAAATGCCTCCTTCACCACCTCCTTCAGAGCCTGCAAAGCAACCGCCCATACCCGAAAACGAACCCACGAGGCCTATTGTGCCAGACACGAACCCTTTGACACCAACGACGCCCAAACCACCGAACCGAGCTAGCACCAACATGGCCATTGTGCCGCCTCCAGCCGATCCCTCTCAATTTTCTGCCCACGTATTTACGCCGAGTCCACAGTCCATCAAGGGCGGCTCGTGGCAGCATAGCTTTTGTTCTTGCGCCGAGCCTTCGACCTGCATCACCGGACTGGTCTGCCCATGCATTGTGTATGGGAAGACGCAATATCGGTTAGGGCTGAGGGATGAAAGAAAAGATCCGACGAACATGCTGGGATACACGGCAGTCAACGGGTCTTGCGTTGCATTTGGCCTTTTATGTGGAGTGAACGGCATCTTGGCCGCGATTCAGCATACGCGGGTGCGGAAGACGTACAACATGAACAAGGACTCCGGGAACGTCGCGGGGGACTGTCTCAAGGGCATTTGTTGTTGTTGCTGTGTCGTCGCACAGGATGAGAAGGAGGTCAGATTTCGAGAAGAGCAGGCCAGGAAACCTGCTGGGTCTGGCGCAAAGAGAGAAGGCTATGTGGCGCCCACGACTATGACCTTCAACCCTCCGCCTCAGTCGAGATGAACCAGGACACGAAGTTTGCTTGGGAGACACTCTGAATAGCATCGATCCCTGCAAGGTCTTCGTCCGCCCACTCAACATCGACACTGCCGGCAGGGGACCGGCAAAGCCACGGGAGCAGTTGCGATTTGTGCTATAGAGAGGGATGTTACGGGCGCAAGCCGATGTCAAAACGATACGCGGAGGACTCAGTGTATGCCTTCTTCTCTCTGTGCAGCAGCCAGGGAGACAGACACACAACCAGCCACCTCGCGCCCTTGAGCTCTTCTGGCCTGTGTTGTCGGGAACCATTTCCAGCTGTGCTCGCCTGAGCTAGCTCTTTTGTACATTTTGATACTTGGCTGAGCGCCACCCCAATGTACCAATACTTTGATGACGACGCGGGAACTTCTGTGGTCTGTACAGTAGTGTAAGGTTGATGAACTCGATCAGGTTCGACCAATTGCTGCTCTTCAATTACTGCTTCGGTGCCGAACGAACCTTGATGCGTCTGACAGCAAAAGGGGCCAAATAATTGGGTCCGAGATCATGTTGCCCTTGACTGACGTCTCTCGGTGTGTACCTCGTATTGCGCGCGGCTTCAGGCCTGTGACAGCAGGACTCATCTATGCAGCACACGAACACATTTGTCTATCTCTCAGGACATGCAACCCATCTGCAGGTCTCCTGTCCACTCGTCAACATCCCCAGAAAAGGCCTGAGAAGGGAATGAAACATCGCGGTGACTCGCGGAATTCTCGCCACCTCGTGTTGATGCAAAACCTTCCAGATTCGGCATTTTAGCAGCAATCTGTGCGGCTGAGCTTCACGTCGTTGTAGCTAACGGAATAGGCTCTCGCTCGCATCGTTCTTCTCCGGGGGAAATTGGCATTGTATGGCGGGGTGATACCATGTGTTTTCTCCCGCTTTCAGAGCTGTCACCCGAAGTCTATCCAATGTCACAGGTCGCTTCAGCTTTGACTTCAACTATGCTCCCGAAAATCAGGCCATGGCTTACGGCAAAGCTTGGGCTGTGAAAACGTCAGAGGGCTCTAGACATCGCCGTGTTCGTGTCGATATAATGAGCCCTTGTTTCCCCAGGTAAGACTGATTGATCTTCTCCTCAAACTGTCCTTGCCTCTCCCAACGCACTGCAGAGGCGATCTATACGAGATGTTCATTTCCTTTTTGTTCCTGCTGGTCTGGTTCTCGACCGCGGCGGTGACCCAGAATGCTTCCTCCCCCCCTTACGCTCCCACCTTCGTGCAATGCCCGAGCAATCTTCGCATCCGGCCCGCACAGAACGGTCTCAGCCCACGGGAGCAGCAATGGAGACAACAACGTCTGGGCAACGTGGTCAAGGCTCTGTCTTCCTACCTCACCAATGCGAACATCTCGAATTTCCAGGTCAAACAGTACCTGAGCAAGATCAACGCGTCGACGGCGCCGGTCGTCGGTATGGCCATCTCTGGTGGAGGTAGCCAGTCTGGCATGGGAGGACTGGGTCTGTTCCAGGCCTTCGACAACCGGTATCCTCCCGCCGTCAAGGCAGGTACAGGTGGCCTGGTGCAGTGCCTTTCATACCTCACCGGACTGAGTGGTGGAGGGTTTACCACCGTGCTGCCCCTGTAAGTGTGGCACTCTTCTTCCTTCCCGATAGTGAGTTAGTGAATGAGTGAGTGAGCAGTGGTTGACAATGGATGGACAGGGCCAGCAATAACTTCGGCAGTGTCGAGAGTCTTCGAGACAACGCCAATCTCACGGCCAGCTACCTGGTTGGGCCCGCCGGGAACGAGACGGCGCACTACCAGGCCGCTTTCCAGAACGCCTACTCCAAACACCTGGCCGGCTTCCCGGTCTCGGTCACGGACATCTTCGGCCAGCTCTATCGCCAATACCTACCCAAGTCGTGGGGCTATAAGACTGTGTCGGACATTGCCAGTCCCAACACGACCTTCTCCCAGGGCCTGGCGCCCATGCCGATTGTGCTCCTGTCCGAAGTGGTGCCCGGCTCGTCACCGTCCGTCGGCGGCATCATGTATCCCGGGGTCAACTCGACCAACCTGACCATGTATGAGGAGACGCCGTTCGAGTTCGGCAGCTGGGTTGGCGGGCGCGTGCAGGCCTTTATGCCCACGCAGTTTCTGGGCACAGCCATGAACAACGGCACGCCGGCGAGGGCGAGTACGAATTCGTGCGTGAACGGCTTTGACAAGGTCACCTTCGCCCAGGGCAGCACGGGTGGCGCCTGGAACTTCTGGCTCATCGACGCCTTCTACAACATCGCGCTCTTCTACAAGAAGCGGTCCCTCCTCGCTGCGGAGGGCCCCACGCCCTCGATCCCGATCCCACCGAGCCAGAGCCAGAATCCCGACGTCATCCTCGTCAACGAGACCGCTACCCTGTTCAACCAGACCTTCAACCAGTCCCTGTGGGGCACGTACCCCAATCCCTTTCACAACTACAACAAGAAAATGCAAGGCGAGACCGAGCTTCTGATCGTACGTTTGTTTTTCCCCATAATCATCATCATCCGCCCGCTGGGTCTCTCTATCTGACGTGTTTCTATCTAGGTCGACGGCAGCGAAACAGGCGAGACTATCCCGCTAAGATCTCTGATCGTGCCGCAGCGGAAAGTCGACTTCATCCTCGCCTTCGACTCCAGCGGCGAGGAACCCGACAACAACTGGGTGAACGGGACGACCTTTGGCATGAGCGCCGCCGCGGCAAAGCTCCATGACATTCCGTTCCCCGAAGTGCCCGACCCGGCGTCCTTTGTCAATCTGGGCTTGAATCGATATCCCGTAAGTTTCCATATTCCCTACTCCCTCCGGCTCCAACTCGTGATCTTCCAACAAACTCATGTGTCGACAACTAGACGTTCTTCGGCTGCAACGCCTCGGCATCGACGCCGCTGGTCCTGTACATTCCCAACGCGCCGTGGTCCGCGTACTCGAACTACTCGTACACGGTCCCCTCGTTCACCGACAACCAGCTGGACCTGGTCTTCAACAACTCGCTAAACACGGTGACGTTCGGTCTCGGCCAGCTCGACGGCGTGCGCGGCCAGGGTTCCACCCCTCCACCGCCCTTCCCGGCCTGCATCGCCTGCGGCCTCATCTACAAGTCCCTGCTGCGCGTGGGCGAGCCCCTACCCGCGACGTGCCAGGCCTGCTTCTCCGCGCACTGCTGGAACGGCACCACCGCCGACACCCCCGCCACCCCCGTGTATAACCCGAGCCTGTTCCTGGAGCCGGGCGTGGGGTACGCGCAGTGGAACGCGACGGTGTGGACTTGATAGAAGGCAAGGAGGAGGAGGAGGAGGAGGAGGAGGAGGAAGTATACAGGTTCCTCGTAGTACATAAAGTAAAGCACTGTTTGATTGTAGAGCCGTTGGCTCTCAAAGGGGTCGTTTGTTTGTTTGACTGCTTTCTTCCCCCTTTGGATATCAAGAGCCCATGCAGGCTTATTCCAACTTCAGCCATCGATGTCCATCGCGTCACCGTCTTCCTCCACATCCTCATTCTCGACCACCTCCTCCATGTCCACGTCCTTATCCTCCTCGTCCTTCTCCTTCACGTCCCTCTCCTCCTCGTCCTCGTTCTCGTCCTCTTCCTCTTCTTCCTCCTCCTCCACCGCGTTCTCGTTGAAGTACCCCTCATACCACGCTCCCACATCCTCCTCGTCGTAGTCATCGTCTTCGTCGTCCTCATCGTCCTCCTCCACCACCGCCCCGTGGTTAGCCTCGGTGTCCGTCTCTCCCTTGAACCAGGGAATTGATGCTGGAGCGAACTCCATCCCCTTCGGCTTGTACCGGTCTCTTCGGGCCCGAGCGGTCATCGGTGGTAACCGCATGCCTTGCTCGTCGATCTTCTTCGCCAGGAGGTCGCTCTCCTCGAAGATAAACTCCAGCCGCCTAAGCGGCCGGCGAGGAATTGGTATCTTCGCCTCTTCCTCCTCTTCGAAGCGCTCCTGCTCAAGTTCCTCCTCGGTCGGGTCCTCAATCCGCCCGAGGTATTCTGTCATGCCGGCGGCAACGCGATCCTGCGTGCCGTGAATCTCAATCTTTACGCTTGAGTTCACATTTTGTCCTGATGTGATGTTACGATTGAACCACGCGAGGTATGACCCAGTGTTGATAGGATTGATTGTGACGAATGGGTCTGAGCCTTTTCCAGCCGTCTTTTGGACCCAGAGGACCCATGGCTGAGCGTCTTCTGCGTATAATCCGTGCATCTCGTGCCAAGCGCGGTTGTTCACCCTCATCAGTTTGTTGTCAAAGGTCTGGAGGAGACTCTGTATGGATCTGCATTTGGCCGCCGGAAGGAAGATCGGATCAGTGACAATATCATGGTTCTGAACAAGCCGAACCTCTAGCCTCGTCAGCTCAGCGGCTGGAGTATTAGAGGGCTCGGCGTTCTGTGTGATCGTTGATTTTTGATTGCGTGGTCCTATAATAGGTAGGTTGAAGGTACTTGCTGACATCTTAACGGGGCTGCAAGGATCGGCGGATGTGGTAAAGGTAAAGAGTAAAGAGGTCAAGGGACAGTTGCGATTCTTCAGTTGATCGAATCCGCTGATCCAAGTGTATCCGGAAGAAAGTGGTCGGTCTGGATGTGAGAATGTGAGGATGTGAGGATGGGAAGATGTGATGGCGTGGTGAAGTGGTTTTTCTTTTCAAAATTCGTGTGATCGCCAAGTTGTTGTTATTGAAAACAGCGCCAAGTTGTTGCGAACAACAGTGAATTTGCAGATAGAACTGCCGCACCTGGTCCGCACACACAAGTCTCGAGATCAAAAATCATTGTGCACCGTCCCAGCCTCGAACCCCTCTCCTTTCAGATACCCGAAGAGACGGTGTGTCCGAACAGTCCGATAGGATGATAACAGGCCTGGAGATTTATTTATATTGGACAATGAGTGATGTGTTAGTTGGACAGCTGAGATGCCCGCCCTAATAAGATATCCCACTTACAGCACTGGTCCCTTCGCGAAAAGAAAGAGAGGATCAGAAGTCAGCCAAAAAAAAAAAGGTTTGTAACAATCCACAAGGCTATTGAGTGCGTATGAGCTGGAGTAACGGCCAGAGGCACTACTGTTACCAACATTTACCCATAACCTATAGGGACTCAGAGCAGGATTGTATGGAAGACAGGCCGAAGAGGGTGTCAGAATTCGTGGGACAGGCTGTTGTTATTAGTAGACTGTCTCGCACTATTCTGTCAGCAGGCAGAAGGGGAGCCATAAATTCTGGGGGTATACTTCTCTACCATGTGTTGATAAGTAAAGATTCCCACGAATTCTGACACCCTCAAGGGCACTTCTTCAATTGTTGAGAAGAATTGTGTGGCTTTAATTAATATGTTCGATTTTCTCCCTCTTTTTCATGTGGACCCACCTGGCCGTGGTGGTGAAGATACCGGCCTCCTCATGTGATGCAGTATGTGATGTCCAGCTGAGGATAGGTTTGGGGAGGGTGCCTTTTCCATCACTGCCATCTCCCATGCGCTCCCGGCAGTGCTTGGCGGCCTTCCAGCAAGATAAGATACACCGCGCGACGATTATTCGAATAGTTGATTCATCTCGGTCGACAATTCCTCGTCAGATGGCCCCAGATCGTGCGGCCCGGTCTCAAGAAGGATATACGTTCTCGCGATTGCTTCAGGCTTGATGCCGTTGGGGCGCTGGATGCAGGACTTGGATGACAGGATACATCTTTTTTTCTTCCTCTCTCGTATCCAAAAGGCCTCTTTGCTTCCTTCCTTTCTTCCTCCTTTCTTCCTTCCTTGATCTTCCCTTCTTTCTTCCTTCCTTTTTCCCTTTTTTCCAGCTCAAGGCATTCACACACACCCAGCCACCCACACACACACATCTCTCTCTTTCTCTCTCTCACACACACAGAGGTCCTGTGTGCTCTGCGATTATCACGACGGGTGACGCCGATAATCAGCACACCGGACCGAGGGCGAGGAGAGTCGAGAAAGGAGGACGTCCCATGATGGGGGCACGCATCCATCACCTGGCAGGATAACCGCTGGAGTGAAGTCGAGAATGAGTTTTCCGATCAGGGCCACGCCAAGAACCCCAGATCCAGTTAGGCCGATCAATCCCGGGTGGGCCTATCACTATTATTTGTGGAGCCTCCCTGACTTACTGTATGTACCTGTACCGACTCGCCGAGTATATGGAGCACGGACAATCAAACCACCTGAGCCAGAGAGGGAGGCCCTCCCACAATGGAATGCGAGACGAAGCCTTTTCATATTGGGGGGCGGGAGGGAGGGAAGGGGTATTGTATTGAGGAGTATAAATTCGAAATTTTCCAATTGTTGTTCCTACATGAGAGACACGTGGGCTACTATACTACTATGTACGTACAACATTATTCCCAGAGAGACAGACAAACAGGTGATGATACGCCCCTTCCCCTTTCCCCCAGAATATTCCGGTGTGCCCACTTTTACAACGCCGAAGCAGCCCCCCAGCCAGGGTTCATTCATAAGTTACATGCATGACTAGACCTGACTTGATTGGATAATCACGCCTTGACCAGCTTGTTGACGGCCTCCTCGATGCGGTCGCCCAGAGACTCGTCGACACGGCGGAAGAGATCTACAAAGAAGGGCCCGTTAGCAAATTATATACTCAGACACACACAGGACGCACGCTTGGATCGCATGCAGATGATGGATGATGATGAACTTACCAAAGACCTTCTCACGCAGCCAGTCCCTCTTGACGCCGGCGATGTTGCCGGCGACGTTGGCGATAAAGGCTTCCTGCGCGCCCGGCTCCTTGGCCATGACCTTGGTCCACAGGGCGCGGGGCTGCTTGAAGTCCTCGTCAGTCACCTCGGAACTGAACACGACGGGCCCTTCCAGAAACTCCTCGGTCGGCTTGTATTGCGACTCGACGCCGACGGTGTGGAAGCCTGTGGGATGGATGGTACTGTTCAGGTAGTTTGGGTCCAGGCCATAGTTGGCGCTGAAGTTCATGAAGCCATCCCGCTCCGTGGGGATGTAGATGGGCACCTTGGCCGCGTTGGTAGGCAGCATCTGGTAGTTGACGCCCAGGCGGTAGCGGGCCGCGTCGGGGTAGGCGAACATGCGGGCCTGCAGCATCGGATCGGCACTGGGCTCGATGCCGGGCACCAGGGTCGACGGGGAAAAGGCGGCCTGCTCGATCTCGGCAAAGTAGTTGGTAGGGTTGGTGTCAAAGACTAGTTTGCCGACGGGTCGGAGAGGGTACTGCTCATGAGGCCACACCTTGGTCATGTCGAAGATGTTGACCGGGCACAAGGCCACGTCAGCCGGGTGGATGGTCTGAATGGACACGGTGTACGAGGGATAGTTGCCCTTCTCGATCTCGTTGAACAGGTCGTTCGTCAAGAAGTCAGGGCTCTCACCCGCAAGTCTGGTGGCCTCTTGGCTGGTCAGATTCTTGATGCCGCCGTCGGCGTGAATGTGGATTTTGACGTAGTGGAACGAGCCATCCTTCTTCGTGAACTTGTAGGTGTGGCCACTGTATCCGTTGATGTGGCGCAAGGACGCGGGCGTGCCCCGCTCGCTGAAGAGGAACATCAACGCGTGAATCGATTCGGGCGAACCGACGTGGAAGTCCCAGAACATGTCGGCATCGGAAGTGTGTGTGGCAGGATGTCTCTTGTGGGAACGGTTCAGCGAGGGGAATTTGATGGGGTCTCGGACGAAGAAGACGGGCTGGTTGTTGAAGACCCAGTCATTGTTCCCTTCGGCGGTCTTGAACTTGATCGCCCAGCCGTGGAAGTCACGAATGGTGTCAGCGGAGCCAGCTTCCGGGCCGACGGTGGAGATTCGGGTCAAGACCTCCGTCCTCTTGCCAATGCCAGTGAGGAAGTCAGCGTCGGTGATGTCGGAGATGTCGTGGGTGACTTGGAAATAGCCTCGAGCGCCGGCGGCTTTGGCATGGACGACTCTTTCCGGGATTCTCTCACGCGAGAAGTGGGCAAGGGTCTCGATCAACTGGGTATCTTGGAGAAGGACGAGGCCGCCGCCCTGCTTGTTGCGGACTTGGACACTTGTGTCATTGCGGGGGAGAGGAGCACCCTCGGCAAGTGTATAGAGGTTATGAGGACCACCGACAATCATGTTTGGCAGAGAATATATAAGATTGAAGGATGATGACCAATTGAATAGTGTACTTGGATTGGAAGGTCAACTGTGCTTGGGAGGTATTCAGGGAGAAAGCAGGAGGATACTCGCCCTTTTGTATCGTACTGCAAGACGTCTGGATTGAGCAACGCCTAACCATGTTGTTTCCAGCAGCCATCCTCATTTCCATTGCTCCCATAACGCACACTCTCATCACCCGTCGCCGCATTAGACCCTATCATTCAAGGCTCCATGTTCCAAAATGTGCCTCTCTGACTGGTCGTGGACAAAAATTCAGGCAATGAGATCGTAACAAAGATTAGCCAGCCTTGGGAAAATGTTGCGCGCTAATCCGTAAGTTGAACCTGGGTGATTTGTTACCCCCCTGCGAGCTGACAGTAGTGCATGTCGACGTCATCGTTGGCGAGGACCCGCAGATGCTTTCTCTGTCATGGAGCCATGCACTTGAGCCAGATCCGGCAACTGTCCTGCAAGAGGCAGCATTGAAGCAACGTGTGTGTAAAGAAACAATAAGAGGTCGCCGACCGCCGCGGAGAAGAGGAAGAGGAAAATCTTTTGTCCGAGTTTGTTCCGGAATCTCGTTCGCTGCTTTTAGTCGCAGCAAATAAGTCGCTACGTCAGTCGGTCCATTTTTCCGCCTGAAGTTCGGCCACACGGGATTGTGGACTGTCATTCTCAAGTCATATTCTGCCAGTGTCCCATATCATATACCTGCCGCTTCCTCTCCCTCAGTGGGAGGGTAGACAGATATAAGGCGGCGACGAGGCTTGATTCTTCCCTTGTCGGTCTAGAATTGCTCTGGACTTCTCCTTCATGCGAGCCACTGATAAACCTTAGCGACCCTCGACGCTAGCTTTGCTCTTGACATGGGCACTTACAGAGGTTTGATCCTTTCGACTATGAGGGTAATGCCACTGTAGCTCTTGTAATTGCATCCTGTGGGTGAAGTTGAACTATCCTCTCGTTATCGCTTCTGATTGGCTTGTGATTGGGTCGATCTATTATCCATCTTACTGGTCGATCACTTGCGAGATGGAGCCCTCGCTTTGTAATTTTCGAGATAGAGACTGTCTTGGGATTGAGCACGCCTGTCGACTCACCATTCGACGTGCTGCCACAAGCCTCGAGTATACCATCTGTCACCTCAACCAGACATGGCCCTCCCAGCGCATTTTCCCTTGAAAGTTGCCGGTGGAAAGACTGTCCAGATCCCATCTGTCGGATTTGGGACCTGGGGTGGAGGTTTGTCTCTGGCTCTGATGAACTCTTGATGCGCCTGTCTGACTCTCCTCAAAGGCAATCCAGGGTGGTGCAAAGAGGCCACATTGACGGCTCTGAGACTGGGGTACAGACATCTAGATTGTGCTTGGATATATGGTGTATGATGCATGCCCACCGAGAGTCGAGGCCACTTGCCACTGACTCGAGATCAGGTGGATGAAGAAGTTGGAGCCGCGATCCGAGAATCAGGAATCCCCCGATCCGAGCTGTTCATCACGACCAAGTTCTGGCCGCACTTCTCCGCCCCCGAGAACCTGAAGCTATGCCTGGACCAGTCCTTGAAGAAGATGGGCCTTGACTATGTCGACTTGCTCCTGGCGCACTGGCCCGTCGCATTCCAACCGATATCGAGGGACGCCCTTGAGAATGCAAATAACCGTGCCTTTGTCTCCAAGTCCGAGAAGGGAATCTTGGTGGAGCCCGGCACAGACAAAGCAGTCATTGATTGGGAACATACCACCCACAATATCGCGACCCAAGCCGGTGAGTTGTAGTGGTCCACAGGTGGTGGAGGCTGCTGAGCATTTCTTCAGGCCACACAGGCAGCTACGTTCCTACGTGGCAGGCGATGCAGAGACTAGTATCGGCCGGCAAGACACGAGCTGTTGGGGTTTCCAACTTTTCCATATCCGAAGTCCAGGAGCTCTTACCTTACGCTCGAGACGTGCCGGTATCTTGCAATCAGGTCGAGGTTCATCCCTGGCTACCGAATAACGAGCTCATCTCGTTCATGAAGGAGCATGGCATCGTTGTCACTTGCTACTCTCCATTTGCAGGTCAAAAGGCGGACGGAGAGACGCTCCTCAAAGATCTTACGGTCAAGAAGATCGCCGAGAAGAATGGGATGGACGTCGGGCAGTTACTGCAGAGTTGGGCTGTTCAGAGAGGCACTGTACCCCTGGGCAAGAGCCAGACAGAAGGTTTGTGTGCATTCTCTCCTTTCTTGACCTCCGAGTCCTGGTGGATCACGTTGACTGACAATCTTCCAGCGCGAATCAAATCTAACCTCGCAATAAAGGAGCTTTTGTCAGAAGATATGAACGCCCTCGATAGGCTCGAGATTCCGGGCGGCAAGGGGAGGACGATTGACTACAGTGACGAGTGGGGAATCAATCTCTTCTCCAATTGATAGGAGGAGAAAGACTATAGAAGCAATAGAACAAGCCACATTGAATGCAAGATGCTTTACACAGTAGACGCAATCAAGAAGATTATATACCTCAATACCTCGTCTAGCAAACGACAAGACTTGGTGCGGGGTTAAATATTTTATGAACATCTCCGCACGCAGCGTCGCCCGATATTTTTTTTCCGCCGTGCAATCCAGTCCGTCCTCACTGCAAAGTCCCAAGCACTGCAAAACCACCTCAAGATGCCCCATAAACATAAACGTAAGCGTGAGGAAGATGAGTCAAAGTACGTGTGTCCCCTTTCCGGAACCACCCCGCGAAAATCGCAGGAAGAATCACAACTAACAAGAGCCCACGGGCCTGCTCCAGTTTCGACCTTCCGCCCACGTCGCGGGCCCGAACGCTGTCGGTCCACCAGAAGTCAGAACCCATTTTCACCTCCGACGCGGACAAGAAGCGTGCGCAGGAAGTCAGGAAGCAGCAGAGGAAGAAGAATAAGAAGGGCAATAGTAATGATGAGGGCCACTTCGAGGACGACACACCCAAGGCCTTTAGACGACTGATGTCGTTCCAGCCCGGTGGGAAGAGGATACCCTCGGGCCTAGACGATGGGAATACCTCGAAGAAGAAGCAGAGGCAGAAGCAGAAAAGGGAGGACAAAGTGACACCACGCTCAACCTCGGCGTCGTCGAAACCTGAAGGGAGAAACGCCACAACCACCGCTTCGACGGAACCGTCCAACCCACCAGCACCGGACACCACCACGAAGGCGGCCAAAAACAACACCATCATCCCCCACATCCTCCCGGGCGAATCTCTCGCCGCGTACTCCCAGCGGGTAGACCAGTCTCTCCCGCTGACCTCGATTCCGAAGCACCGCACACGCCTCAACACGATCCCGGGGCTGGAGAAGATCAAGACGCCGCTCACGAAGCACAACAAGCGCCTGGCGCGCATGCAGCAGGAGTGGCGGGCCACGGAGCAGCGATTGAGGGAGAAACAGGAGGAAGAGGACGAGGAGCGCGCCGAGCGGCGCGAGGAGGACGAGATCCTCTGGCTCGGGGCGGGGATCGATCCCGCGAAGCAGGTCGTCACGTTGAGCAAGGGCGGTGGGAAGAAGGCCAAGAAGAGGCGTAAAGGCGGTGCTGGTGGCGCTGGTGGGAGGGTGGTGGACGTCGACGACGACGCCGACCCCTGGAAGATATTGGAGAAGAAGCGCCGTGAGGAGGGCCAGTTGGGTAGGCAGGTCAATTTACAGGACGTGGTGGCCGCGCCGCCGATCTTGAAGCCCGTGAAGAATATCTTCAAGGAGAAGCCGCAAAGAACGACGACTGGGGCGATCTCGGTAGTATAAAAAAGGCCTTCCAACTTGACGAGATGAACCGCGCAAAAAGAGAGCAATTTGAGAAATATGTTTCCATGGGTCACACCTACTCTGATATGACTTCCATTTGCATCAACATTTGAAGCTGGTCAATTACGTTGCGGAGGGTGTATCCCTGTTCCAAATCCATATCCACGCCTCCTCGAGCCAGGGGACTCCCTCCTTTCCTTCTCGTGCACAATATCCCGCGAGCAGCTTCAACGTCAACAAACCCAATAAGCACGAGGCCCTTTCCAACATACCGGTTTCAACCCCAGGTGCCTCCTCCACCTCCCTTACCTTGCCTTCTCTGCGCACTTAACCGCCAGTCATCATCTCCACTGGCGAATTTATTGTGCAAGGGTTGAATCCTTTCTGCCTTCTTGCGCTTGCTCAAACGATCTGTGGGAGCGACCTTGAAGAACGTCGGGGCAGCTTCAACGAGCCACTGTAACCAAGAGTTAGTAACCAGTATCAATTGGAAATCAGAGGGAGACGATGGAAACAGGTGCAATGGAATGAAGAATGTCATAGATGGCAATATGATACGTACCTTAGGTTCAATCACAGTCGCGCAGTGCATATACTCCTTGGTCGTCAGCACCAAGGTGTGGAAGATGACATGTTCGGCCGGTTTTCCGAACAGTGCGGAACTAGGATGCATGTACACGGGCGTGCCCTCAATAAGAGTTTTGTATCCCTCCTGCGGATCCTTTCGTGCCGAGTTCCTGAAAAATCCGGCGCAGAGTGCTTGTCGAACCTTGATCGTATTGCGGCCGCAAGAGACAATTTGATGTTTGTACCGTTCCATGATCGTGACGAGCTGCTGGCGCACATCTCGAGCTCGCGCTATTGAACGCTTCTGGATAAAGTTCTCGAAACACCAGGGATCACTGTACCGAGATTGCTTCCACGCATTGTAGACGTTGAGCAGCGTAAGATGGTCGCCGTGGGGATCGTGAAACTTCGCCTTTTTCTGGTCCGCCTGCTGTTGCTTCTCCTTGGGACGGTAAAACACCGTCTGAACGGAAAGCATCGCCACGATAGTAAGCATCTCTTCCGAACAGCCCAAATCAACAGATGCGATCAGGGCCTTTGATAAAGAGGGCTCCATTGGGAAATCGGCCATTTTGCGGCCCAGTCGTGTGAGAAGACCTTCATCATCGAGGGCAGAAAGAGCGTAGAGTTCTTCGAGGGCGGTTAACATAGTATTCGTTGGTGGTGGGTCCATGAAGTCGAAATGTAGGAGATCGTTGATACCCATTGCTTTGAGCATGAGGATGGTGTTGGAAAGATTCTGGCGCTGGATTTCTGGTATGGAAGTGGGGAGCATTTCGGATTGGTATGCTGCTTCGGTATATAGCCGGAAGCATTTGCCTGGACCGGTTCTCCCTGCTCGACCGGCTCTTTGTTTGGCTTGTGCCTGGGAAATCGGTGTCACAACAAGCGAATCCATCCCAAGCTTGGGATCATAGGCGTTCTGCTTGACAAAGCCTGGGTCAATCACGTAGTAAATCCCGTCAATGGTGATAGATGTTTCGGCAATGTTCGTGGCAATGACCACTTTTCGACCACCTGGCGGCGCAGGCTCAAAAATTCGGCTCTGCATTTCGCTGGGCAGGGCGGAGTAGACGGGGAGAATGACCAGTTCAGGAACGCTAGGTCCTAACGCCTTCATCCTTTCGTAGAGAACCTCGCAGCTGGTGTCGATCTCTTCCTGTCCAGTCAAGAACAACAGAATATCACCCGGTGGTTCGGTCAGGTGAATTTGCATGACGGTAGTCAAGGCCGCATCTAAATAGTCTTCCTCGGGTTCTCTTGAATACATGATTTCGACGGGGAACGTTCGGCCAGGAATGGAAAAGATCGGACACTGGTTAAAGTACTCAGAGAATTTGTCGGCGTCGAGAGTGGCTGAGGTGACAATCAGCTTCAGATCAGGCCTCCTCTTTAGGGTTTTCTTGAGCAGTCCAAACAAGACATCTGTGGCAATGGTTCTCTCGTGTGCTTCATCCAGCATGATGACGCTGTAGCGCTTGAGATCAGGGTCCAGCAAGATCTCTCGCTGAAGCATTCCGTCAGTCATGTATTTGATCTTCGTGTCTGGTGAGGTTCGATCCTCGAAACGAATTGTATAGCCGACCTCCTTGCCCAATTCGCAGCCGACTTCCTCGGAGACACGCTTCGCGACAGACATGGCTGCCACACGGCGGGGCTGCGTACAGCCAATCATGCCGTGGTTGGCATACCCTGCTTCGGCAAGATACTGGGTGAGCTGGGTCGTCTTACCAGAACCGGTATCTCCAACCACGATAAGTAACTGGTTCGCGGCAACAGCCTCGAGAAGCTGTTTGCGGAAGTGGAAAACGGGAAGGGACTCCCTTTGCTGCTTAATGGTCATATCCGTCCGGCGGCCGTAGGACTGGTTCTTGCCTTGGGTTGCTCGTTTCCACTCAGGCACAGCCTCTATAGCTCGAGATGATTGTTGCTGGGCCTGTCGCAGGTCCGACGCGAATTTTCTCTGTTCAGGGTTGATCATCGGATCCTGCCATTGCGCGTTGAGATCAACTTTAGATGCCTCGTCTGCGGCTCGCTCGGCTGCTTCCTGTTGTTTGAGGTCTTTTCTCTCCTTTGCTAGGTTTGTGCCCGCTTGGGCGGCCCTATTCAAAGACCCTTCGGGAGCCTTCACAACTCGAATAGGTGACAATTCCAGGGACAGCTTGGTTTGACCCGCAAGGAACGGTGGCTCCTCTTCTCGGACCTCAATGTCGATGTCTTCCTCCTCCTCAAACTGTTCTTCTCCGTTCAAGGTGGCGTTATATTCCTCGTCAATATCGGGATAATCTTGTGCGGATATAGCACCTGAAGCGATGAGTTGCTTGATCTCCCATCGTTCTGGGGACGTTAATCTCTTTCGCGTCTTTCCAGGCTTCGAAGACAAGCCATCTTCAATAACGGGAACTGTGCTGCTCAGACCTCCGTAACGGTCATCAGACGGCAGCCCGTTGAGCCGTTCCATATTGGCACCAGAAGCTATCCTTCTAGATGGAACGAGATCTTGCCCAGTAACCTGATCAACCTCTTTCATCGACAAGCTGAACTTGTTATTCTCCATCTTGACGACTTTGACCTTCACGTGCTGTCCACGAGATAGAAGATCCGACGGGTGGTTGACCCTAGCGCCTTCTTGGATAGCTGAGACATGAATCAGTCCACTGACATTGCCTTTGACACCTTGAAGACTAGCAAACGCGCCAAAGTCTTTGATTCCATTGATCACTGCATCGTAGACTTTGTAGAGCACAGGGTACTCATCGACCTCACGAGGAGGTGGCCTTTGAAAATCATCGTCTTCATCATAGTCGCGCCGCCTGTTCTTCTGGTGGCCATTTCGTCTCTCGTCGTAGCGGTCTCTGTAACCCGTCGGCCTGTCTTCGTAACTTTGATCCTGGTATTTCCGCGACCTCTTCTCCTCGCGGGGGCTAGGACTTCGCGACCAGTATTTGCGTCTTGGTTCTCGGTCTCTTGCATAGTCGTCACGATCAGGACTGCGACTTCTCTTCCTGTTTCTTCCCGCTGCGCCATTTGTACCGTTCTTTGAGTTTCCCGCAAGGCCTTCGAGAAGGGCAAAAGTGTCGTCCTCCGCAGAGTGATTCGCCCGATTTGCTTTCTGCGCAGCAATGTCGTCCTCGGAGTCAGTCCAGGACGGTTGGCGATCTGGGACTGCGAGACCCTTGAAAAGTTTTGCTTTGCGGCCGATCGCATCCAACTCGTCCATATCCGATGTGCCATTCCCCTGCGCAGCTTGTTTCTGACTCTTTTTGTAGTTGGGATGCATCGTCTTAATCAACCGGTCGATGCTCTCGACCAAGCTGTTGGGAAACTCTGCACCCATGCCCGCCAGGATCTCCTTGAACTTTTCCAAGTTGCCTCCGCATTTTTCGTGCTGGTCGATGACAAACTCGGCGAGAGTCTTGTCGTTGATTCCCAAGTGGTTTTGCAATTCGGAGGTGACTCTGGAAACGAGCGACAGCAGTTCGAGGGATGTGAAGTCGTCCATGGCCGCGCAGGGACGAGCTTCTGTCTAGGCGTTGTGCAATTACTGTTCGAGGGCAGGACTGGTCCAGCCAGTTGTCGGCCCTTAGTGTGTGGTATTCTCGGTGTCGGAGATGGACATGGAAATTTTGCGAAGCCGAAGCGGGATGCAGCCTGCGGATCAAAGAGCCTCGCCTCGCTTGGGTTGGCTCGATCTGGGTGGCGGCACCAACGGCGACTCGGTGGCGCAAGCTCTGTTGGATCCCTGGGTGGCACCTGGCGAATGGGCTCGATCTCTTGCCAGGTGAATGGCCGGGTCTTTCTTGAGTCGAGGCCCTGAAATGGCATTACACGGTGGGTGGGATGGTGACGACGGTGCCTGCATCGCGTCAATTGTCGGTAGATCACCCCTCCTTGAACCCTCAGATTCATCTCGAGCAAGGTAGAAAAAGGCACCCTTCACCCCGCCCTCAACTGTCTACAACCGTCCTTCATTTCTCTTCCAGCTATCCATTACCCTCCTACAAAGAACACCCTCCTGCAGTCATCTGGCTTTGTACAGAGTTCATCCAAGCCTGACGTATTGACATCACCGTCACTGAAAATGGAGAACATTCGAGCAAAGATCAAGCGCCGTCTCAGCCACAAAGACAAAGAAGGTCAGTACATCATTTCCTCGTTGTCTTCTTGAGAACCCCTCCAGTAGTAACTACAAAGCATGAGATGGACGGTCTTGCGTCCAACCAATCCCTATCCCCTGGTCCTCACTGTTCATCCTTCTTTCCATCCGGATTGCCGGCGGGCTCCCCTGCTAACATTGTATCCAGTCAACTTCGACGAGCATGATTCAGCCGACGAGGAAACCATGGACTATGTCACCAAAGAGGCCGATGACGCAGAGAGAGATGGACACGACGCCGGCAAGCCGGGGAGCTTCTTGAACCGACTGATTCTGCATGGCAACAAAAAGACCGAAGATCAACTCGCTCGTGAAATGGCAGCTTCTAACCCATCGGCGGGCGCCGACAAACACATTACTCAACAATGAGCACATTGAGTGACATTAAGACCGACTCAGCATCAAGTCGCTTGAGGAAGCATTGAGATTGGTATTGGTGGAAGAAAGCCATTGATACACGGTACCACATAGCAACACAATGGAAGATTCATTCACTCCCGTACACTTTTTTGTGCACATCGTGACCACTTGATATTTTCCTGAACGACAATCTCCATCATGCTCTGCAGAATGTGCTACAGGGTTGTGGTGAATCCCCGTTTGCAAGATATACTGCGTCTGTCTGTCGAGATACGTTGCTGCTTTTGGCAGGATGCGAGGCCTTCACATATCCTGCAAGAACCGGACAAGAGCGCCAATCATCCGTGCGCTACATTGTAGGTCTGTGGAGGCAGAGATTCGTCGAACTCAACGGCTGCAGAACCCCGGACCCAGTTGACAGGAACGGCTTTGCCTTCTTTTGGTAGCTCTGATTGAGGTCCTTGATTGGTTGTTTCATTTTCTTCGGTTTCGATGTACGGGAGAGTCATCCTTTTTTTGTATGACAGGACTCTCTTCCGTAGATCGGGGTTAGCAGAAAATTCGAGGAGACAGGTGTTGATTCGTTCTTCTACCAGCTCTTTGGCGTACACCGCCATCTCCCTGTCCTTGAAGATGCCCAAGAACCTGTAACTAAGCCAGAGGTACAGGACTAGGGACTTGTGGAGGTCTTCTAAACTTTCCAAGTATGCTCGGTCCCCGGAGATGGGCCTTTCAAGAACCTCTAGTTGGACTTCAGGTACGTCGACGATCGTCACCTGTCTTCGCTCCGCCACACATCTCGCAAAAGCTCGCATCACCTCGTCCATTGCTTGTGAGGCTGAAGTGGCCGGTGCAGCTGTCAACATGATGCGTTGGGTCATGGTCAACTCTCGGACAGGTTCGATCACTCGAGAAATTCGACTTTGGTCTCGAATGCTGCAGACTCGAAATCGTTCGTGCGTGGCGGCTTTTCCACACAGACGCCTCAGGATGTATTCAAAAGGGACTCCTTTTGGTAGACGACTCTCAAGCTCTTCCATGGCCTCGGCGGGTGGAAGCATGCCTGCTCTTTTAATTGGTGCAGCCTCTGAATCCATGGCAGCTCGCACCAGAGGGAGATCCTCATCATTGAGAGTCGTGACCAATCCCACATTAGACTCCGAAGTGGCTGCGGTGTTGTGCATGGCCTGATGCGCATTTCGGAAACGTCCAGCTCGACCACCAATTTGCTTGATTTGAGCAGTGGACAGCTGCACAATGGAAGTCCCATTGAACTTCGAAACACTGTGGAAGACGATCCGTTTCACGCTCCTAGTCAGACATTAGCTCTGCCGTCTTCGAATTCACCAAAGGCATCCTACAGGTTCAATCCCATGCCGATAGCATCGCTGGCGACCAGAAAGTCGTAGTCATTGTTGGGGTCGTTGAACAGAGCGGCCTGCTGCGCCCGGGTTTCGGGAGGAAGACTTCCGTATACAATGGCACAACGGCGGCCTGTGTCCAGTTCAATCTGCTTTTTCAACGCGTGTATGTTCACCACCGAAAAGGCTACAATGCAGTCACCCTTGCGTAGGTTTTTGAGGTCTCCTCGCAGACTCTTTGTCATGACCTTGAGCGGATTCAGCCTCTTATACTCATGCACATGAAGTATATCACCGGTAGATGCTGTCAGCTCGCGGACAAGGGGAAGCACTCGAGTTTCCCCACAAATGTGAACTTCCTTTGCATTGGCACCAAGAAAGGCTCGAGTCCAGGCCCAACCTCGATCCTGGTCAGCCATCATCTGCACCTCGTCAATCACGGCGACCTCAAACCGCGCGGAGATGTCGACCATTTCCACAGTCGAGGCGCGTAGCTTCGTATTAGGGTCATCCTCTAGCCGAACATCGTCTCCAGTTATAAGGTCGCAGGGAACACCCTTTGCTTTGAACCTCGAATATACTTCGTGTGCTAGCAACCGCAGAGGACCCGCGTAGAACCCGTCTCCGCTCTCTTCGAGACGTTTCAGGGCATTGTAGGTTTTCCCTGAGTTGGTCGGGCCGATGTGCAAATGGACATCTCTTTGCACTTGTCGAGCATTGGTATACCATTCTGTAGGGAATTGCAGGTCATCAAGCACCGAACCCTCCTGCGGAGCATCTTGTGCCTTTCTCACGAGGACGTAATCAATGAAGCCAAAATGTAGCACTCTCGGGAGTTCGGTCTGCCAGTCGCCCAACTGCGCACGGCCAATATCATATATCAGTCCGTCAAAATCCGCACTTTCAGAATCGCCCTGTCCGACCAATACATTTTCGAGCCGTTCTCTGAATGCAGGCCAGTACGTCCCACGAGGATCGAGCGCTGCAAGTTGTGTAACTTCTGATTCTGCTGTCACTTTTGTGGTCTCCAAGCGCTTCTTCAATTTCGACAAGCTGACACGAACACGGTTGTGACTCGCATCGGGCGAGATCTGAATTGTTTTAGGGACCGGACGCCGACTTGGCCGGCGAGACTTTGAGGGATCAGAGACAACGGATCTCACAGAAAGGGGGGCTTTATGGTGTTTTCTGTCCGGCCGACCAGCGGTGGTAGAGAGGACACGGAGATTCTCAGAACATCGTCTCGGCGTTAATGCAAAGAAGGCTCGAAATGAACAGAAGAGGCATTGCGCTCGACGGGTTGAAGGAGTCAACATGCCAGGGCAACTGCCGGCAGCGTTGTAAGAAGGCTTCAGAAAGATACCAAAAACTGAGAGAATTGATCACACCGCCAACGCAGACCTCCTCGAATCACTATTGTATAGTATCGGAAGGGAGAGAACGCCACCGTCTTCATGGTCGTCATTGAAAAAGTTGGAGATATATTCAGCCTGATCACGTGTTAGGCTTTCCTTAGGGCGAGGCTGAAGTGCGGACCGATGTCACCGCAGCTTGCGACAAAGTATCCCACCCCACAGCCAAAGCACATCGATGCATGCACACATGAAACGGGAAGGGCATGTTCAACATTTAATAAACAGTTTGTACAGAGTCTCGAAGCCATTCCGACCTCATGAGCATGTGAACAAGATCCTTGGCTCTGATTCCTTCTGCCTACCATGGCAACCTCCATCCTCGAAATCCAGCGCAATATCGTTCTAGGCACGATTCGGGCTACCAGTGGACGAGATTGGAAAGTCTTGATCTTGGACGAGCAAAGCAAACGGATTGTATACAACGTTTGTAAAGAGGACGATATCCTCAACGCCAACATCACCAACATCGAACTCCTCGAAGATCGCAGGCAGACTCTCTCCGACACCGATGCCATTTACCTCCTCTCCCCTCTACCGCATATCGTCGAAAGCCTCAAGGCTGATCTTAGCCGAAAGAGATACCGACGTGCTCATCTGATCTGGACCTCACAACTACCAAGAGGTCTTGGAGAAGAGCTGTTTCGCTCAGAGTCTCGGGCACAGTTGATCGTCGAATCTCGGACCTTGAATGTCGAGTATTTCCCTAGAGAATGCAACCTGGTCTCATTCCGACAACCATGGAGTTTCCACGTCCTCTTCCACCCCGCTTGTGACTCGTTGGTTAAGGACCACTTGGACAGCATAACCCAGAAAATCGTGTCAATATGTGTCTCCTTGGGCGAGTACCCTCTGATTCGATTCTACAAGCCGAGAGACCACCAGAGACATGCTGCTGATGTCCTTTGCTACCATCTTGCCAGTTTCGTGCAGAGCGCATTGGACGAGTATGCTCGTGATCCACGGAACGACTTTCCTCCCCAGAACCCTGGGAACCGGCCACGAGCAGTTCTACTGATCACAGACCGGTCCATGGACCTGATGTCGCCCTTTGTCCACGAATTGACATATCAAGCCATGGCAATGGATCTCTTACCAATACGAGACGACGAGGACAAGATAACCTACAGAAACGTCATCAGGCGAGGTCAACCGGATCAAGAAGAAAAAGATGTGGAGATCACAGAGAAAGACAACCTCTGGGTCGCTCACCGCCACATGCACATGAAAGACCTTCTCGTGAAATTGAGCGAAGAGTTTAGGAAATTCCAAGCCAAGAATCCACAATTTGCCGACAACGATGGACAACCTGCGAGTATCAACACCATCAAGGACATGTTGGCGGGACTTCCAGAATTCCAGGAGGGCAAAGAAGCGTTTTCACTTCATATCGATATGGCTGAAAAATGCGCAAAAATCTTTGCGGACCGTAAGCTCCTGGATGTGGTCTCCGTCGAGCAGTCTCTTGCCACCGGACTCGATGAGGAGAACAAGAAACCGAAGAATCTAGCAGATCAGGTCGTCAGGCTGCTTGACGACGACAGTGTTGTCCACGAGGACCGGGTCCGACTCTTAATCTTATACATCTTGTACAAGAATGGTATCTTGAGGGGAGACATCGAAAAATTGCGATGTCACGGCGAACTCTCGCCGATGGATGGCGAGATCATTTATAACCTGATAACTTTGGGTGCTAGGATTGAGAAGCAATTGAAAGACGCGACGCCCACCCCAACGCCATTGTTCCCACCGAAGGTTAGAGATGTCAGCAATATGGAGGAAGTGAGTTTGTCACGATTCGAGCCTGCTCTGAGGTACATGCTCGAAGAACAATGCCAGGGTACATTGGATGCAAATGTGTTCCCTCCCGTGAAGCCACATCTGAGCGACCCAAACATGCAGACCGGCGTCTCCCAGACTTCTCTGAGGAATACAGGCAAACCTACATGGGCTCAAACGCGCTCTCAATCCAACAAGCCACGCCAACGCATCATTGTGTTCGTGGCTGGCGGGGCGACCTACGCCGAAGCACGGGCCTGCTACGAAGTCTCTCACATGGCTGGTAAAGAGGTCTTCCTTGCGACGACCCACATGATAACACCGAAAAGTTTCCTGCGCCAAGTGAGCCAACTCAGTACTGGGCGAAGGCAACTGGATTTGCCAGTGGATCAAGCCGCCCCACGGCTCCCAGCATGGATGTCGGAGCCTGCTCAACAGGCCCAGCAGCAACCGAGACCTCAGCAACCTGCTAACGGCAGGCCACCCGACAAGGCTCGACCACCGACTGAAGCCATGGCAAACATGAATCTTGGTGGTAGACCACCACAGAATGGTGTACGCCCTGGGGTCGGCACAGCCACCGCACCGTCGAAAGCATCACAACCCCACCAGCCGCCTCCTGCTGATGGTGGGCACCACAAGCTGAAGAAAGATAAGGAGAAGAAACACCTAGGGTTGTTCAAGAAGCACTAGAAGCGCATGCTTGTGTGATGGTGGCTTAGCGTGGCGTCAGGCGGTGGAGGGAGAGGGGACGGCGGAAGCTGTGTATAGTCATGTAATCCCGTCATGGTCACTGCACGGGGGAGGGCCGAGTTCTGCCCTCTCTGATACAATTCGAGCCAGGTTTTATCGAGTCGCATATGTTGGATCGTTCAAGCGTCTGGACCCAAATATTTTTTCAAGTCCGGACCGTAGAACAGCTGTCTCAACTTCTCGGCCCGTTTCTTTGCTTCATGGTCCATGATCCGGACTTGTTTTGCGTCCAATTTCACGATCTTGTCTTCTTTCTTTTTGGCGTTATGCTTCTTCTTTGCCACAGTCACTTCGTCCTCGTCGATCGTTTCGCGCAGGCCCGCCGTGTCGTTTTTCTCCTTCGTCTTGATAGGCACTCTGATACCCTCTTCTCTTGCTCCCAGTCCTCTTCGAGAATCGGGATCCCAGCCATAGCTCGACAAGTATCGTAGACCGACGCGATCGCGGTCAAGATCAGACGGCGGATGAGAGTGTTTCAGGCATACTTGATGCGCGATTGAGGTCTCATGGTTTGTAGAGAGTGCGTCCTCGGTGGATGAGATGGGCTGATTGCAAACGGCGCACAGGGCTTGAGGTTCTGGGCTCAAGTCTGCTTCCGCATCTTTACTCCGAGTGTCACCAGCATGTGGGAGAACAATAGCTAGATAGCGAGACGCGGCGCTGGTCGAGGTCGACGGTGTTGAGCTAGGTAATTGTGTATCCGAAGAGGATGCGGGAACGAAGTTGATCTTCTTGCGTCTTATGCCGGCTCCGAAGACGCGCTGATCCTGGGGCGGGAGGTAATAGTCTTCATCCGTGTCTGCCATGAACGCTGGAAAGGATGCTTGAAAGCGTTCGTGTCCATGTACTGGGAATGCTGCTTAGAAACTTCGGGGCGTTGTGGCGTCATTGCCAGGTGGCTTGCTAGCCTTTCAGGCACCCGCGGCCTGCGATAGGCGGACTGAGCGGAGTTCCTTATGAATTTATGAGTATGGATTTCTTGTCTCTGGCCAGACTTCAATTAGCTCACTCCATTTCCCGCATTTCGAGCGACTCAAGAGAACGATGCCTATTGAACTGCTGGTCGAGGGCTTCGGCAGAGATTTCCTAAAGATCCCCTATATCTGGACAGTCGCAAAGGGCGCAGCAATAGCAGGTATTATCGCTTTGCTGAAACTGTATTTTGGCGGAGCGAAATGTCGATCAGAACGACTGATGCATGGGAAGGTGGTGATGGTCACGGTAAGATGACACGTCTATGACCTTTCCATGTGCTTTCTGATGCAGAATCTGTAGGGAGGAACATCAGGGATAGGAGCCGCCGTCGTGCAAGAACTGGCGAGGAGAGGAGCCCAGATCATCCTCCTGACCCATCATCCCCCCTCGGACCCTTTCCTCGTGGACTACATTGAAGATGTGCGGACTATCACGAATAATGAATTGATATATGCCGAACAAGTCGACCTCTCTTCGTTACATTCAATACGGCTCTTTGCCACGAAATGGGTGGATAACGCACCTCCGAGAAGATTGGACATGGTCATTCTCTGTGCCAATGTAATGACTCCTTACTTCGGCACGCCTCAAGAGACAATAGATGGGCTGGAGGCCGAGTGGATGATCAACTTCCTCAGCACATTTCATCTACTCAGTATTCTGTCTCCCGCCATTCGTGCCCAGCCTCCAGACCGAGACGTGAGGATTTTGTTCAGCACATGCAGCAGCTATATCGGCGGAAAGTTGGACTTTGAAGCCACGGATAAAGCCTCCAGAGCCGGAAGTGCTTCGTACGGCCGAAGCAAATTAGCAGTCATGACCTTTGCACATGCATTCCAGAAACACCTCGACGCCTATAAAAGACCAGACAAACAACCAAACAATGCTCGAGCCCTGATCATCGATCCTGGTTATTGCCGCACACCGGGCACCCGCCGTTGGCTGTCAGGAGGTCTAATATGGGGTCTTTTGCTTTACCTAATCACCTGGCCGTTATGGTGGCTCATTCTCAAATCCCCGATACAGGGCGCCCAGAGTTATCTTCTCGCCGCCATGGACGCCGAGTATGGTCGAGGTGCAGGCGGGAAGATGATCAAAGAGTGCAGGCAGTACGAGCCTTTGAGACCAGAAGTCAAAAACGAGGAAGTCGCAAAGAAGCTGTGGGAGTTTAGTGAAAAGCAGATCGAGCACCTGGAGAAAATAGGTGCTAAGAAGAGGGCTGCAGCAAAGAAGGAGACAGAACAGAACAAAAACACCGAAAAACCAGTTGCAGCAAACGGTGCATCCTCGTCCTCTGACAAAAAAGCCGAGCCGGTACCGGGTTCCAGGAGAAGTCGGAAAGCAGCAAAATGAGCCTGTGCATCGTATTCAGCCAGATGCAGTATACGTTCACCACCTGAAGATGGCTGTAAAGCCCGCTAAGCACCACTGGAATTTAGTACACAACACCAACCGACATGGCCAGGTTACGTCGCTTACCGAATACGACCTCAACAAGGTACCAATCACACTGTATCTATAACTGACAAAATTTGGATGCCTAGTTGGCAAGCCACGGCCAAGGCTTCTCCAAGCATCGGCCGGTTGGTGTTTTCCGAGTATACATGCCTTGCTCTGCATTCCTACCGTGTTTGGCCAGCAAATACGAGACAATGCTCTGGCGTTGACACCCTCTCAAATGATCCCGGCCTCTCCTAGTTCGGGTGGCCAAGGCAGGAAATGCGTCGACAACTTTTCTTGGCTTCATTCGATGTGACAAGGATGAAGAGATCAACTTAGATAACCAAAATTATCAATCACCGCCGTTGCCTAACAGGCTTCATCATACCTTGCGTTGCATGGAAAGGCCCCCTGGATATAAAAAGTTCCTCGACTACCTCAGGAATAGGGCATATGCTAACAGTACTGCTTGATAACTCCCCCACATCCATCCTCTCAAGCAATCCCTGTGTTGTCGAGACATCACTTAAGATGGCTTCCCGGCCTGAATCAATCTCTGGTGGTTGTCTTTGCGGCTCCATTCGATACAAAGTGGTGTTTCCAGAGACCGCGGCGTGGCCAGCCAATGTATGATGCTCGCTCCCGGTATGGTGTATAGCACTAACTATACCGCCAGGCAGCCACTTGTCAATGTACAATGTGCCGCAAATGGACTGGAGCATTGGTCTCGCACGATATTCTTATTCACCCGTCGCAATTTGTCGACGACATTACCAAGTGCCCAACCTACAAAGAATACCAATCGAGCAAAACAGCTATGCGGTCCTTTTGTTCCCAATGCGGCAGTGGCCTTACCTGGCGAATTATCGGCATGAATGACATGCTAGTCGTTATGACCGGCACTCTTGATGAAGAAATACTTATTGGCAAGAAAATCGAGGGAAGCGAGCAACGCACCGAACTTGGTGTCAAGTTTGATCGGGAGGGCGGACTTCACAAGGAGCTCTGCACGCCGAACATGGGTCATCTGTTCTGGAACAACATGATTCCTGGTATTACTGACCACGACGTTGGGGGGACCAGATTCTGGCAATCGTTTCCGCAAGAATGAAGGTGACAGCAGATCTGCCATCGGATATGCCATCAGGAACTGGCAGGTCCCATGTGCTACAGGCGCCGGATTAACCCCCAGGATTCCACCGCATTTCTTTGAGGCATTCGCTTTTTCTGACTACTTGGGTTCAGCATGGAATGAATGCTATTTGCAGCATATTTCAGTTTGATGGAGATGGGGCCATCCATCGGAATGGCCTCCACCGAAACAACCTGGTTCATGCAGAAGTATCCAATGAACGAATTCCTATAGCCTGGGGCTTCTTCAAGCGAGCATCTCCGTGCTGCGGTCCTGATTCCGCCCTCCACAAAAACACCACGGAATGTGACAGCGGCGTGGTGGGAGGTCACCGTATCTCTCCACAGTCCCGGTGCCATCCCCTCACATCAGAATTCCGGGGTGGATCTTTCGTTTGGAGGGTGATATATACCGGGTTTTACTGTCTTCGGCTTCCGTCTTGTACACCACTCCCTCGTCCCATTCTCTCATTTCTCTTTCTTTGCCTCTCATCAGCCATCTACGGGAATTCCAAGATGATTGACAAAACACTGAAATTCCTCGTGGGCCACGCCCAGGACTCCCCCTTAGCATTCGTGGCGTACTTCGCAGCAGCCTCCGCCCTTCTATACCTGCTGATCACCGAGATTCAAAGACACCAAGCACGCATCCCGGGATTTGATGGCCCTTCCGGGCTGCCTATGATCGGTAATATCCATCAAATTCGCGTCAACGCAGCAGAGCAATATCGGCTGTGGTCCCAGAAGTATGGCAGCGTATACCAAATTATGCTGGGCAACATCCCTGTCATCGTGGTGAACGGCAGCAAAGCCGCGCGCGAGATCTTCGGGGCAAATTCTCAAGCACTGGCCTCTAGGCCCGAGTTCTACACTTTTCACAAGGTAGTGAGTTCTACAAGCGGGACAACGATCGGAACCTCTCCCTTTTCAGAGTCTCTGAAGAGGCGAAGAAAGGGCGCAGCATCTGCGCTGAATAAACCGAGTGTGGCAACGTACATCCCGCACATCGACGTCGAGACACGGGATTTCTTGAACGAGTTCCTCACTTATGGCGATGGCGGACGGACACCTGTTGACCCGATGCCCATGATTCAACGCCTTTCACTGTCGTTGGCACTGACCTTGAATTGGGGAACTCGCATGGCGTCTCAAAACGACGAACTATTTGGAGAAATCACACACGTGGAGGAAGAAGTGTCCAAGTTCCGTTCCACCACCGGCAACCTGCAGGACTATATCCCGCTTCTTCGACTGAATCCGTTCAGCTTCGGCAGTGCGCACGCCCGCGACATGCGGCGCCGGAGAGACGTTTATCTGAAGAAACTGAACGACGACCTCGACGACCGGATGGCCAAGGGGATCCATCAACCTTGCATTCAAGCGAACGTCATCCTCGACAAGGAAGCGAAGCTCAACAGCGAGGAACTCATCTCCATTTCTCTGACCATGCTCTCCGGCGGGCTGGACACGCTCACGACCCTGGTCGCGTGGTCGATGGCGCTCCTCGCCCAACGGCCCGAGATCCAACAGAAGGCTCTCGAGGAGATCCGCAAGGTCTACCCGCAGGACCAGATCCTCTGCGACGCGTATGACGACCAATCCATCCCCTACATCGTGGCCCTCGTCCGAGAGCTGCTCCGATACTACACCGTGCTCCGGCTCAGCCTGCCCCGCGGCACAGTCAAGGACGTCGTGTACAACGGTCACACGATTCCCGCGGGGAGCGTCGTGTTCCTGAACGCCTGGGCCTGCAACATGGACCCAGAGGTGTGGTCGGACCCGTTCACATTCCGGCCCGAGCGCTGGCTCGAGAACCCGGACGCCCCGCTGTTCACGTACGGCCTGGGCTACCGCATGTGCGCGGGCAGTCTGCTGGCGAACCGCGAGATGTACACCATCTACCTGCGGCTGCTCAGCGCGTTCGAGATCAAAGACGTACGCCCGGCCGACGGCGACGGCGTGGTCGAGACGCACCCCGTGAAAGGCGTGCAGGATCAGACACAGCTGGTGAGCGTGCCGCGCCGGTACACCGTGCGGGTGGTGCCCCGGGACGAAGAGGGTTTGCGGAGGGCTTTGAACGAGTACGATGAAAAGCACGCTTGATTTTCTGGTTCACAGTACATTCTTGTTCCCCGACATTGCACACACGGGGCCATGGGAGGGGGTTTGTTGTCGAGTCTAAATAGCATGGCGGGGGGAAGCAATATGTATTCCTTGGACATCATCAATGCACGTGTTCTATTTGTATTCGAAGTCTATCGCTGTCTATGGTAGTTCGTGGCAGATCTGTGCCGTCTCATCCTGGAATTTTATCAGTTCCGATTCCCACGCGTGTTCGTCCAGTCTGGATCCCTCGCTTGCGTGCCTGTCGCGTCCTGCATGAAATGCTGCGTTCAAGTGCAAATGCCAACGATTCATCTGATCGTGGGCTTGACCGCCCCGTTCGACTCCATAGAATTGGTCCGATGTCTCCTAAGACCCTCCTCGGCGAGATTCTTGACCGTCTTACGGCCCTCGTAGATGTCCTTGGTCTCTTCGAGGATGCTGTCCCAGCCGCTGAATTCCGTGAACGGGATCCCCTCATTCTCGCAGTAAGTCACGAGATCCATGCCTTCTCGGGCGAACAGCAGATCCGTCTCCCTTGCGGCACTCAGGTCGGAGACGCCGTCGCCCGCATACAGCAGCGTGGGTCGCTCATGCACGGGCATCTTGGCGATGGCATCCGCGTAAGGGCGGATCGTGAGAGACTTGTCGTGTCCGAAGCCTGAGTCGTCGCGGTACCGGATCGTCCAGCCATCGGGCGCGTCGAGCGAGTTCCCGGGCGGCCGTAGCTGCGTCGCGTTGGCCACGATCTCCAGATCCTGCATCAGGTCTTCGCCCAGCAGGTGGTTCAGCAGGGCTTCCAGCACGGGGGCCATGCCGCTGCTCAGCACGATGACGGGGACCTTGTGGTCGCGGGCCCACAGCACAAAATCTCGAAACGCTGGGTCCAGGGTGATGTTCTCCTTCAGGATCTCCAGGACGCGCGGGAACGGCATGTTCCAGGAGTCCACCATCTGCTGGAATGTGTTCCGGAAGGTGTCCGTCTTGTCGATGACGGCGTGAAACAGTTTCCGCCGCTTCTCGTAGCCCATCCCGTAGTTGTCGGTGATGAAGTCGTTGGTGTCTTGGAGGGTGATGGTGCCGTCGAAATCGGTAAAGAATATCACCCGAGGCTTGGCCTCGAGGGTTTGTGGAAACGGCATCTTGAATAGTCGGTCTAGGGGGCGTTCCTCAGAGCGAAATGGAGGAGGGCAAAGATAGAGAGGCAGTGGGAGAAAACCTCTTACAGACCGATATAGTCGGTCTTAGATGCCGTTTTCTGTCCTCTAACCGGAACAAGGCCGATGGAAGAGTCAGCGCAAGGTAATCCGATTTATGGTTGGGTGGTTTGCCGCGCCGGGGAACAGAGGATAGTTTGAGGTTAGAGATTTTCCGTGTACGTTGGCCAGCAGCATTGGGATCTTTTTTTGGCGGGGAGGTTGCATGGCCCAAAGAGGAATCCCGGCCAAGAACTGCATTTATGCCGCCGATGACGTCGCCGGCTCAATTGCTCTATGTGTTATTGCCACGGGTTCTCGGAGCCGGCAAACCTGCCTCCCCGAAAAAAAAAACTCGCCGCTCAATGGGAGCTGTTCCTTGTGGTGTCTGCTCAGCCGGAACAGTGACACTGTGCTCGTGGCCTCGGTGGATGTGAAGTTCAGATTGCTGCTCGCGATGCAGCAAGCTCCCCTCCGACTGTCCCAGACACTATGGTCCGCTTTTCGTGCCGCGAAGCCCGTCCACCGATCCCTCGCTTCCCCTCGTCAATTCTCCTCAGTGGTGCGTGCAAATACGCAGCCATGGACTCACCAACCGCCGCGGATAGCTGTTCAAGCTCGGTTTTATAGCGAGAAGAAGTCGGATATCAGTCGAGAGATAGAAGATGCAAAGGACCGAATAGACGAGAGCCTGGACTCGAGAGCAGATGCAGCGGCGCAGATGCCACACAAGCTCAAGCACCATCAAGATGAAACGATTGTCCACACTATTCCCGAGTCCTCCTCAATAGTACATGCCTCCAAATCTGAAGAACACAAGGCCCCCGATAAACCGAGACCTGCGCCGTCGTCCAATTCTTCCCGTCAGCCCCTCCCGTCCGCCATCTCCTCCCGCTACACAGACCTTCAACAACGCTTCGCCCATTTCATGGACAACTTCCAAACCCACGTCTTTACGGCCTCTCGTCGCCTCAATGACCTGACAGGCTACTCGGGAATCGAAGCGTTAAAGACGGACATAGAACGACAAGAAGCTGTGGTCCAGGAATGTCGTGCAGCAGTGAAGGACGCCCGGGAGCGGTACAGTGATGCAATCGCTCAGCGTAGTACTACGCAACGTGAGGTCAATGACTTGCTACATCGAAAGCATACCTGGTCGCCTGCGGATTTGGAGAGATTTACCACTCTTTACCGATCAGACCACGCTAACGAACAAGCCGAATCTGCCGCCCAAAAGGAAGTCAGCGACGCAGAAGCCCGGTATGAGGAAGCCTCCACAAAGCTTGCCAAGGCGATCTTGGCCCGATACCATGAAGAACAAATTTGGAGTGATAAAATAAGGCAGATGTCCACGTGGGGTACGTGGGGATTGATGGGAATCAACGTGCTGCTGTTCCTCATCTTCCAGGTCGTCTTGGAGCCTTGGCGGAGGAAACGCTTGGTGAAAGGCTTCGAAGAGAAGGTGGAGTTGGCACTGAAGGAACGGGTTGGAGAGCCCCAGATGGCAGCGGTACAGCCGAATCAGAGCATGGCGGAAGCTGCAACGAGCATGACAGCAGGCGAAAAAGTCGAGGCGGTGGCAGACAACATTGCTGAACAGATCGTGGATGCTGTGACAGGTTCTACATCAGACGAGAAAGCTCCAACGCCGCCACCATTATCGAACATCGAGGCAGCCGCCGAAATCGTCACGGCACGCGAAATCGAGGCCGAAGAGACGATCACCACGCCTGCTGCAGGCGCTTCGGATGGCGCTCTATCATCCTCGGTCCTCGCCGACGTGACGCCGTCACAGCAGCCCGCCAGTCAGGGGCTCTCCCGCTGGACATCACCCGAGTCCTGGCTCGCTGGGTACGAAGATTCGCTGAGGGCGCTGTTCAGCGACGACCACAAGATCCTGGTGTCGCAGCGGGACTTGACCACCGTGGCCATGGAAGGTGTCGCCGGCGGCATGGCCATCATGGGCCTCCTGTTTGTGCTCCTCCGGCCGCGGTAGTGTATTATCTTATCACATGCAGCCTGTGTACTTACCCTCGACGACTCTTCTGATGGGTCAAACCAAGACCATTTCGAGCCGGGCTGTGCAGAAGTCGTCTGGCTTGGCTTGTTGTTGTCTGTACATATTTCCATCCATCCAGCCACGGACTTACCCATCTACCTATCTACCTATTTCCCTCCCTCCCTGCCACTCGGTATATCTATCGATCATACCATCCCGTCCATCCAACTGTCCACCTGCCCGCGATACGGACCACAAAACAACACTCATCTTATGCTCGGTAGATCGATCACACCCGACTACTGATCAGTGTCCTTACATCCCATGTACGTGAGGACCTCGAGGTAGCGAAGGGTGGGGAGGGGTAGAAGTAGTACGGATTATATACTCTTGTACTGTACGATATAGGAAAAGCGAGCTCGTGGCATGCACTCATGCCATGGCATGACATGAGAAACAAAAGACATCCATAACGGAGGGAGCTCTCGGGTTCGTTCTATTTTATACCTACCTACCTGAGGTGCCTGGCGTGATCAATCCTTGTCCTTTGCACACATTTACACTTCGTTAGCTTGGTGGTTCGGGTCGAGTGGTTGATTATCAGTACTGCCGCGGGTTGGCATCGAACTTGGCTCTGCGCGAGAACAAGGGGCGAAGGATCCAGAGACAGGTACCAACGTAGCATTTTTGGGCAAACAGAAATAATAAATATATTTGGGTTTTGTTTTGTGGTCCTTGCTCCCTTCCTCACAGCCAGCGACGGAATAGCTCTCGGATGCTACTGCAACCTCCCGTATCCCGGCATCTCCCAGCTTCTTGCTGTCTAATATGTACAATAACTCTTGCGCATCTGAGGGTCCTGGCCCCAGCTTGGTCTCTTCATTCTTCACAGGTGCCGCACGCCAATCAAGAAGGAGAATCCCGGGCAGCTCGTCGTTCTTCCTGCCATCTCGATGCGATGCGTCTTCTAACCGATGACCAATTTGTCCTCTTCTGGGAAATCATATTCGGGAACCTCCAAGTTCAGTGGCGCGGGTCCCTTCCTCACTCGTCCCGAAATATCATAATGCGAGCCGTGGCAGGGACAGAACCAACCGCCAAAATCACCAGCTTCGCCGATGGGGACGCACCCCAAGTGTGTGCAGACGCCCAACATGACCAGCCACTCGGGCTTCTTGACGCGGTCAGAATCTTTTTCGGGGTCACGGAGAATTGAGAGACTGTGAGCGACCATTAGAACAGGACATCTACCTCAAGTGAGCGGAGCTTTGATTGGGACATACTCAACAGATTCGGCCTCCTTGATCTCGTCTTCGGTGCGATGACGGATGAAGACAGGCTTTCCTCTCCATTTGATGATGACGTTCTTCCCCTCGGGGATGGAGGCCAGGTCAATTTCCACTTTCGCTTGGGCCAGCACGTCGGCAGAGGCGGACATGTTTTCTAGGAAGTCTGTATCATTTGGTAATATGATCAGCTCTGTACCACTCGAATGCAGCGCTTCGGTGCCATAGATCCCAAGAGTTGTGTAAAGTAAAGCTCAAGTGCGGGTAATTCTACCTTGGACGGTATTTTTTGCTCCGGCAGCTGCCAACAATCCCATTGATCCGGCCATGAAATACTGGAAGACTCGATTCGTGACCTCGGAGTTTTTGGACTCATACGTTTTGAAGCTGGGGATCTTGCGCGTATCATACTTGGGCGTCGTGAAAGGGCTCTGGAAGCTGCTGCTCCCTGGCGCTCCGGAGGATTCCAGTCGTCGCTGGGGGATGTTTGAAGCTGTGATGGCGAGCCGGGAGGATGGTGAGGAAGCTGAGGAGGAGCTGGTAGGCAGGCTGTGTCGGGTCCAAGTGCGCAGGGCAGAGCCTGCCGACGACGGAACGGGACGCATCTTGAGAATGAGGAAGAGAACAGAGGCCGTGGTGGTCCAAGTCGAAGCTTGAGGAGATGCTGGAGCTGGTTGCTTGAGGCGCATTTGACAAGGAGCCCTAGCGTCCGCCAAGAGACAAGATCTTTTGCATCGACGCTGATTGGCCGGGAAGCTCGTCGCGTTTCAAATGACCGAATATGTCGTCTCGATTTCTCTCCACAGAGACGTAGTGTACAGGACCAAACCCCATGCACCTGGAGCCATAGAGACCTCGATCAGAAAGCATGCCCTCAAATGAAGCGAAATCTTGGTACATCTTGAGGTCGTGTAAACATCTATTCGGTCCAGGGCCGGGAAGAGATCATCTGTCGGCACCATGGTATTCCGAAGCATGCAGAGACTATGTTCCTAGCAGAAGCAGTGTCCTTAGCAATCAAATATTATACTACTTGGCAAGCGGCGTGCTGTCATCTCGTTGAAGTCGCGAAATCGTACAATATATAGAAGGACTTAGGTGCTATGAAGCAAGATCATGCCTCTTCTAATGGCAAGAAGAGCATACATGCAGAAGATGCCGCTGCATACAATTGAAAATGAATAGCCAAGAGAGCCTGTTCAGGTTCATCTGTGCAGTACATTCGTCTTTCCCTGACCCAAGCAGTCGAGAGCGTCGGGTTGCCATGCCACCCAGGAGTATAGTGAGCCTCATATCGACTCTCAGTTTGTCACGACACGCAAAAGTGAAGTTAAAACTGCTTCAAGCTCAACATCCTCTTGAATCCAGTCCGAGGATAGGCTCGACCAGCACCTATTTTTCTAGGTCCGTATGCAACTTTGCACTGGAAGTATGATCGCATCATGATTTGATTCCGGCACATCTGCTGCGGAGCGTGCTCCCCATTGCACCATATGTCTGTGCAGAGGGTGGATTGCTGTGACTGTGGGCTTTTTTTGATAGCTCCTTTCGCAGGCTGTATGTCTGGCTTCTCTTGAGGCCACATCTGAGCTGTTGTAGAAGCATTATACAAGATGCGCAGAAGGCCGCGTTTTGGCCCGAGAATGCGCAGCTCACCCGTGAATTGCGTTATTGCTGTCTACCGGCCAGGTATTCCGCCCGGGGGATGTGATACGTATGCACACCCTAATCGTCCTCTTGCGGGCAGCTGACGTCGTTTGCCCCCCCGTAACGATCTCAAGGCTTGATAGCTCTGACAGAAATATACCTTCCCTCACCCCAATGGAGGTACGACTCGACACCGGCCATAAGATTTGTGAAGCGGGTGTGTAGTCCAAAGAGCCGCAAGATCTGATAAGGAACGTACCCAATGACGCCAAATAAGCGCCATAGCGGGAGGACCTCATCGGTGAGGTCATCTAGATCAACATCTTTGAAGCCAACTTGTTCGAGCATTTCCCTCAGGGCACCTTCCTCAAGGGTGTTTTGACAATGTGAAAGCCGGAGCACATCTTGCAACAGCTCAGAATTCCGGTTGAAGTCAGCCTCATTCTGCACGAGTACGCCACCCGGGCGAAGTAAGCGATAGAAATTTTGCAGCACTCTCAAGGGGTCGTCTGCGTGCACGAAGGTTTCCATCGTATAGATGCCATCAAAAGATGCGTCATTGAAATCCGTGAGATTATGATAGTCTCCTAGTCGAACGGAGATCTTATCTTGGAGCCCACGGGCTTCCACGTTGCGACGAGCATCCTCGACATGCAGCGGCGTGATGTCGACGGCTTCGACTGTAAGCCCTTTCTCCGCTAGGCGCATAGCCACATATCCAGATCCTGCACCAGCGTCTAGGATGCGAGACCCAGGCTTGAGATTCAGCCTGGTGAAGAGATAATCTTCCATAGCCCGCTGTGCTTTGCCGACAGGGAACGGCCACAACTGGCCGCGGGGGTAGAGTCCACAGTGCCGCGTATTTCCCAGCAGGAGGTAGTAACCCAAGCGTGACTCGAGGCTTGTGTAGTATTCTTGTACAGATGGATTGTGAGTCCCATTGTTTGCAATCACAGCTGTGAGTTTTAAGCGTCAGTCGCTGCCCTGGTGGACGAGGAAGGGATCGCATGTACCGAAAAGCGCTGCGGCAAGCGCAGTAAACAAGGCGAGGACATACCGACGCTTAAAGCGGTGCGGCGCTGGCTCTGGTTTTCATTTGTCAGCGGAGATGGCTTGCTGTAATTGACCAGATAGGGCACACTTGCCTGTCATGTTTTTGGGCTTCTCTAGAAATCTAAAAGGCGATCCTATTGGGAATGCTAGAAACCAAATAGCCAGGAGTCGTTGAACAGAAAGAAAGTTGAGTTTCTGGGGTGTCGATCTTGCTGCAGGTGCAATCACATGATTACTGGGGCGGAGCATGGCGCCGCAGGCGCAAGTAACATGTGCATCGCTTCACGCCTGGATTACGGACTACATTAATCTTACACAAAGATTCACATCTGAATTAATACTTGATTCTTGTTTGTTTAACATCTTCACAGTGCCTCTTTACAATGTCTATCCCCGGCATAGCCTTCGCAGCCTCTTTCCAGCGGCTATTTGCTGCCGTCGCAGCGCCTGGCAGCAGATATATTCTGCCCAAAACCAGTCTGACCTGACCGAGACCAGCCGAAATTGCTTCCCCTCGATTTGGATATCATGGTATTCTCCCTGCATGATCCCCTGGCCTGGGCAGTGTTTTATCATAGAGCCCGGTGTATCCGACAGGGACTGATATCCCAGTCTTATTCCTTCCGTGGTAAACATGCATGGCCGGCGCTTAGCCAAAGCCCGGCGTTAGTGAAACACCTGCCTCGCCCACTAGCCCGGCCGAGTTTGGGATTCTGATACCTCCTGTACGGAGTATGTCCACGGTACGCCGACCCGGGCCATAACGATCAGACTCTCTATCGCTGATGACTAGTTTATATCTATGGCGACACTCCACCTGTGGAATGAATAGTGTGATGGAGTGATGAAAAGTTCAACCATGTGCGCGAGACTTGGAACGCGATGAACATCAGCAACACTGGTACCGAGCATACGAATACGACGATTAGAGGCTGGGTTCCGCAGCCAAATGGCCGGGGCACCCTCGATATCCTTGTCTCTTGTGCTGTGACCATCTTCTTATGCGGCTGGTCCTCAATCTGCGTCAACGTACCAGCATCCGACCATTCCAGATGGGATTTATTCTGGGACAAATGGCATATGTTTTGCTTATCTATGCTTGGTCCAGAATTTGTCTTTATGCTGGCTCTAGGACAGTATATGCGTGCGGATGCCACCGTCAAGCTGTACCATGATAAAGGCTTCAGGGATTGGACCATTAAACAAGGATTTTATGCCGACATGGGCGGCTTTGTCCTTAAACCCCGTGGCTGGAAGGAGTTTCCAGTCAATGCGAAACAACTGTTGTACTTGATTGAGCGTGGCCACATCCGATATCCGGAGACCAGAGTAAGCCAAATCAATGACAGAAACAAGTCGGACAGCTTAGCAAGGTGCGTGAGGTTACAGCAGGCACAAGTTTTAAACTATTACTGACACACATTTGCCAGGTTTGTCACCGCATGCCAGATCATCTGGTTCGTTCTTAATGTCATCGCTCGGCCTACGCAAAAGCTCGCAGTGACAACCATCGAAATCACCACTATTGCATCGATCGTCTGCACTCTGGGTGTCAATTTCTGTTGGAGACATAAGCCAATGGATGTGGGCACGGCCATAGTTCTTGAGACAGATCGCTCAATGTACGACATCCTCGAAGATGCCGGGGATCTCTGCTCAGAGCCCTACAAAACGACACCACTCGATTTCCTCAGCCGCGAAGAATGGATAGGCACCAAGCTATGGAGTTACAACGTCAACATACTGCGGAAACTGCACATCGTGCGCCAGCGGCCTCGAGTGCTTCCTATTCAGCATTTGTCCTCTTTCAACTTTCCAAAGCTCTCTACGGGTGGGACCGTGGTTTGCCTGTCCATGGCTGTGGCCTACTCGGCGATACTGATGATTGCGTGGAATTTTGAATTTCCTTCCTCAGCAGAGAGACAGATTTGGCGCATCTGTAGCTCTTTAACCATGGCACTTACGCTTGTCGTCGGGATAGTCGAGATAGCACTTCCTTCACCTCGCAATCCGAAAGATGAGGAAGCCTGCGACGGGACAGAAATGACCCAAAAGACACCATCCCCCAACGTCTTTGAGAGAATTGCCAACAAACGCTTTAATAATTCCCTGGACAAAGACCCCGCCCTGGATGTACCTGTGAAATCAATGCTGCTCACACAACCCATCTGCGCCATCTATACTGTGTGTCGTATATATGTCTTGTTGGAGGATCTCATCGGTCTCCGAGCATTACCGGCAACTGTTTTTCAAAATGTGGACTGGGCTGTATATTTGCCACACATATGATGACATATACCTCCACTTTTCGTCGTTTTGATGGCGAACGCCGATGCCTTCGATCCCCTCTGTACTGGTGTGTTTCTGGCTCAGTGGACTTCAAACACACATGTCCGCATTTGAGGTGAACTCAGGTACTCATTGGACTTTGTCATGGAAGAGGCATAATACCCAGCCATTCAAATCCAGCAACGGTCGTTCCGTTCTGCGAAACCGAGAATCATCTAGGTTATGTGATCCTTTAGTGCTACGGCATTGATCACGGAGGCTCAGGGGCTGTATCCCAGATGAGGGAGCCTTGAGCTTCTGTTTCAGGCCAGGTGTGGCTGCTATTCCGACAGTGGTGGTAAAGCTTCATGAACATTCAGTGCATAAGCAGCAGGGACAATGACTACGACGATCCTCTATCGTCCATGGGAGGGGAGTGTAATTATATAGCCACGAATTTGTGCCAGGCGCGTTAGGTAATGTTGACAATGCTAGCATAGCAGAGTGATTGACAAGATCCAAAGGTATTGATAGAGCCAATCGCTCTGAATGACAACGGCTAGAACACTGTCGAGCTCGGATCAGAATGGATTAAGCGCTTTATCAGACCCATGAAGGGAGAAGACTAACATGGGATTACGGTGTATCCTCAATCTGGACGGCCATGGAAGCCACGACACGGCCGGATTCGATGATTTTGGCACAGGGCATAGCATCATCCACCTCTCTATGTACGCATGAGCCAACTCAACGGAGACGATAGTGAAAAGTTGGGTGTACAATCCGGGTGAAACAGCCCCAGACCATCATCCGAATTGCCCTTCTTTGCCTTAGGCTTATTTCCAAGTTTCCCTACTTGATGCTGCCCGAGGCGTCAAGGAGGTTACACAAGCCCTGGACAGGGAAGGAGCACACTCACACATTCACGCATTGACGTGAGCCAGCACGTTGGTAATCTTGCCAGGGTCTACTCGCACAGAACATGCATGCCTTCTCAGGGCAATCACCTGCGGCGCCCAATAATTGGGCATTGCTTAACGCCACGTTGACCGGATTTTTCCAAACGAGCCCATGAGTGAACGTGGCCGCACGGGATGTGTGGCACACCGGTCAGCTGGAACGCTCGCCCACTTCGCGGTCTCGATTGCCATGGAGAGAGTGTGCGGCTGGGTAAGGTTGAAAGAATGAATTGCTCTGATCTCAAGGCTTCCTTTTCACACCTGAACTTGACCCTCTCGCCTAATCTCTTAGACTATCTTCTGTCGCTAAAGGCAACATGTCTAGAAATATGAGTCGGAGGCCCACGGGCGACAGCAGTCATGGTCTGTCCCTGGGGCGCAGATTGATCCAGCCATTTTCCCAACAAGGCAGCAGGGAGGAGCCGAAGTACAGGCTTTATCCCGAAAGCTATGGAGTGTATAACGGCATGACATGGGAAAAGCTCAAAGGATTCCTGGAGCGCCGTTTCCCCCAATCCGCCTATCCTGGACTCGAATTCCACGAAGACCGAGTAAGTTTTGGTTAAAACAATGCCCCATGTCCGCCATTCTAACATCTGTGGTTTCACAGACTCGTGATCACTGGATCTTTGCGGTGCCCGAACCGCTAAATGACGTAGGATGGAGTCCATCCTCTGCCTGAGGCACCATTGACAGAGGAGTTTCTCGTGCTTGTACTAACTACAAACCAGGAAGACAAGAGAGAGCTTTTAAAGCTAAGGGATAGCCACCTGCAGCCGCCGGCCACGTCGCAGGCACAAGGTCGTCGGTCTGTATCTCCTGAGTAGGAGACAAGTGGCACACGGACAGACGACATCTACTCCGTGGACAATACATGTACTCCGGAAATTGGAACGTGGCACAGCTGGCTCGGACACTGAGCAAGAGTAGCTAGGGGAGAAGGGGCCAACGGGCTGGCAGAGTGCAAGTCTGTGGAAAGTGACACAAGCGGGCAGACTGGGTTGAGGCTGAGTTGTTGATTATTAGGTGCCAATGTGCCCATCCGTGCAGATCCTGTAGGCGACGCCGTCGGCCAGTGAGGCTGAAGAGCAAGACTGGGGCAGTTATCCATCCACCCGCTTATTTCGACTTGTACGCAGTACGAGAGCGAATTCCGCCGCGCCACTGTAGTGAGGCGCTCTAGCCAAGGACCACTTCTCGTTTCTCAACTTCGTTTCTCAGAAACACTGGGACATGGAAATGCCGGCCCTACTCACAGGCGATCATTGGACAGCGGCGGGCTCTTTCGTGATCATACACCACATCGACTCCGCCATCGAAGTGGCGGAACAGGCGACAGCAATATATAGCAATATATCTTGACCGCTCCCGCTGGGTTAGAACTTTGGAATGAGTGTCATACAGACAACGTCGCTTTGGAAATGCCAGCTCTACAGATCCCGTCGCAGTTCCAGCAGTCGTATCAGGACTCGAATCGATACCCCGAGAACTTGCCATCTGGTAGCACAGACACCTACACCAGTGATTTGCAGATATACAAGCGGCTGTTAGACAATGCCGAAGTGGATCTGTTCATCGACTTTGCACATGAGCTGAAAATTGAAGTATCATTTCGGGACCTACACTGTTCTTCGACAATTGGTCCGATTCAAACCCATCCTCCATTTGGCGTGACTGACTGTAGTAGAGCTGGAAAAGGTCAATGCTCACGATGCGGCCAAAGCAACAAGTTTCCTGGGAATACACACCGGACCTGATCCGAGTAATCCCTCGATGTCGACAATGACTGCACAAAGAAGAGACCCAGGGTCCCGCTTCATGTGAGCTCGCCATCATTGTCAGATTTCAAGTCATTGAGAAAATTTTAGATACATCAAGGGCAAGCACTCTAGAGCCCATCTGAACATCACTCGCCAGCTTATGTGCCAGATTTTCTCCTATCATCAAGTCATGCCCGTTTATCTCGACTTCATTTTTGTTTTTGGCGCCCAGAACGAGCCCAGGGATCGAAGATTCAGCGGCTTTCGCCAACAAAGCTTTCTGTCCGATCCACCCCGTGGATTGGCAATCCCGAGCCTTGGACGAAGTGGTCGGCTGTACCAGCTATGCTACAACCTGAAGACGATAGCTTTGAAGTCTGAAGACCCCAAAGACATCAGTCTGGGGGAGTGGTCAATCCAACCTGCTGCAATACATCATCAGTTCGACATCGTCTACGGCACCACGCTTTGGATCGTCACAAAGGGCAGCGACGACTTGCTCGACCGCTACAAATCATTGACAGGCAAGGAAGGCAGGCCAGAGAACAAGGCATTCAACACACTACAAGAGAGCTTCCGGTCGAGCCTTGCTCCTCATCTGCTGTTCTGCCACTGGTCGACGGTGAACTGGCGATGGCATATTCTTTGGCTCGAATCCGTGGTAGAAAAGGAGACTTCTATGGCAGTCCTTGGTCTTCGTGGAGTGCGCCGTGCGCAGTACAACTATACCCTCGGAAATCTCCAAAACGTTCAGGGGCGAGAGGACCAGATCAATGAGGCCATAATGGTTTTGGAGGCCAACGTGGACGTCATGCAGTCTCTGTGCAAATTCTACGAATCCCTGATGACGAAGAAGGAGATCCCTCAGACGTTGAAAGACGAATGTGACGCCGACATAGCCACTTTCATCGCACAGATCAACGACATGATCTCGAACTTGAAGCTGCAGATTGTACGCGCAAATCTACTGGTTAAGATCACCAAAGACCGGAAAGAACTGGTTAGTAACTTGCCTGGAGGAACACCACGATGGAGCCGAAACTGACATTGGCCGTAGATCACCCAGCTGTTACAAAGCCAAGCAACTGAGCGTATGGAGGAATTGAATTTGAACATGGAAGGTGAAGCCATTGTTATGCGAATCATCACCATTGTCACCCTGGTGTATCTTCCCGCGACATTTGTTTCGGTAAGTACATGAATACTGTACACCAATAAGTCTTCCTTTACTGATCAAGCCAGACCTTCTTCGGCACTGACATTGTCAAGTATCAAGACCAGGCGGGAGGACCACCTACGAATGGCGTCTTCTCCGAGGTGGCGCTGTACAGATGGTTACAAGTGACCTTGCCCTTGACTTTCTTTACATTGGTTGGGGCAATCTGGGCCCTTAGGATTACCGAGAACAAGAGACGGAGACGGGATGGTCGAAGTCAAGAGCAACAGCCAAAGAATATCAATCGTTCTATCGCGATTTCAAACTTTGGCACGCCGTTTCCGCATACCAGCATTGCCAGTAGCGTGGTCTGAGTTTGGGGATTGGATTCAGTAATACATACTCTTACTGCTGAACGGGTCGGGACGCGATCCGTTCCTCTGGCGGACGTCGTACGTTTGTCGATTCCGCCGAGGGCAGTCCGGTCGTTGAGCGTTGCGATATCGAACGGCCTTGAGACTGATGATTGAGATCTGGACACATTGCTTGTACCATTGTGGAGGCGTGTGGCTTCCTCTAATGGCAGATGCCAACCTTCTAACGCCAGTGTCATGAAAATGATCTTCCGGAAGCAACGGCCCCGATCGCCCAGGCGCCAAAACGGATCTAAAGCATCGATGTAAGGATATAGCAGCACTATACATAAGCGGGGCACAAATCACGGATACAGCTACATCGATACTACGCAGTATAATCAGCAAGTCACCTAGGATGTTTTGGGGCAACTATTGGCTGGACTGCTGTTCTCCTCTAAGTGTATTCCGACAGACTCGTTTGGTCCAACTCTTCACCACGAACCGAATCAGGAGAACTGCGTATGCGAAGGGCTGCTGCTGATTAGGCACCTCCTTGAACCCATCCGAGGGCAGGCATTAGAGGCGAATGAGCGATGTCCTATGCCTCCACTTTGAGCCTCAGCTGGACACAATGCGGCTGACCCTCCCGAACCCGCGAGGAGGGACAGGCCCTGACTATTCGGCAGGCAGCCTGCAGGGGCGCGATGAACCGGGCGCGAAGTACAGAGAGCAGCTGCAGGCATGGGTTCTTCCCAGCACGGTGCAGAGTACTAGAATGCTTTGGTTCTAGCGGTGCTTCGACATTGTTGCCCAAGAGGTATTAAACCCGGCCAGCCCCTCCCACAGCCTCATCGCAGTCTTGAGCATGAGTTGCCTCGTTGCGGACGGTCGCCTTTTGCAGTCCATGCTGGCGCCGACCTCTTCTTAAGTTGCGGATTCTGCTTTCGCCTGTTCCCCGTTCTTGAATCCTATCGAGTTTCCATTGCGACTGATCTAATGTCCTTCTGGACGTCAACCTCAACATGACTCCCGGAGCTCGGTCCTCAGATCCATCGCACTTGCTACAAGAGTTTCGAACAAACTTAGATGGCTGTTGGAAACAAAACACTTATTGTGGTCGTCACTATATCAAAACCAACGAAGTCCTACGATGGATGACTTCTGTGAAAGCAGAGCACAAAGCTACCAACCTCAATCGGCTTCACGACGAAGTCTGGCGCTCCAGACCTAATTCGACTTTCAAACCGTCTGCAGAGAATTTCTCCAGCGGCGTCGACTGTGCCATCATCGTCTTCAGTGTTCTCCTCGCTATCGACTATGGACATCTCCTGGACCTCTTTGTCGAGGCCAACATAACCGACGCAAGTGTGCATACCGCGTCCGCAGAATATCACTACAAGATTCTGAAACAGTACTTGGAACGCGCAGAAGTTCCCAATGCAGACACCGTTGTCGAAAGTTTCAAGGAAAGGAAGTGGTCGTTTTGCCCTGTAGTTCTAAAACGACGCATGCACGGGGACTTTCCCAGACGGTGTGTCTTTCCATACTACAAACGCCAGCCAGTAAATGGCAAGGGCGGAACGGCAGAAGTGTTCCAGGTTCTTGTCCCGGCTGAGTGCATAGAGCAGGACCTGAGGGAATTTCTTCAGGGTTCAAGGATTGAATACCAGGATGAAGGACAGGTGAGCAGGCATATGAAACCGGTCCATCTGATATCAAGTCTAATATTTCTATAGTTCTATGAGCTGGCGTTGAAATCCTACGCCTCGCAAAACCAAGAGATGTTCGAATGGGAGAAAAATGCGTTCGCCGGCCTGGAGGATCAGGAAGGAATGGTTCGATATATCGGTCACTACTCATTTGAGGAAGCACCCGGCTTGTGGACGCATAATATCCTGCTCGAATTCGGAGAATTAGACTTGGATGAGTTCTTCGCACACGAATACTCGAGCCCCCCAGTGCGGTCACTCGAGATCATCTCGTTCTGGAAGTCGTTGTTCAAAATAGCAGAGGCCCTTCGACGGATACACAATCTCAAGATCCGCAGGGACGGTGAAACCCAGGAATTCCACGGGTATGAATACGATTTCAGTCCTCCAAATCTTCAATGCTGACCTCTGCAGTTGGCATGCCGATGTCAAGCCGGACAATATCTTGAGGGTTCATGGTGAATTTAAACTGGTAGACTTTGGCTTTACCAAATTCAAGAAGAAAGGGAATCAAGCAACTCCAAGGGAATACATGGTTGGTGGCACTCAGACTTATGGTGTGACAATTCGCCCCAGACACCGCAGGAAGACCCTCAGCTCTGACTTTGCTGTGACAGGTGCCCCCGAGACGGATCAGTCACGATTCAAGACACGCACGCCTCACGGCCAGACCATTGATACTTGGTCCTTCGGATGTGTGCTGTCACGGGCAGCAACCTGGGTCATCCTTGGGCAGCAGGGAATACTTCAGTACGACTTCGTCAGGAAAGCGGCCATCAAACGTCTGCGAGAACAAGGGCCGGCAGAACACAGGGCTAACTCTGGATGTCCAACAGCGCATGATGCTTTCCATAATGGCCGAACAGTGTTGCCCGCGGTTATTCAATGGCATCACTATCTGCGGAGCATAGTGCGCACTTCGGACATCACCTCTTGCCGAGTTCTCAAGCTCGTCGAGGAGAGGATGCTGCTGGAAGACCCTGAAAAGCGGGTCACCTCTGCCGAGCTGTGCGTCGAGTTGGAAGATATAGTGCTGCTGGCGAAAGCCAAAACTGACAAAGATGCGCTCGGCAAACGCATCGCCGAGTCGCTCCTCACAGATTTGTTCAACTTCGACAAGGAAGCACCGGCCAATCAAGCTCAGGCCAGCCATCCAAAGCCCGCCAAATCGACCAAGGCGTCGGGACGTATAGGCAAGTCGCAACGACTGGACAATATCCCTCCCGCGAAAACAGCCCACCGAGCAGAGATGTTGACGAAAGAATTGCAAATCCCCAAACCACTCCTGGAGTCGCCGCAAATTCAGTTTGGTACCATCTTGGACGAGCCCAGTGGTATCCATGGATCGCACATGCATGAGAGTCCAAACGGGTACATAGATGTCCAAGAAGATGCGAGTTTCGTGCCTCCCCTGCCCCTATCTCCCACGTCCCAAATCAATGGAGCTACTGTTCTGACGGAACCCTATTCCTGGAGACCATCTGAATTGGTGCTGGCGTCCCATCTCTCACCAAGATCAGCTGTGGCAGACCTTGATCATGACAGGCCAAGCTCAACTAATCAAGTAATAGAACTTCGGGGTGATATCGGAAGTACATTACAGAGCGACAAATCCCGAGGCAAAATGCCCCTGCACGAAACATCTGCTGTCGAGCAGGGATACCAGCAGCGGCGTGTCAGCAAGGTCACCTCTCACCCTGGCGAGGAGCAGCCGGACAGAACATCAGCAACATCGCGAATGTCGACACGACGGGATTCCAAGCTCGAATCAGCAGAGATTTCCAAGCCTCGAAGCTCTTCAATCACGTTTGCCGACTTGTTCGCAGCTGCACGGGAGCCGCCTCCACTCGACCAGAACTATGATATATGTCGTGTCAAGGAAGACCTCGAACAGACGCGCCATCGGATAACTGGCAATGTCAAGGTCGACAAGTTCTTGCGGGACTTTATCGTCAACCGCGACATGGTAGGACCAAACTGACCCGATATGATACAGGGCTAAAGTGGATTCTAGATCTTTGTTGTCGACAACGGTTCCAGCATGCTTCAATTCTGGCCCAGCGTGTCCTTTGTCCTGGAAACACTGGCCATGAAGCTGGCACCTCTTGATAAGGATGGTCTAGACCTTGTCTTCACCAGCGCGCCCCAAAAGACTCACAAGGGCAAAGGAAGTCAAGCAGGAACACGCTTTGTGAAGCTTTTGGTTAAGAAAAAACCGGCCTTTCCCCAGAACGCCGCCGAAGAGGTGAAGACAGACATGACTGAGACACTTGGGGTGATCTTCAACGAATATATCAGAAGCAACAAGAACAAGCGGATGACTCTCTTGGTACTGACAGATGGCCTGTGGAGAGGCACTAAGTGCGAGACCGCGGTCGAAACTAAGATCGCCGACTTCGTCAGACAGACGCCGCTGAATGGCAATCACATGGAGGACCGTCGGTTCAGCATCTCCTTTATCCGCTTTGGTGACTATCCTGAAGCGATTGCACGGCTCCAAAGGTTGGATGATGACTTTTCCGGGCTCTACAAAGTTCCGTAAGTGACATCTAAACTCACTCATGCTTCCGACTCCAGTCGATTGACAAAGTCCGCAGTGACATGATTGACCACGTCCCTTGGACCGGGCGAGTCAGAAAGATGATCCTGGGGAGTTTCGTCGCCCACGAAGACGACTAGACTTACGTGGCAGGCAAAACAGTCACAGACAAGACCACCACGGCTGGAGGAATCGTCTTCCCTGTGATAGCCCAGCCTAACGCTCTCCCGGGCGTAAGGGTTCCTGACTAGAGTACTATCTAGTCTTTGTCCTAACCGGGCAGTTAGCCTGGCTTGATACTCCAGCAATGTCATCCAGAAGCTGTCCAGCCACTGATGGGGCGGTCTACAGCTTAAGGGGTTACGTATCTTCCGGGGCGATCGCTTCCGCCGAATCTGGGACACAGATAGGTTTTCCTCGAGCCAGAGTGTCTGCTCGACTGACACGCCTCGCCGCCCACTGAGACTACGAAAGCATAATGAAAAAGGAAAAAGGGTGGTACGCGTAATGACTTATGAAACTGCTGAACATGGAAAAATGGCAAAACCCCCCTATCACGTTACGTGGACAACAAACCTTGAATGGAAGGACCTGGAAAGGGATGAGATTTTCAATGACAACGGACGACTCTCAGGTTTTATACAGGTGTTGTCTCAAGGTTGGGTGTACACGAGGTCAACTTTCCCCTTCATCATGTATGTTTGTATATTAATATGATATACATTACCGGGTTTGGATGACCGGAGGAATCCAGCTGGCCACGGGGAGGGGGGAGTGGAAGGTGGAAGCCCATGCGAAATCGTCCACGACCACGGAGCACAGAGCCGTGGGACGCAATTTAATGTATATCATGACTTGAGTTAGGACCATCAGACGTTTTCGGGGACCCTGGACTGTGTATCTTTGTATGAAAACATTGGTCGATACATGTCGAGGACATAAACTAGCTGTAAAAGGTCAATGCCCTGACAAGTTGAGAGAGCCAGCGCGGGCATTGTTGGGAGCTAGCTGACTCTTCCACGCAGAGAAAGAAGGTACAGTGCGATTCAAGCATATCTTCCCTTGTATCTGAACAACTGGCTATGCATAGTATACTCGGTACTGGGTGTCTGGGTGTCTGGGTGTCTGCCCGCCGTTGACAGCATCCGAAACGCAGTGACCTAACCAACCATCCCTGGCTATCCAATACATCCCATATATTGCTGCAGCACGCATCAGGGACAAGCAATCAGCATATACCCTGAACTTGATTTCATCTCTCGAGTTCGTACTCGTGGACCTCCCTGAAGAACACCCAACGCCCTGAGCGCCTCCAATGCGACCGCGACCAGAAGCATGCCATGCCATGCAAATTCATGTCATTTCATGACCTTCGTACTCGTATGCTTGTCCACCTATAATAAAAGAAAAGGGCGAGGGAAAAAGGCTCAACGCTCACACCGGGTGTGGGCGTTGAAGTAGAATACCCACCTTCCCACCGTCGAATGGCTAGATGTCGGTGTGCTAGCTGTCCATTTGTCCGTCTATCCGTCTGTCTATCAACCAGTCATCTCAATATCCCTAACAGGGTCGGGGTGGCTGTGGTTGCGCGAGTGGTGGCTAGACGAAGGACGGTGAGCGCCACCGGTTCTGTCGGGTGTAGCAGCACCGTTTATTACCGCGCCGTCGCCGTTGACGAGGCCGTTCTGATGGTGCCCGTTCTTCATGATGGTCTGGATCGAGACACCGTTTTCACCACCGTCGCCGTTGACTCCGTTGGCGGTCGGTCCGATGGAGGAGGCGGCGGCGTTGGCGGCGGCCTCGCGCGCCTTCTCCTCCTTGAACTGTCGGTACGTCTTGGTCTTGGGCACCGTGTCGGACAGGAACTCGAGGTTGTCGACCCTGGAAACGGCCGTGGCTTTTTGTGTGGTCATACTTGGTCAGCGCGAGATCTTTGAGGGTGAGATGTGTGTGTGTGTATGTGTGTGTAGAGGCTGGTGTTGATGACTCTAGAGCCCTAGGTTTCGGCTCCTCGCTTACCTATGTCCTTGTAGGCGATGTTCCTCCGAGGTTTCCGTTCCGACTTGACCACGTTGTGTGCTTGTTCCGTCAAATAGCGGATGAATATCTCCTGGAGAAGAGGTCAGTTATCAACCCCCCGAGGCACTTCGACCCATCAAGACTGGGAAGCGTACGGTTGCGACCGATATGGCGAAAGCCGCCGGGTTCGAGCACTGCGCGATGTCTTCATCCTGGGCAATGATCTTCTTGACGCGTGCGACTGGTTCCCAAAGGTCAGCAGTGGTGGTCGAAATGGCGAAGGGGGGAAACCGGGGGTGACTAACGGGGAAGAGCGCTTGAGCCAGTGATCTCTTCTGGTGGTTCGATGGGGGCATTGTTGTAAGGCATGGTCGGGTAGTCTTGACGGTGTCACCCTTTCTCCTGTGGTCAATCTCCAGACGACGTAGAGAATGGCTTTCCAAGCTGGCAGCCCTCCCTTCTCTCAGCAGGCCCGATTCTTTTCTCCTGAGTCAGTCGCGTGAGAACGCGTATCAAGGAGCAATAGAGTAGTATGGACTTTCTCTCTGTTACACCGAATGAATGAGCAGTAGGAGACCCTGATATATCCAAGACCTCTGGAGAGTGATTTCGTTCGTTGAGCCACGTAGACGAGCTGGTATCGAGTTGTCAAGAGTCAAGAAGTCGCGTCGAGACATTCCCATGTGATATAATTTAATTAATGAATGGATGAATGTCACGTTCTGGGCGCGCATCCTAAAACTAAAAGGGAAAGGCGGACGACGTTTGGTGGATGTGCGGCATTGGAGGCTTCATCGTCCATTCATCGTCCATTCTCCCCATTGCCAGCCTGCGTTCGCATGGTGACTTTCTCAATCGAACATATCCCTCCTCCTCCTCCTTCAACCATGGTCATTGGTCCGATGTTATGACCTCGCGTGTCTCCTCTTCCACGTCCGCCTCCGCCTCTGCCTCTGGTCGTCGACCGTCTGTCTCAGCCAGGCGACTCTCCAGGAGGCTCTCGTCTCTCTCCGGCCTCGAAAATGGCGAGGCTCCTCCCCGAGTCGCTCCGGCGGCGCAGGCCATCACAGAAGAGATTGCAGAGATCAAAAGATATGAAGATTTCACCACGATAGACTGGGTCCAAGATGCCGCCCAGGAACAGCTGCGCCGCCTCGCCCGGCGGAAAGAGTCCAAGTTCTTTGAGCGGGACGGTGTCTTGGGCTGGCGGCGCAAGCTGTGGGAGTCCTACGACGCGGCGCAAGCCTGGATCGTCATCACGCTGGTCGGGATCGTTATTGGTGTCAATGCGGCTGCTCTGAACATCATCACCGAGTGGTTGTCCGACATCAAGATGGGCTATTGCACGACTGCCTGGTATCTCAATGAAGGCTTCTGCTGCTATGGTTCCGAGGAAGGCTGTGACGAGTGGAAGAGATGGACTTCGATCACCATTGTCAATTACTTCATCTACGCCATTTTCGCCGTGCTGCTGGCATTCGTTTCCGCCTACTTGGTCAAGTCCTACGCGCCCTACGCCGCCGGTTCCGGCATCTCCGAGATCAAATGCATCATTGCCGGCTTCATCATGAAGGGATTTCTGGGGCTCTGGACGTTCTTCATCAAATCCATCTGTTTACCTCTCGCGATCGCCTCCGGTCTCTCTGTCGGCAAGGAAGGGCCGAGTGTCCATTACGCTGTGTGCGTGGGAAACGTTATTTCTCGATTCTTCGACAAGTACAAACGAAGTGCCTCCAAGACACGAGAGATATTGACAGCAACTGCCGGAGCTGGAGTGGCTGTCGCTTTCGGAAGTCCCATTGGTGGTGTGCTGTTCTCCCTAGAAGAGATGGCGTCTTACTTTCCACTGAAGACGCTGTGGAGGAGCTATTTTTGCGCTCTTGTTGCGACTGCGGTGCTGAGTGCCATGAATCCCTTCCGCACCGGCCAGCTTGTCATGTTCTCCGTCAAATACGATAGAGACTGGCACTTTTTCGAGATCTTCTTCTACCTTATCCTGGGCATCTTCGGTGGACTCTACGGGGCTTTCGTCATCAAATGGAACCTCAAAGCTCAAGCGTTCCGGAAGAAATACCTGTCCAAGTACGCGATTCCGGAAGCCGTCATTCTGGCGGGTGCCACGGCCCTTCTTTGCTACCCCAACATGTTTCTCAGAATAGACATGACCGAGATGATGGAGATGTTGTTCCGAGAGTGCGAGGGCGACTACGATTACAACGGACTTTGCGAGGCAAGGAATCGACTTCCCCTGATCGGGTCGTTGCTGGTTGCAACTCTCCTACGCATATTCCTTGTTATCATTTCCTACGGATGCAAGGTCCCTGCAGGTATATTCGTGCCGTCAATGGCAATTGGGGCCTCTTTTGGCCGTATGCTGGGAATGATTGTACAATGGCTTTACGAGACATTTCCCGATTCAAAGTTCTTCTCCGCTTGTCAACCTGACGTGCCTTGCATCACCCCTGGCACCTACGCCTTTCTCGGAGCTGGCGCAGCACTCAGTGGAATTATGCATCTGACAATTTCGGTCACTGTCATCATGTTTGAATTGACTGGGGCTCTGACGTACATACTTCCGACCATGATTGTGGTCGGTGTCACGAAAGCGGTGGGAGACCGATTCAGTAAATCCGGCATCGCAGATCGGATGATCTCGTTCAGCGGCTTCCCGTTCCTCGACAACAAGGAGGAACACATCTTTGGCGTGTCGGTGTCGCAAGTCATGACCGGCAACATTACGATGCTTCCTGCAGCAGGAATGGAAGTCAAGGCCATGCGGAAGTTACTTGACGATACATCCTTCTCGGGATTTCCGATTGTGGAAGACAAGGACTCGAAGATTCTCGTGGGCTATATCGGGAGGACCGAACTCCAATTTGCAATTGATCGGGCCAAAAGGCAGGGTACGCTCGCCCCAGATGCCAAATGCATCTTTGTGACCGAACGGGAAGATGGCACCGAAACGCCTGTGCCTCTGAGTCCGACTGTTACCTTTGATTCAGCAACGCTATACAGTGTGGATTTCAGTCCGTTCGTTGATGCGACTCCTATATCTGTCCATCCTCGCTTGCCGCTTGAGACGGTCTTGGAAATTTTCAAAAAGATGGGTCCAAGGGTCATCCTCGTCGACCACCATGGTCGTCTCGAAGGTCTGGTCACTGTCAAAGACTGTTTGAAGTACCAATTCAAGGTCGAGGCACAAGAACATTCCGTGGCTGTGAGAGACGAGCCGGTAATACAGCAGGATCACGTCGTCGACGCTTTTGGCAAATTTGTCGAATATGTCGCCGACAAGATCAACAATCTCTCCCGCGGTAGGCTGAAATTGAGTCCTCGGACTGCCGGCGGATGGATGAGAGTGGCTGGAGACGATAGACGGCGCGATTTCGCCGACGACTACAACCACGAAAATGAGATATTAGACGGGACCGAAGATGTGGTTGAGCATGGCCAGGAAGGTGTCGAACTGGATACAAGATGAAAGATCACAAAGAGACCTATGATGTAGCATACTTGCACACTGAACAACAATCGAGATATTGTTCGTTGTTACCACCGTTGTCTTTCCATTTCTTTCCGTTAACTCACTAAGAACCTGCTCGAGTGCATCTCGCCAGTGACAGCTCTTGACTCATGCGGTTGCACACGGGCTTGCTAGCTCGGATTCATATGTCTCCTCGTCGTCGTCCTCCTCCTCGTCCTTCCTTTTTTCAGTGGAGTGACACGGTCCAGCAGCTATGAAAGCTCGAGCCCATTTCATCAAAACAACGTGCTACTTGCAACTGTGTGTCGTTGTGACTGAAAACAATTACAGTATTAGTTGGCAAGCACGCTTATGTATCATCGACACTGGCAGACGATGCCACCACCTCGATGGTATGGTTGTGCATTTCTACTGTGCATTTTTCAAGCCAAAGATCCCGGATGAAGAGCCAGCCAGCCAGCCTACGTCTGGTCAAGAGGTGGCATTTCCCAATTCGAGAAGGCACCTGCAGCATCCCCGAATTTCGTGCTGCTCGAGGAAGCATATATTTCCCCTCTATCAATTTAAGGTGAAAGGCACTATGCGAGGTGAGGTTCCCATGTGCGTTCTGCGGCTGGACCACACCGGGGACCATGTCCAACATGTCGGCAGCCTCTATGCTTTCCATGAAGCCGCCTTGTGATAAGACAAAACTCCTTTCTCTAAGGGGGACGGCTTAGCGTCGAGGTCAACAGCGAACTATGCTCTTCCAAATATAAGACCAATCACCGACTGCCAGATGCCATTCCTGTCACCCTAGATACGATACAGTCTTCTCGAAACAGCGCAAAGCCACCTTTACGCCTACTCCTCGGACGCTGTCTCACAATGAGTAATTGTGTATGACACCCGGGGTCAACAATGTCGACCATCACCCCCGAGACCAATCTCAAACGAGCGAAAAAGGATAAGGGACGAATCCCCGCAGTTGCCACGACATGTTCTTCGACCCATCTCAATGCTCATACGAGACGTATGATCGGAAACTGCTCGTCGTTCTCCTTTTGTTGCTTGGAAATATGAAACAGCCCGAGAAAAAGGGGAGCGGGTTTGAAGAGCCGCAAACTCCCTTCTGGAAGATGCTCCTTCCAATAGCCTGGATTCGGCAAGCCAGGACACGGCGGCACATCTTATCTGCGTGTATTTCTGACGGTAACCTAATGGACCACATTCCAGGAGCAGTGCCGACCGGGGCTACGTGCCTCCTGGACGTGTGCTTGACGAAATATCGACTTCGGTAAATAGTCCAGGAGAGAGATGTATCATGCAGACATATATCACGCTTGCCACGTTACCAGAAATTGGTAGTTGAGGTATAAGGTCGTAGCGACGTTATGAAATCATCTTTCGACGACTTATGGGGTCTTTCGGGGCGATTTGTCTGCACGCCGCACCGCCTGCACTGTGTTTTTTGTGGACTTTTGAGGAGCCTGCGGGCTTGTGCTTTTTCTCCGTAATCTCGAAGACACAGGTCCATCTGTGCCGCCATTCGGCTTCGACACTCCTGAGGTGACTCTCTTCGCATCCTCCCGCGCCTTGGCTGATCTTTGTGCGTGCCTGGTTTGAATTATCTTCCAATAGACTTGATCGAGATGTCGGGCTTCTGTTTCCCAGTACTGGACCGAGTTGATGGTTCTTCGATGGTCTTCGGTCTGGGAGAGGCTGTCGAGACGTGCCTGGTTATGGATTGCGAGGTTCTTCCAGTGTTGTAACGCATCGCGAGGAAAGTCCTGTGAGAATACTTCTGGTGTCGACTCGCGGCTGTTGATACTCCAACTGCGTGGCTTGTTCTTTAACAGCAATTTGTTCACACTATCAAGATCGAGGACCTGATCTTTGCCAGGTGAAACCGAACGCGATTTGATACACGTGATGACCCTCATCACAGCTGTGGGCAAAGCAATTAACAGACTGTGGCATAGTTTGGTTGAGGGTGGAAGTTGGATAAACTGGAAGACGCAAAGGCGGGCAAGTTTGGCACTTTTGTCTGACTCACATGATTTGCTAATACGGATGTAATGACTGTTACACGAAGACCCGAGGACGCCTGGCTCCGGAGACCTTCAAATCTATCCCCGTTACTCCTGTGTTCATTTTACAGGTTTCGACCAGTCAGGCTGTTCCCATGATCATATAAGTATATATATTCTGTCTCACCCATCATGTTCCTCCATTTAAATGACAGTGCGGCTACCAGAAATTTCCATTGCCTGGCAAAACGCATTGGCTCTAAATCAAGTGGCCAATTCCTGACATGAGACAAGGGGGAGGGGGGGTTCAAAGGGTGGTACAAGAAGTCGATGATTGGTAGGAATGTCTGTGTAACCGCTGGGGTCGTTGATGGAATGAAAGGTATTGAAATGTGGCCCAACCTGCTCGCATCTCTGGCACCATGCCACAGCGACCGACTTCTCATGGCTCAGATCGACCTTTCCACCGTCGTGCTTGAACTCACAGCAGTGAACAGTGATGCAATTACTTCTTTCAGACACCCTGATAACGAGGCTTTCCTCGTACCTGTCGAGCCCTCCGACCAAGAGCCGGTACATCGTCGAGCTCGCGAAGGAACCCCTTTGGCCAACAGCCAATCAGTCCGTGCATTCCTACGTACAGACTGTTACCCTTATGATCCTCTACTCGGTTGGGTGTTCGGACGTAAGGACGAGGAAGAGGAGTGTGACTTCTTTCTCGGTACAAAAGAGCAAGGTGTAAGCCGAAAACATTTCCGCATCGACCACAACTGGAAAGCAATGACTCTGATTCTTACGAACATGTCTGGTCATGGCACTAAGTGGGCAAGTCCAGATGCTAGGAACAGTGACAGGGTCATGACATCTAGAGCTATTCTTCCGGGTGAACAGTACTCCATATCTGCTGGGGCTGTTGAATTGATTCTCCAGATCCCAGCTCGAGGCGAGGATGAGCAAGCCAATTTTGACAGCAACATAGGCCGCCTACGATTGGAGGTCGAAGAGGCAACACCGACAATGAACGGCCTAAAGATCGAGCCCCCAGGCCCAATCACTCCCTTGGTTGTTGGACGACAGCGCAGGTTTGTCCTACAAAACGTCATAGGAAGTGGAGCGATGGCACTGGTGTACAAGGCCGTCGATTTCGAGACGGGGGATGTATATGCAGCCAAAGCGTACAAGTTGGCCGAGAACACCGACCTTCACTTGTTGTCTATGCTGAACGAGATCAAAATTCTCCAGAAGTTGGAGCACGTAAGTTAGCCCGTTCTTATGCACTGCATTATATTTTGACGACGAGTAGAGAAATATCATCGAGTATATAGACCTCTTCAAGGACCCAGATCCTATCTTGGTGATGGAGATGGCAGTCAAAAGCCTGGCCGAACATAAGATAACGCGTGTGAACGACTGCGTAGCGCTTCTGAAAGACTGTCTGGCCGGTTTGACATATCTACACAAAGAAAAGATCATACATCGCGACGTCAAACCTGCCAATATCTTACTCACCAATGAAAATCCCACGCAATGGAAGCTATCTGACTTCGGTCTGTCTAAGATTGCTGAGATCACCACGACATTCTGCGGCTCCCCCTCATATCTGGCTCCAGAGATTGGCGGTCTGGAATACAGCGCATACACCGCGACCGTTGACATATGGGCCTTGGGAATAGTTGGGTTGGAATACACTTGCGGAATACCGCCAGGAAAGGCGAAACTCCTCCAAGACAGGACCAAACGTGGGCCATGGAATGATGCAGTGATCCGACAAATACCACTCAGCTCTCTTGCGCGATACCTGCGGCTGATGTTGGAACCTGTTCCAGCCAAACGTCCCTCCGCAGCCACAATGGCCGACATGCTCGAATCCTGGGCCGACTCCAGTGGAGAGGTTCTGAGAAATGCAAGTCAGCACGAAGAAGGTCCTGCAACCAAAAGATTACGCTTTAAAGCGACGATGCCATGAACATTGTTATGATATATGACGAAAGGAGGCTGGAGTTGAGAAGTAACGTCTCTGGAACATTTTACATGCAGGCTGTCAGTTTGTTCGAATCTGAATCTCTCAGCATAATCTCGTCAATGATCTGAAGGTATTGGTCTGCGATTCTGGCGAGACCACGATGTTGATCTCGGTACGTCGTGTACTATGTACTTTGTAATGAAAGGTATTCTGTCCCCTGCAGGCCCGTGACAGCAAGCTACTGGTAATAGATAAGTGAGTCACCCATACCGTTCTCCTTGAGGCCTATGTCCTCGCTGACTTCGAGCCTTATGTCTTTGTGGCAGGACAAAGGACATGGTGGAGTGTGTGTGAGTTGAAGGACAGAGGATGTGGCGGAGGGTGTAACGTTGTTCCGTTCCAGAAAGGCTAATTGTGAAGCCACTGCCGATCGAGATTGAGACTTTCATGTTCATTGATCTTCCTGATATTTGCTACCAGTCGGCCATTATCTCGTCTCACCTCTCAACTCAGACCTCGTACGAACAGAGTAAGAGATGGCAGCCGAAAACACTCCAATCCGCTCTAGCTGTCACTGCGGCGCTATCACAGTCAAGGTTCTACGACTGCCCGAATATATCAATGTCTGTCAATGCACCCTATGCAGGCGCTACGGCGCGGCATGGGGCTACTATCACCCAGACGAGGTCGAGATCGAAATGAAGGAACACGCAATAGTTAAGCAGTACATCTGGGGAGATCGAGAGATATCTTTCAACTTCTGCAACAATTGTGGATGCGTGTAAGTTCAAGCAATGCCCCTCTTCCACGAGATTGAGAACTCACTCACGCCCGTGTAGATGCTTTTGGTGGCCGCTTCGGCGTCCCCCTGCGGACCCAGGAAAGGACGAGATGGGGCTCAACACTAATAATATCAACCCGGAGTTGTTGAAATATGTCGATCGGAGGTTTGAGTATTCGGTCTTGAAGAGCCCGCTACGCTCGAAAGACACTGCGCACCCAGAGGATCCAGCGACATATTGAGCCTAGTCTCGAAGGTTTGATGATACGTACAGTAGCGAGGCGTGACAAGGCCACCACACAGTAATGGTATTCTAGTAGCACAAGAAGAGACGGAGCTGGTCGCCTATGTTTTACGATGTCTAGAAAACGGTGTCTCCCTGCGAGTCAACGCCTTACAGAAAGTGGCCCTAGTGGTTGAGCAGTCCGCGTACTCGACACGTCTAGCATGGGCACATGGCAAGCTTACAATATGAATGAGAAAGGGATGCTTCTCGTTCACACGGGACTGTCGAAATGTTAAGTTTACAGCGGAGATATGAGATGCCGCCGAGGCACTTGGGTATATCGGACTCTAATGCTTCCAGGGAATGCGTCTCTGCGACGCCTGATCAACATTTTGTGTGTATACCTTACGGCAGTCCTGGATCTGTCAGGTCGATGAGGTACAAGTAGGGTTTCAGTAGCGCAGACACCAAGCTCTGTTAAGAACGCGTAAAGTAGATGCTGCTTTTACGGGAACGCGCGCTAGGTAGCCAATGAATATCCATGATGAACGGAACTAGTCCGGGCGGCAACGAATATGGCCGAAGCTGGGAACCTTAATGGCTGGTTGCTGAGGCAGCGGGAGAACGTCATGTACCCGTCAAACCCCCTCCCTTTGTGTGATGTTCCCACAACTCCAGCTTCAGTTTGAACAAGATCTCGAGAAAGTATCACTCATCTGTCTCTAGACATCGTCTTTGGAGTAACTCTATCACATTCAGAAAGCCGTCACCCCGGTGTTCTCGCTGTTTACTCCCCAGCATGCCGCGAACCCGCAAAGCCGACGCCCGGCCAACCCACTCTCTCCAGTCCACTCTCTCGTTCAACAAAAAGTCGGCGCGAGTGACGAAGCCGGGCGCCAATGCGCAGCGAGACGAGAACAGTGCGTCGGCGAAGAAGCTGGCCGAGGTTGCACACGGACTGAAGACGGAGCCCGAGGTCGCAGAAGTGAAGAATGAATCATCAGCACCTGAAGAAATCGAGCCGGACTCACAGGACCTGAAAGTGGAGGACAGTGAAGAGGCAGAGCCTGCAGAACAGGAGGAGGTGGAAGAGGAGGAGGAGGTCTTGGTGAAGGCAAGATCCAGGAAGAAGCAGAAGGCTAAGCCTGCAGGCAAGGACGGACGTGAACTCGCCGCTGAGAAAATCACGGATGTCCAGCTGAGGAAATACTGGCAGGCTGAAGAGGACAGTCGACTTGCTCCTAGAGGTATGTACCCACCACCTACATCATCTTCCCTTCTTTTTCTGCCGTTGACCACTTATATCCCTCTCCATTTTGCATCATCGCCCTCGGACCACAGTGATATTGTCCCCCCTCTCCTGAAAATCTCCATATCCACTTATCCCGTGGTAGTTCCCATACTGACTGCATCCCGCCGCAGTGCACCAATCCGACCTCTCCCTCCACGAAAAGATCCTGCGCCACTTTGACCTCTCGTCGCAGTACGGGCCGTGCATCGGCATCTCCCGTCTCCAACGCTGGCGGCGCGCAAATACCCTGGGTCTAGAGCCGCCAGTCGAAGTCCTCGCCGTCCTGTTGAGGGAACAAGAGCATTCCACCAGCCAGGGCTGCGGCAAGATGGCGTACATTGATGAGTTGAGTGGGGGACGGGTTGTTTTGGTGGATTAGAGATTACGGCAACAGCAGATGATGTAGGGGACGGGGAAAGGGCACGAACCTCTCACTTTCAAACACGGAAACACGAGAACATCGTGCCCTCATGGCAAAGCGAAGTTGAACTACGTTGTTATGATCAGATGCAGCTGCGGGACGAAACCTTCTGGCTCATCTGGCGGACTGCGGTGGCTGGCTTGCTGGCAACCGTGATCACGTCGAGGCTAAGAGACCTGAAAGTGATGAGGATGACCCGGAAAATACTGCAAATGTGATTTTACGTGCGATATGGGTGGGCTTCTAGATCGTGGTTTGGGAGAATGCTCGATCTCTGTACACAACGGCGTCACGGAGAAGGGATACAGGCGTGTCGCTCACTTTATGCGTGAGGAATGCGCCAGAACACAAGCACTTAAAACATAAAATCCAACAAGGTCGAAATGTCTTTCGCTGTCATGGCAAGCAATGTGATCGTACACCGGGATAGAGGGTCGCCTGAAGCAGAGTGCGCATTACCGTCTCGGTCTAATGGTTGTTCATTTACACACAAAGTCGCTTGCTTGGCCTTTCTACCTCGAGTCGCCATGATCTCTGCCTGCATGACACGCGAAACGACCGCTAAAACGATGTCGTACACGGCATCCATGCATGCACATGATGCTTCCACCTCCAACAGAGTCGCAAAGTTGAACTCCAGTAAAAGAAACAGACCTAGCCTGCAACCACTCTTTTCCCATCGCCCGCCCCCATGCCAATCCATCGTCAAAGGGTCGTAGTGATATCTTGGTATGCTCTAGATCAAAAGACACGGAACCATCAAAAAATCATGTTCTTTATCTAAGCACCAAATTCGGGGACCGTCGAAGTCTTGCCGAGAAGAGCCAGCGGTACGATACCCGAGACGTGCATCTCCGGGCCGTAGACGTGCATGTCCAGCTTCAACTCCTCGCCGACGGACTTGATGTTCTTGAGACCCTCCTGGTAGTTGGGGCCAGCGCGACGAACCCAGATCTGAACCTTGTGCTCATTGAGAACAGGGGCCACCTCCCTGAGTGCGCGGATGACACCCTTGAATGTTGAAGCAACGTTGGTGAAGTTGGCAATACCGCCACCGATAAACAGAACCTTGCCGTCAGGGTGCATGGGTGCTCGGAGCATCAGGTCGAGGACAGTCCTCGCGTAGTTGTACGTCTGAGTCTCAGTTGGGGCGCCGGAGTATTCTCCGTAATTGGCCAGCTCGCTAACAAATCCGGCGGAGGCAATAGCGTCGGCGTACACCACCGAAGCACCACCACCAGCGACCAAAGTCCAGATGCGGCCTTTGGCATTGAGAACGGTCAACTTGAGCGAAGCACCAGTCTTCGCATCCATATCCGCGATGTACTTCTCTTCCTTGCTGAGCTCACGACCAAAAGGCGCAGGGAACTCCATAGGCGGGCCAACGTCGATGGTGACCTTTCCATCGGTTTTCACTCCGGGCAGACCAAGAGCAGCGGGACTTCGGGCAATGGCCCACTTGACACCGCACTCGAAGTCGGCCGTTTGGTCGAGTTTGGCGGCAAGATCAAGGAAGTGGACTTCGGCGGAGGTGCCGGCGGCGTTGGGAATGACGACCAAGGGGTTGATTTCGAGATAGGTGAACTGGCAGTCCACATACACGGAGTACAGGCGAACAATGAAATCGATCAGCACATTGTGGACGCCCTTGGGCACATCGGGCAACAGAGTTGCAGCCAGTTCCTGGTTTGAAGGGAACTTCTTCAGATCAACCGGGACCAGGATCTTCTTGGCCTTTGCATCAACGTCGCCGACATCCACACCACCCTCGTGGGTGAACAGGATCCAATCGCCCTGGAGGTCACGGTCAGTCTATGTGCTACTGCAGATCACGCAGAAAGAAATGCTCAAACTCACATCTCGCACGGAGTTGATGTTAATGTAGTATTCGGTATCTTGGGGATGGGGCACAAAGGGTTCGACGAGGAACTGGCAGAGAACGCCTGTGACGTGCTCGACCTTGACCTCCTTGCGGGCTCTCTCCTCAATCCATTTTCTTGCCTCAGACCAGGGCTTGTTCAGGGCCAAAAGGCCGCTCTTTCCTCTTCTCTTGATCAGTTGGTCTGGCTTTGCAACGAATTTGGAACCTGGCTGTAGGAGCCAGGGATAGGTGGCTTCAGCTTGGTCCAAAACAGTCGACACGGCCTCATCTTCAGGGAAGAAGATGGAGGCCAACTTGGGAGGAGGGTTATGGACACCAGAAGGCTTCAGCGGAGTAGGCTTGATGACAGGAGCACGGGTGAGGTGGTAGTTGAGAATGGCCTTGCCGTCGGCCTCGAGAATGGACTTTGCTGACATTGTTGCGGCGGTGAGGTGAGGGGTAAGAGTAGGAAGAGCTCAGGGGCACACAGTCAATTGAAATAGTTGTCCCAGCGTTTGAGATAGAAAACAAAGCTCAAGAGGAAGCGGACAACAAGGACAATTGACAAGAAATCAAGTCTTGAGTGCCGAATGGAAAGTGCAAATGTCAAGTTGTAAGGAGAAACAGTATGAACTGCTGGGGGCCAGATTTCACTGCTTCACACACAGTTTACTGTTGGCCTTCGGAGGGATACAATTACTGCCCTTGACTTTTTCTGGTGGACCCGCCCTAGAGCCCTGAAGTGTGGGTTGTTGGGAGCAGGGGTAGGGGTTAGGAGCGCGGGCTACTCGTACTAGGCTAGGCGTGCTAAACTTATCGAGGGGCATCTCGAGCATGCGTTTTAGGTGTGGAGCCAGGGCTGCTAACCCGCGCCAACGCCAGGGACAAACCGCCCGCCACCACCGCCGCCTCGACTCCATGGTGTTTGACCGACAGTTGGGGACTGTCGGTCACCGCCAAAAAAAAAAAACAATATTCCGGTGACGTTGCTCTGGTTATGGATGAAAACTCCAGTGCCGAATGGCCCATCAACATGATCTCATCGGTTGATTCTCAACTCCCTCTTTGAGGCAGTGGATCAAGGTTACACAAACACCGAAAAATTGATGACTATCAACAATAATTTCCAGTTGGCTCAACTTCGACCACCGATTGAGCGTTTTATTGTGGCTTCGGTGAATCTGCACAGATAGTTGCCCTGGAGGAGGCGGGTAAAGGCTGCACAATGCACGGGTGTTCCACCGAACTACGAGATACGACGTGCGCTTGAGACGGGGGCCGGACTCCGAATAGTTGGGCACGCGAGAAAGATCTTTTTTCCTCAATCGATAGGTAACTCAATAGTCGTTTGGGCCCGCTCCCTTCAAGACTCGGCGGATATGGGAAGGGGGCCTCAGCCTCTCCCAGTTCCGGGGCCCCCAACACGGCATGGTGGCAGCTGATAGTGCACCTAGGCTGAAAGGCTTGTGGCTCTCCATGCAGCAGTCCCCCCACTAAAATTCTCACCGCCCGGAGAGATTGCTAGGCGATAGCGGGATGTGCTGGACGTGGTGGGCTTGTTGATGGCTTCACTCAACACAATTTTGGGGGCCGCCATTCCTATTTTCGGGCGTCCGCCCAGGAGCTTCCTACGGTTGGGTCGCGCAGCTAACTAACCGGACCTGCCTCAACAGACGATCCCTAATCCAGTCGCAGGCTCTGTGTGGTCCCTCAGCATCACCTTTGCTCTCCACAACTGCGCACTGGCAACCCTTGTTGTACCCTGAGAAAGAGAACACCATCTCATCCACCACCACCACCGGGTTCAATTCGACTGGCCTCATCTTTTTCTTCTCCTCGTCGGCGATTTTGATCTCTCTGCTGATTTTCAAACGCAGTTTGCTTCAATTTATTTTCTCCTGCCCTAGAAACTCAACAATCATCCCTTTCTGTAAGTCTTATTGAAAGTTTCCATTGAGTCCCCGAGATCTGCTTTGACAATTTTCCCCCTTTGCACACCCCTCCTATTATACTCTCCTGGCCAGACGACAGAAGACCGAACATTCTCTGTTGTCTCCCATCGTTTGCGCTGTTGTCTCCTCATTATCAGGTTCTATACCACCGCTGCTGACACAATGGGCCTCCCAGTCCGTGAAAACTCCCCTGAGAACACCGCCTCCGCTATGCCTTCTGCAACAGTGGGCGCCAGCAATGGCGTGCCTAAGATTGACATCCCCAATGGCGACGGCCCAGACTCCGAGACTCCTTTCTCTGCCAACGACAACATTCGTCGATTTGCTCCTCCCTCGAGAGGACTGAGCCCCTCCCAGAATGCCCTCTTTCACAACAAGACCAGATGTTTCGTCTAGTAAGTATTCCATCAGACGGGAAGAAGGGGAAGATCTGACAGCGGCCACAGTGGCATGCAACCCAAAGCCGTCCAGGGCATGCTGGACTTCGATTTCATCTGCAAGAGAACGACCCCGTCCGTGGCCGGTATCATCTACACTTTTGGTGGTCAGTTCGTCAGCAAGATGTACTGGGGTACCAGCGAGACTCTCTTGCCAGTCTACCAGTCGGTCGAGAAGGCCTTTGAGAAGCACCCTGACGTGGACACCATTGTCAACTTTGCCTCCTCACGATCCGTCTACAGCTCCACTATGGAGCTGATGGAAATCCCTCAGGTCCGCAGCATTGCCATCATTGCAGAAGGTGTGCCGGAGCGACGTGCCCGTGAGATCATGGTCAAGTCAAAGGAGAGGGGAATCACAATCATTGGCCCCGCCACCGTGGGTGGCATCAAGCCCGGTGCGTTCAAGATCGGCAACACTGGCGGTATGATGGACAACATTGTAGCGTCTAAGCTCTACCGCAAGGGTTCCGTTGGCTACGTCTCCAAGTCTGGAGGTATGTCCAACGAGCTCAACAACATTATCTCCCAAAACACCGATGGTGTGTACGAGGGTATTGCCATTGGTGGTGACAGATATCCCGGAACTTCCTTCATTGACCACCTCCTCCGTTACCAACAAGAACCAGAATGCAAGATCTTGTTGCTTCTCGGTGAGGTTGGTGGTGTCGAGGAATACCGGGTCATTGAGGCCGTGAAGAAGGGCCAAATCACCAAGCCAATCGTCGCTTGGGCTATTGGAACTTGCGCTAGCATGTTCAAGACCGAAGTTCAGTTCGGTCACGCTGGTGCTTCGGCCAACTCTCAGCTCGAAACTGCGGTGGTGAAGAACCAGAAGATGAGAGAAGCCGGCTTTTACGTGCCTGATACCTTCGAGGATATGCCCAGCGTTCTCAGTGAGCTCTACCAGAAGTTGGTCAAGCAGGGCACCATCAAGCCCGCTCCCGAACCGGCCGTGCCCAAGATCCCCATGGATTACGCCTGGGCGCAAGAACTTGGTCTTATTCGAAAACCTGCCTCGTTCATCTCTACCATCTCCGACGACAGAGGCCAGGAATTGCTCTACGCCGGTATGCCCATCTCGGACGTTTTCAAGGAGGAGATTGGCATCGGTGGTGTCATGTCTCTTCTGTGGTTCCGTCGCCGCCTCCCTGCCTACGCAAGCAGGTTTTTGGAGATGGTGCTCATGTTGACTGCGGATCACGGTCCGGCCGTATCTGGTGCCATGAACACCATCATCACTGCTCGTGCAGGCAAGGACCTGATCTCTTCGCTGGTCGCAGGTCTGTTGACCATTGGCTCCCGATTCGGTGGTGCTCTTGATGGTGCTGCCGATGAGTTCACCAAGGCCTTTGACAAGGGCTGGTCTCCCAGAGAATTCGTTGACACGATGAGAAAAGAGAACAAGCTCAGTATGTTACGCCCCTAACCGCCTCAGACCAGTTACTAACTTCTTCATACAGTCCCCGGTATCGGTCACCGAATCAAGTCCCGCAACAACCCTGATCTACGTGTCGAGCTTGTCAAAGACTTTGTCCTCAAGCACTTCCCGTCACACAAGCTTTTGGATTATGCTATTGCCGTTGAGACCGTGACCACCTCGAAGAAGGACAACTTGATCCTGAACGTCGATGGTTGCATTGCTGTCTGCTTTGTGGACTTGCTCCGAGACGGAGGGTCTTTCTCCGCCGAAGAAGCTGAGCAATATCTCTCCATTGGCGTCTTGAACGGTCTCTTTGTCTTGGGTCGTTCCATTGGTCTCATTGCCCATTACTTGGATCAGAAGAGAGTAAGTTTTGCCTCGCTGCTTTTTGTGTACACAAATCACTAACATTCTTATAGCTCCGCACTGGATTGTACAGACATCCTTGGGATGATATCACATACCTTGTAAGTTTAATCCCCCTTTCCCGCCATAACGCTCGACGCTGACCTGAATCAGCTTCCCACTCTTGGAAAGACTCCTGGCAACGAAGGGCGTGTCGAGGTCAGCGCGGAGTCGCTGTAATTTTCCTTGCCCGCGTTTGATTGCAAAGCGTGTCAAGGCCACTTCGACTGTCGGGAACCATGACTTTGTTGGGTTCGGCTGGAAGCCACATTTGAGGTATTGGGGTATCAAGATGGGGCCGGGAGTTCATTATCACTTACGAAAGACCATGATGAGGGTACAAAAAGACACCGAAGATTGGCGGGAGAATTAGCAGGCTCGGTTAATGTACAGCAGAATGGTCTGGTAGACGGCGGCTGCGGCGTATACATTTTCTTGTCACCGTTGCACCGCACTATGCCCGCGTACAATGTTTCCTGACCTAATTCAGATTTCTCCATTCGTTCCTATCGGGTTGTCACACAGGTCTTGGGCACCGAAATTACCGTAAGGACCACGAATGTCTGATCAGGCCGGCCTCCGGGATTAGGTCTTCGACATCAACCGTTAGTTGCTGCATGCTGCATGTTAAAGGCGTCTTTGCCTTCAATGCGTGTTACCCTACCGTGCAGCCTCGTCACGTCACGCAAAGAACGAAAGAGCTTCGGACCCTTGGAAGACTGATTGTCCAGCTGCAGAGAAGAAATCAACCTTCAAATTGGAGCTTGGAAGTGGTTAGCTTGTGGGAAGAAAGGGACCATGGAGGATGTGTAGAAGTATGCCAAAGACTCGGAGTCCAGGAGAGTGAGGCTAGCTGTCTGTCTAGGCCGTCTTCAAACAGTTGTCGATAACCTCGCACATCTCGAGGATCTTCTCTTCCTCGAGCCGCCGCCCCACAATCTGCAACGCCACGGGTGCTCCATGGTAGAATTCCGCATCGTAGTCCTGCTGGATTCGGCCGTCGATGTCGCTCAGTGGCTTGAAGGTGCTCATGTCGCGGGCCTTGTCGAGTTCCTTGTCCGCAAAGGTGACTGGAAAGGTACAGGCGCCGAAGTCTAGTTCGACTCTGGTCAGTATAGCACACCGAACATATCGGGGGCAACGAGACAGCACGGGTTCAGAGCTACTTACCCAGGAAGTTAACGAAGCCCGTATAGCCAACGTATAAACTCTGCTTTTGTGTCTGACCGAGTCGAGGAGCTGCCCATGGCGACACCGCACAGATAAGACCGTCCAGTCGTGCTTTTCCGTCCGTGGCGGTCGCGTTCCAGCGGTCGAGGTATGCTTTCTGCAGCTCGTTACGCCGCAGATTCATCATCCGCATCTTTGTTGGTCCAAGTTCGCCCTCTCCTGCAGCGGCCGCCAGTGCATAGCCTTCCATACTCGGGAAAACCGGTTCTCCCCAAGGCTGAATCAGGTCCATGATTGCAGCGCCACCCAGGTCGAAAAAGGCCGCTTGGAGATTCTAGAATTGTCAGCGAACGAACTCGGCCATGCAGAGAACATGATGTGCCAACGCATACCTTGACAATTGCTTCATGATCTTCGGTGGACCACGGAATCACTTCGTGGCCTTGCTTCTCAAGTGCAGCCTGAGTCATCTTCAGAGCGCGCTCCACGGGTGGGTGGACGTGAACAAGACCGTCGTTCACACCAATCAGACCGAAACGAAGTTTCCGCCCCGGTGGTTGGATCACATTCTTTCTCCACGGAATGGGAATAACTTTGTGGTCATAGTCCCAAGGTCTCGCGGCCTCGGACACGAGGGCTTCAGAGTACAGTTGGAGCGTTTTCAAAGATCTCGCCATCGGCCCGTTGACTGACAGGATATATTCTTGACCAGCTATGCCCGGCTTGGTCCCATAATGCGGATAGCGACCAAAGCTGGGTTTCAAGCCGTACAGATTACACCACGCGGCAGGGATACGGATGCTACCGCCGATGTCTGTGCCTATCCCCAGGGGCGAGGCTTTGAAGGCTAACAGAGCCCCTTCACCACCACTAGATCCTCCGGGTGTCAGGTATTTGTGTAGTGGGTTCCGGGTTTCTCCCCAGATATTGTTGTTGGTTTCAGCCATCATCATAGCAACGGGGACATTGGACTTGACATAGAAGACGGCACCCAGATCGCGTAGCATGGTGACCAGTAACGAATCTTTTTCAAGAGGCTCGTTGGCAAAAATGGCCATCCCGTTGCTCGAAGGATGTGGTGCTGTCACGAAACAGTCTTTGAGCGAGATGGGCAGACCGTGGAGAGGGCCAATGGTCTTCCCTGTGCGCTCAAGGTAGTCATCGAGATACTTTGCTCTCTCGATCGCTTCTGCATAGAGCACCTCAGTCAAGCAATTGGTCAACTCCTGGGCCAACGCGGATGCCTTGCAGAAGGCTTTGGCGACTTCCAGTGCGGCCCATTCCTTGGTTTGAATCTTGTTGAGGATCACGTCGGCCTCTGACTGGATTATCTGACGCTCGTCGTCGGTGTAGTAGTCAGATTTGAGTGCATACTCGGTCAGATTCTTAGGCAAGTCGGCTTCATTCCATCCCGGGGTCTTGTAGAAGGCAGCGATGTTGGCCGCCCTCCTCTTACGAGCTATTGCTGAGGCTTCCTTGTAGTCACGCGTCGCCATCCTCTACCTTTATTTGATCAGCAGGACAGGACGAGAAGGTCACCAGGAAGGTCGAGCTGGATGAACCATACGACCGAGCATTTCAAGCAATCTAGTTCGCGGATTAGGGCGTCGGCTGCGATCTCGGAGTCAGCGCAATCAGTGGATGGCGTCTATCTCGCGCAAAATGAGTATTGGTTGAGATGCGGCATTGGGATCACTCGTAGTACCGAGGTGTTGCATTTAACCGTTGATGTCCGAGAAGGGGGATTTTGGTCATTGCTGTCGTCCTATCGCCACTGCGCCACAGCGCTACATCATTGCTGATGGGTGATTGGTGTTTCGGCCATGACGCCGCACCACGTGACCTCCTGCGCCACAGACCTTTGGTGGATGGGCCAAGCCGGAGAAATCGATGAGTGATCGGCCGGAACATCTGACATCTGGGTAAACGAGGGGGCTGGAGGCACCCACGAGGGGCTGGGCGCTGTGCGTAATAGGCATCTTTTTCGGACTTGGGGGGAGCCGGGTGACCACTCAGAGGGCACGAGGCACCCGGGAATGGGCGAATCCCCTCCCAAGGAGGGGTTCTTCTGGCCCTTTTGCCGCGGGGCTCAGCTGCGTGAATAATGGCTGGGGGGCCCGGATTCACACTCATCAGCAACACTGCAAGCTGCGGTCTGGATTCCTTCGAGCTGCGCAAGCTCCTTCCACATCTCTTCTCTTCTCACCTGGTATAAATCCTCCTTTCTCTCATCGAATTTTATCCATCTCCCCTGCTATCCAGCCCGTCAAAACACATTCACTACAGGATTTGAACCCTACTGTAACCCTTATCCTCCACTTAGCATCCTCACCTCACCTCACATCACCATGTCTGGTCCCTACGATTCCTACGGCGGTGGCCAGGGCTACGGCGGCTCACAGTACCCTCCGCAAGGATATGGTGGCGGTCAAGGCTACCCTCCTCAACAGGGATACAGTCAACAATATCCGCCACAACAAGGCTACCAACAATATCCCCCTCAAGACCAAGGCTTCGGCCCTCCTCGCCGACAAGATTCCTTCGGCCCCCCACAAGCTGGTGGCTTCCAGCACGGTCAGGCGGGCTACCAATACGGTGCCTACGATGCCAGCAACCCACAAGGCCATTCAGGCTACTACGGCAGTAATGCCCCCCAGCAATACGGTAGCAACGATGCCTACTCCCAGAACCAAGCATACCAGCAACAAATGGCCCAGCAAGGCGGTCAACAACAACAACAAGGTCAACAGGGCACAAGCCTGCCACCGGAAGTGGCCAACCACCAGTTTTCTCCGCAGTCGTCTGACCCCAATGCGCCCAACTACGATCCCAACGCTCCTCCGATGAATGAGAGCGACCGTGGTCTTCTCGGCGCCATCGGTGGCGGCTTCGGTGGTCATTTCTTGGGCAAACAGGCCGGCCACGGCTTCCTCGGCACGGTTGGCGGTGCCATTTTTGGTAGCATGGCTGAAGACTTTTTGAAGGACAAGAAGAAGCAGCATCACAGCAGCAGCGGTGGCGGCAGCAGCTGGGGCGGTGGCAGCAGATACTAAAATGATACATTCAGCAGATTTGCAGCAGCGACGGCTGCATATGGTGGTGGGTTCAACGAACGGGACGGGTCTTTTGGAATGAGCTGATACAGAGAGGAACAACTTGGTCACGACTCATGACGAACATTGCTTGTACTTGATTCAGTGCTTGTTATTTGAATGCATCGGAGACGTCCTGTACGTTTCATCAACGAGGATCGTACAGGACAGGAAGGATTCTGCTTTCCATAAAGAAATTGAAGACATTATCCAGTTTGTGTTGCAATTGCGTATCTCAGTCTGATCTTGATTTCTTCTTCTCGTGTTTATATATATACATATATATATATACTAAGGCCAACCCTACCATCTTACAGGCGTGCTGTCAAGTCGTTCGATTCTGCCGCCGTCCCGAGTGCGTCTCCTTTCTTCTCTCCCAAGCCCTTGAACCCAATATAGTCGTTGTTAATGACCCTGTTCACATTCTCGTAGAAGGCCTTCAAGCCCCCGAAGTAGAAGCGCAGGGCGTACTTCTTCCCGGGGATGTTCTGGCCAAAGATCCAGCTGGCCGTCTCCTTGAACAGGCTGCCCTCGGCGATGCGCTCGCACTCGAGACACCACTCCTTCTCGGCCTCGGGCGTCACCTCGACGACGGGCGTCGGGCCCGCCGCCGGGCTCGCCCTGCGCAGCTCCTCGGCGCGGGCGATCAGGCGCGTGTTGAGGTCGACGTGGGCCTCGAGCGCCGGCGGCAGGTTGGTGAAGGGACCCTGGGGCCCCGTGATCATCAGCAGGTTGGGGAAGTTGGGCACGGCGACGCCCAAGTAGCTCGTTGGGCCGGTGGGATCCCAGTACTCCTTGAGCGTGAGGCCGTCGCGGCCGCGGATGCGGATGCGGTTGTAGTTGCCCTCGATGGCGTCGAAGCCCGTGGCGAAGATGAGGACGTCGAGCTCGTGCAACCGGTCGGTGGTCTGCACGCCCTGGTCCGTGATGCGCGTGATGGGCGTCTCCTGCAGGTGCACGACGTCGACGTTGTCGCGGTTGAACTGCTCAAAGTAGCCGCCGTCGCACAGCGGGCGGCGCGCGTAGTAGTCGTGCGGCTGCAGCTTGCGCGCCTTCTCCGGGTCCTTGACGATCTGGCGGATCTTCTTGCGGATGAACTCGCACGCGGCCTCGTTCGCCTCGCGGTCCGTGGCGATGTCGCAGAAGCCGCCGAACATGAAGCGGAACCCGTTGCCGGCCTCCCACAGCCGCTCGAAGATGGTGTCGCGCTCCTCCGCCGACGTCACGGACTTGAACGGGATCGTGGACTCGACGAACCCGAAGCCCACGGTCGAGTCTCGGACCTGCTCCCAGATGGCGTCGTAGTTGGCGTTCACCCACTGCCGGTAGTCGGGGTCGACCGGTCGGTCGCCGCTGGGCACGCTGTACTGAGGGTGGCGCTGGAAGCAGGTCAGAGACTTGACCCGTGATGCGATGTCCGTGATGACCTGGACGCCTGTCGAGCCGCAGCCGATGATGCCAACACGCTTGCCCGTCAGGTCGAGTCCCTGGGGCCACTTGGCCGTGTGCACCTTCAAGCCCCGGAACGAGTCGATGCCCGGGATGTCTGGATAGTTGGCTTTCGACAGCAGGCCCAGCGCGGTGACGAGATATCGCACTTTGAGATTCTCTCCCGTGCTCAGCTCGATCTGCCAGTATTTGGAGGTATCGTTCCAGACTGCCGAGAGGAGCTCGGTGTTGAACTGCATGTCTTTGCGAAGGTTATGTCGCTCGACCACATGTTCCAGATATGCCAGGACATCAGGCTGTTTGACGTAGTGATGGCTCCAAGGCCAAGTGCGCAAGTCCTCTTTGTCCCACGAAAACCGATAGACGAAGCTTTCTGTATCGCTCATGGCGCCCGGGTAGCGGTTCCAGTACCACGTGCCGCCCACGTCGCCGGCCATATCGATCACCCTGACGGACAAGCCCATCTCCCGCAGCCGATAGAGCTGGTAGATGCCGCCGAATCCTGCCCCGACGACCAGGGCGTCCATGTCCGTCACTACGTGCGCCATGTTGATAATGGAATGAGCGAGTGAATCACTTCTCGAGAGCAGGTTGATAGAGTATTGTCACCAAAACCAAGGATGTTCAGAGAGAGGACAAAGGACGTAGAGATCTGGACCAGGGTGAAGGAAAAAACAGCCTGGGTATCTGATATCAGGCGGGGTTGTCGCTAGTGGATGCGTTAGCGATGTGCTCTCTGTATCGACAGGCTCCATCATCCTGATCTATCTTTTAGCTTGTCGGGTTTCGAATGCCGTGGAGAATGGGGATTCTCGGAAATTCCCAGATGGTGGGGGAAGAAGGCCAGTCGAGATGGCCCATTCCACATATTCAACGGGCAGAGTCCATAAGCACTCAGTCTTCCCGCGTCTGTGTGCGTTGGCCTCTTGATGACTCGAGGGCGTTCGTTCTTCGAGTAGGAATGTAAGGCAACAGAGCAGTGGTGTGCATGTCGTCTGGACCATGTTGTGGGACTGTTGGGGCAAGTTGCTTGGGGGTTTTTCGGGTCCCAATACGAGGTACAAGCTGCATGGAGGCGCCGTCGACACTGCATACGAGTGGCTGGCCCTTCGCTCTTCTCATCCTCGGCCCGGCGACATCGACATCTGCACATCGTCCCCGCATCTCGACAAAGGTTGTAGTCACATGCAGGTATACAACTCCACGGTGGTACCAGTGTGACGATCAGTGGTGCATGATGAGCTGTCTGGCGGTGTCCTCCGTGCAGTCCTTCTTAAATGCGAGGTAGGTGCTCGACGTGACTGCTAAATTCGACCTCATCAGCTTCCTGCTCTGCTGTCACCCCTCGGTAGGTTGAGAATATGGCCGCCATGGCACAGCGTGTGGCCTTCATTACCGGAGGCAGTGGTGGGATTGGACGAGCCACCGCTCACAAACTGGCCAGTCGGGGCATCTCCATCGTGGTGGCCGACATGGACCAGCAACAAGGTGCAAAGGTGTCGGAGGAGGTGGCCAAGAAGTGGAATGTCAAGACCAAGTTTCTCCAGCTCGATGTCACGCAGGAGCAACAAGTCAAGGATGCCATCGCCGCGTCGACAGAATGGACAGGGCGCCTCGACTACGCCGCCAACTGTGCCGGCATCTGCGAGGCCATATGGGCTGAAGAGGAAAGCATTACCACCGAGCTGTTCGAAAGGTGCGATGCTTGACACTGCTGGAGGGCACTTCTGACACCATCATAGAACATACGCCATCAACACCAAGGGTCTGTGGCTGTGTCAGAAATACCAGGCGTTGCAGATGAAGACCCAGGATCCTCGTCCGATCTCGTTCGAACCGGCATGCCCTCACAACATTCCAGGACAGCGAGGTTCCATTGCCAACGTCGTCTCCATCTCTGGCCTTCAAGCTGCCGGCCTGGCAGCATACACACCCTCCAAGTATGCTGCCATTGGCGTGACCAAGAACGGAGCGAAGTTCTATGGGCCAGACGGGATCCGCGTCAATGCTCTGTGTCCGGGGTGGACGTTGACCCAAATGATCGTGAAGTCGATGGGCGCCGAAGGGACGATCGGGTCAAAGGAGAACGAGGAGTCTCCGGTCAGTAAAGCGATTGCCCTGCGAAGAATGGCGTTTGCTGAGGAGCAAGCAAACGTCTTGAGTTTCTTGTTGAGTGACGAGAGCAGCTACATGAACGGATCGCTGGTGGTGAATGATGGCGGCTTCCACGACATCCGGTGAGAGGGAGCATAGATTCGTCTAGATCGTGCAAATAGAGGTCTATCGACACCTGTCGCTCATAGATCTAACCAGACTTGTGCATTCGAACCTCTGCTGTAATAGACTACACCGCACGGCGAACTAGAAGGCCACTCTGGGGAGGGCATCTCGTATTGTTTTAAAGCTAATTCCAACGCTTCGTCTCCTTCAACTTACACACAACTTTCTTTCTACTCACCCATCCAACAAGGTGGTCCAGCAACGGGCCCTGTCTACACCAACTAACTGGTTGTATAGAATGAGTGAAAATCTCGAGAGACGGACAATTGAATGCCAGGGATTTCTACGTTGACGATCAATGTTGCTCATCCCTGGCATGCTGCGGTGACCAATTTCTATCACACTATTCATCGTTCTTCTCCTTCTGCAATATGACTACCCAAACCTCGAGTCAGGAGTGCAAATGAAAGGCCCTCCTGTATGTCACAGGACCTTGTGCATTGTACCAGGCCGATCAACTCCACAGCTCCGCAACTTTCGATATGGGGATCCAAGGGATGTACACGACACCGGCGTCACGGCCTCCACAGTCCCCGCACAGAGACGGCGATTCTCCTGATAGAGCTACTGGTATACTAGGCTATACACACCTGTTGGGTCACCAAAGCGTATAGCCGGATCCTATGAGGAAAATTCTCCAGTACGGGGTGCTCCAGAGTGGACTTGAGATGCAGACCATCCCACGCAACAGCCTCTCACGGGAAATGAATCCCCCAGCAGGCCTTGTCTGCTGTTTGCATATATCCGGCGAATACCCATCATCTTCGCTATGATCTCTCAGAATTTCTGTACACCTGATCTGCAAGACCGTTACAGTCGCTTCCTCACAGTATGTCGGCCTTCAATAGAGGCTATGCTGGATCGCTCAAAGGATTTTGGCTCCAAGCAGCCATCACCTTGTGCTCAGCCTGGGCCTTCACCCTCTTTGGTATCTTCTACTCTAGAAGTGTACAATGAGCTCGCTGCTGACAGTGTCGTGTCCTAGGATATGACCAAGGCGTCCTGGGCGGTCTCATCGCCCTCCCTACTTTCCTGTCAGCGAACCACATCGACCCCAATGCGGCAGATCTGCAAGGCACGGTCGTGGCGATCTACGACATCGGCTGCCTGACTGGATGTATCATCTGTGGGTTTGTTGGACAGCTGCTCGGTCGCCGCCTGTTCATTGTCATCGGAGGACTCCTCATCTGTCTCGGAGCTGGACTGCAGGCTGGAGCCCACGGTACTTCGTATCTGATCTCGGGACGTGTCGTTGCCGGCCTCGGAATGGGCATCATCACCGTGATGGTGCCGGTCTGGGTTGCTGAAACGGCTAAGGCAAAGACTCGAGGTGCCTTAATCGCGGCTCAGCTTTCGATCGTCATCCTGGGCCTCACAATCGCCTATTGGTTTGACTACGGCATGATTCGCAGTTTTCCCGACACAGAGGCCGTCTGGCGCCTACCGATCGCTTTCCAGGTCGTCTTCATCTTGTTGACCTTTGCCATGATCTTCTTCCTCCCGGAGTCGCCCCGCTACCTATACGCCAATGGCCAGATTGCTGACGCCGATCATATCATGGCCCGCATTTACTCTGTTCCACTTGACAGCCAGGTAGTGGCCAAACAGCGTTCCGATGTGTTTGCAGCGCTTGAAGCGGAGAAGGAGTACAAATTCAATTTCAAGAACCTGTTCTACGATGATTCTCCGGTAAACACGACCTGGCGGCTGTGGCTGGGTGTTCTCGTTCAGGTGAGGGAGTCTGCAACATCTCCCGGGACAGGGTTGATTAAGCTAACACTCGACAGTTCTTTCAACAAATGGATGGGTGAGTAGGATGTCTTTGCGGTGTCTGCTGCCACTTCTCAAATACATTGAGAGGGGGTACTGCCTCTTCCCATTTCTTCCAGTCAAGAAGTATTGCTGACTCGAGCTCTTTGCCAACGCAAGCAACAATATTGTCTCGTACTACGCGACCTTTCTCTTCATCCATTCTCTCGGCATGTCGCAAAACCAGGCTGCTATCACGAGCGGCGGTGTGACCCTACTCTTTCTGGGAGGGACCGTGTCGACCATATGGACAATGGAGAAATTTGGCCGAAGATCGGTCATGTTATGGGGTGCCATTTTCTGCTCGACGTTCATGATCCTGTTCACCATTGGGCTCGCCGTCAATAACAACTCTTCCAACAAGCTTGCTGTCGTCAGCATCTTCCTGTTTGAGTTCTTCTTTGGAGCGTCCTGGTGCGATGCGCCATGGATCGTGGGTTATTTCCCGGATCATGAAGAGGACATAGCTAACTGTGGTGTCCAGTATGTTCCCGAGATCGCACCTCTCCATGTGTAAGTGACGTTCTCCTTCTCTGATACCCACCAGTCTGCCATGATCATTACCATGGCAGTAGAACTTGTAAACAACAAGTTAACGATCTTCTACAGCCGTCATATTGGTACCTCCATGGGTGTCTTCACCCAATGGATCATCACGTTCATCGTGGTCAAGTTTGGGCCGATGGGGATCCAAGCCTCGGGCTGGAAATTTTACCTGCTGTTCTGCGTGTTCAACGTCTTGGCCGTCCCTTTTGTGTACTTCTGCGTCAAGGAGACCAAGGGCCTGAGCTTGGAGGAGATCGATGTGCTCTTTGCGAAGGCAGAGTACAAACACGTGTTGGAAGCGAGACTTCGGGGTGATCCGGAGGCCGGAGAGAAAGGTGGTGTTGAGGAGCAGGAGGTCGCTCAAGAGACATTCGAGATGAAATAGATGTGCGCGCTGCGAGGATGTCCGAGTACGGCCGTCTCTCGAGCAAAGCAAGGAGCTTACAGCACCTAGAGACAAGACGAACCCTAGAAATAGAGTATCAAGGCTCACTATGGGTCCAGGACGTTATATCTTCGGGGGACAGCTCAACCGGCTTGATATGCTCTGTAGAGTCAGTTACCTGGATGTATTGCGTTGAAGTTTGACACTACCGGCTCAATCCATGAGGTCGCCCATCGTGTGTACTACGCAGCGTAGACCCGTGGTGTCTGGCTAACTCGAATCTCGTGTGCCGCCGTGGTGCTGGGAGTGACTCATTCAAACCAGCGTGTACTTATGTACTTGTATTTGGCCCCCAGCCACTTATCCACTTATGTATTCGTATATTCTCGGTCCCCCACAACTGTGGCTGTGGGTGATGGAGAGAGGATCCTGAGTCATTTGCTAAGCCAGCTTTCCGAGGTCTGTGCAGATGTCTATATATTTAATATTCAAGTGTCAGTGGCCATCCCTAGCAGTGTCTCATATCCCTCGTCATCGACGAACCAGCCTCGTTCCCATTCAAGATGTAATGATGGAGATATCAATCCACAATCCCTCGTTGGCCGACGAGATCTACGCCCTCAACGCCATCTACGGGGAGGGTCTGATCGGCGCGACCTTTTCCGACACGCACCACACGACCGTGTCCATCAGACTGCCCGGCCTCGACTATTCGTTTCTGCTCCGCGTTCTCAACGATTATCCCCAGTCATCCCCGCAGGTCCTCGGGGTCGACAGCCTCGTGGAGAGCACGAAGCAAGACGTCCAACAGAACGCCGTCTACCTGGGCGCCTGTGTCCAGGCGGTGCATTACCCCGAGACCGTCTGTCTGTACGACGCCATCGAGGAGTTCAAGACCGTGCACAGAGCCCTGCAAGCCCACTTCGGACAATCTGGAGATACGGAAGAGGACGCCCAGCACAAGTCGGCGAGGAGGGCCGCGATCCTGAAAAACTTGGCTGTGCGAGCCAAGTTGAAGGCGGAGACGAGGGGGCGCCAGGAAAGTGGCACGACGGATGCGCCGCTCGATGTCGTCGACTGTGTGGTTTGTATGGACCCGTTTTTCAGGGTCGACGTCGTGACCTTGAAGTGTCGCCATTCATTCTGTCTCGAGTGCCTCCGGGGTATGTAGATATCACCGTTGCTCACAGGCAGTACTTGGGGGCTAACGAGAGACTGCAGATGGTCTGCAGAACATGTTTAAGACGCGACACGAGCTGACGTGCTGTGGCCAGAGCGTGCCACTCAAAGCGATACGCGAACACGGGGGGCTGGACCCTGCATTGCTCGAAGTGTTGACCCTCTGGCTCCAAGAACTGCATACGGCGAACCCGGTCTACTGTCCGTGGGAGGACTGCCTGGCGTACATTCCCAGCTTCTTGGTCATGCAAGACTACGCCAGATGCCACCTCTGCAAGAGGAGGATGTGCATGGGCTGCCGGGGCAAAGAACACGGTGGGCTCTGCAAGCGCGACCACAAGCTGCGGGCGCTCGTCGTCAAGGAGAAATGGAAATTCTGCCCGTGGTGCGGACATCTCGTGGAGAGGAGGGAGGGATGCAACCATATGACTTGCGTCTGCTCCGCCCAGTTCTGCTACCGCTGTGGGAAGATTTGGGGGCGAGGCACGGCAGCCTGCGATTGTGGTCTTTTTGGACCACTCGACTAAATGACACATTGGGTCTGCCCAGAAGGTCACCGTGACCCGGCATGCAAAATGACAGCCTTGTCTTCTCAGCCTCAATCGTCGCACGCCTCATACTCTGGCCTGAACCACACGTCGGTCTGAACCGTTGGGGGTCTAGGCTTTCTGACGAGTCTCGTACTCCTTCCAGAACATGTTCATGGCTTCCGAGAACGACTTGGTCGGCAGACCGAGCACCTGATTTCCATACTCGGGCCTCCCCTCGTACTGGTTTCCCTGCGCGAACGTGCCAAAGGTCAACTTCGGCAGGGCGCTGTTGTCGCCATTCCGGACCTGCTCCTTCCCCTTCTCTAGCCACGATTCGTATTCGACGTTCTCGACCTGCCACCCAGGCACTCTCTGCTGCACGGCGTCCAGGATTTCCTTCTGGCTCGTGGTGAAGTCCTGGACCAGCAGGATCCGGTTCTTCGACACCTCGGGCTTCTCGATGGCCTTGACCACCGCCAACGCCACCGTGTCTAACGTCGTGGCGACGAACTTTGGCTCGCCACCGTCGATCAGCACGGCCTTCTTACTCTTCCAGTCCAGCTGGAAAAACCCAGAACCCACACCCATCTCGAAGAAGGCGTTGCAGCAGATGCTGGTCCACTCGAGCCCCGTGTCCTCCTTGGAGATTAGGTAGTCGCGCACGTCGTGCTTGATCTTGAACATCTCGCGCAGCTGGAGCAGCCAGTCCGGCAGGTCGTCCAGGCCGAACTCGGTGGGGAAATAGCGCTTCACTTTCGCCGCCAGGCAGGCGTCGATGAACTTGTACTGTTCATGCATGCCCATCATGGAGACGGCCGACACGACCACATCCACGTCCTTGAAGACCTCAGTCAGCTCCGTCACCGGGTAGTTGTCGGCCACACGCGCCACGGCGACCTCGTCGGCGAATCTCGCTGTGGACGACTGGCGGGACAGAGCTGTGACTTTGAACTTCTGCGGAGACGCCAGCAGGTGTTTGAGGATCAGGCTGCCCAGGTTGCCCGAGGCGCCGATTAGGCATATCCGCTGGAAGGCCATGATGTGTGTGAGAGAGACACAGAGAGAGAGTCGGTAGAGGGATGGATTGGGGAACTATTGTAAGGTCACCGACTGGATCAAGACGACGATGTTCCTGGCCGTCATGGAGATGGGGTCGGGTGTCGAGCTAATTAATGTACTCTTCTCTTCCGGGACATACCCTCAGATAATCAAGTCAGTCCCTCTGTCGTGCTCTAGTAATTATTACTCCACCATCGTTTTTCGGCAGATTGAAATGGGGGTTTGGAGGTTGGAGGTTGGATGTGGAGCGTGGGGCAGCCGGCGTGTTTAATGTCCTCGTCTGACAGCCCTGAAATCTATGGAGATGGCATAGAAATACAGCTGTCTGACAACTCCCGACCCCACCTGACCACCTTTGGGCGGGGAAAAGGGGCCATCAGCCTCGTCCTCATTACCACAACACAATACTTACAGTAGGTCCGCAAAAGTCACCGGACAAACCCCATTTCCCACCAAAACAGGTAGTTTCCAACAGCCGATATCTCAATAACTTATTATGGCGACCCCTAGTTATTTGTATGGTAGAATATACTGGATTATCTTGGCTTTCTCTACATGGTAATTATATATCTAAAAGCGTGGTGTACGAAAGGTTATACTATATAAAAGAAAGCATTAGGTTAAGTCCCATAGAAAATTAGATTTTTTGTATGATAACTAAACTAACTGTTCCTTATATAGAAGATAACTTTTCGACTATCGCGTTTTCAGATATATAATTAATAATTATAGAAAATATCCTACTATATAAATAACTAAGGGTCGCCATAATAAGTTAATGAGATATCGTCTGTTGAAAACTACCTGTTTTGGTGGAAAACAGCCTCTGTCCGGTGACTTTTGCGGACCTACTGTAAGTGTACAGTATAATATCATGAAAGGCACCATCACCCCCGGCACACCTGAGGCAATGACAATGGCTTTTCCTACTTTATGCACTTATTTCGTAGATGTTTCATATCTTTCGCGGGGTCCAAGACGAATGGTTCATTACACTACCACCTAGGCGGCAAAGAGTGGTGTGCTGGGGGTGGCACAATGCAGACCACTGTCAGAAGCACAGGTGACCAGAGAGCAAGAGGGTGTTCTCAATGAATAGCGAGCGGACTCGAAAGAGCTTGGACCACTGTGACCTCAGCTGGAAGCTTCTACAGAAAGCTCCTTACCACCTCCACACCCCCAGAGACCGTGATGGTAGTACAGCTGTGTGCTGGGCCACGAGGCTCGAGTTGCACAAGAGACGGAGGAGGGCAATACGAACAGAGCGGGCGACTGCAGGTCAACTCCATCGAGCTCGGGCGTGCTGTTATGAGAGACATAAGTAGGTCTCAGCCAGCCCTTACCTTGTCAGAGTCGAAACGGATTGCAGCTACAAATTTCCCCGGAGTGATTTTACTACATTGCCTCCGCTACAGGGCAAGCTGGGTGTCCGTCAGTCGGTTTCGTATTTTCATGGAGCGAGTGTTCCCGACGTCGAAATGAGCTCACACTGGAACATCCAATCTCTGTTGAGGCATCTGGACGTGTTCTTTGGACCGTCCGTAGGAGCTGAACAACCTTCCTGATTACGAACACGACAGATGTCATAAGGTGGTGAAAAGGGGGTCGGCCTTGTGCGTGCAGCCCACACAAAAGGCTGGATGACAAGCCTTAGAAGAGCACTAGGGGCCAGCCGTGGTGAGGAAACGATCCTGCGGGTGGATGATCCCATGAAGGTAGAGTTGGTTGTGTATTGTGATGGTTTGCAAGGAGGGGACCTCGGATTTGGTGGCAACAGCGGATTAAACTTCAGCCACATGTGTAGCCGCATCATCGAGGCTCAAGGGATAGCAATTGTCGATACGTCTTTCCATCCCTGCCGTTGTAAACTTTTGTACACGGCAATGTCCGGGATCCGCGTCCTCTGTGGAGGCATATTATGTCCCTGACCCATGTGAAACGTCGGGTTGAAGCATAACGCTACAACGTTTTGGCACGTTTCGGGTTTCAACTGGCCACATGGGTGTGAGTGTTCCTGGAATGTCTCCTTTGTCCCAGTGTTGAGAAGCAGTTCGATGTCTCTGTGACAGACACACAAGTGCTTAGTGTCACTCACTATTAACAGGTGTCTCAAGGTACGAGTACTCGGTCCGAAGGTCGCTGTCCCCCTTCAACCGGCCAAGATGCTCACGTGCCGCTCACGTGCACCTCACGTGCCCCCGTTTCAGCCCCCTTTTCGCACGCCGTCGCCGCAGCCCAGAAACTCCGCAAGCCAACCGTCATCCTGCGCAACGCCGCGTGCTTCTTACGTTGTGTTTCGTGTCGCAGTTGTCGCTCACTCTCATCCTCCCAAGTCTGTGACCGTCGACTTCCGCTCGTTTTCAGTCATGGCCATCTTCTGACATGACGACTACACTCTCTTGTCCTCCCCCTCCACTCCACTCTAGGCTACAACATTTCCTGTCCCTGATAGTCAGCTATGAGTGAGGATCCTTCTTTTGTCACTCTGACGCTCCAGCAGCGCATTGCCGCGTTGAATGCTGCCCATATTGGCCGAATACCTGGAGAGCTGCCCCGGCCCTCGTCTCACCCTCCTCCTCCGGTCCCTTCCAGGCGTCCCCTAATTGTCAAGCAAAACACCATCAACAACCCGCCGGAACAGCTCAATGGCTCCGTCACCGACTCACGACCAGGCAATCAAGCTGCTCCTCCACCTCCGGCGAGAAAACAGCCTCCGCCCCTGCCCTCGCGAAATCCCCCGCTTGAAGAACAGAGGAGGAGCTCGGTGACATCGATCAATTCCAGTGGGACAAATGACACAGCCTCCTCGAGGGCCACCACTACTCGTACCAAGTCTACAGACTCCGGCAGCCGAATCAAAGCACCCGCATGGGGCGAGTGCGAACTGCCTTCCCTGCCTCCTCGGAATGGTAATCCACATGTAGTCACCAGGAAACACTCAGACGACCGCCCCAAATATGTCAATCGAGCACCCTCAAGCACAACGCTTATTACCACATCCACCACTGCGGAAGCCAAACCTGCTCCTCCTCCACGGCCGTCCCTTCCACCGAGACTCCCATCCCGCAAGAATGAGACGGAACACCGGGAACATGCCGGGGATACTCAGCCTAGGAAGATGCCTCCCGTTCCCTCGGTCGAATCCATTGAAAAGGCGAAGAAAGCAGCATTCTTCTACAACAATCCAAAGGAACAACCACATCACCAGGAGCCGGTCGCTGTGATGGAGCCAGTTCAGCTGCTGCCAAAGGAGTCAGGGTCACTACCCTTGCGAGAGCATGGATTACCACCGCCAGCCAGGGAAAATGGACCCATCTCGTGGGCAGAGACCATGATGGGTCACTTGAGAGGTGCCCAGCCAGCTCCGCCTCCGGTTCCAAAGTCCTCTCGACCAGATCTCTCGGCCATACAGGCGACTAAGCCCAAATTTTCTGCGAGCACCGTTTCAGTAAATGGCAATCTGTCACCTGTGTCCAGTGTTTGTCTCGTTTGCCGTGACTTCTCTGGTCCTGATCATCAAGCCACTCTTTTCCCCAGAACTCAAGTTACTTCCTTGCAGACTTTAGCTCATCAACTGACCTCTCCATTTCCATCTCCAACCGACAAGGCACGCGCAATTTTTACTTGGCTGCACCACAACATTGCCTACGACGTTGTCAGCTTCTTCAATAACAACGTAAGAGGATCGACGCCACAGTCAACTCTGCAAAGTGGACTGGCAGTCTGTGAAGGCTATGCTGCCCTTTTCACAAACCTAGCAACCTACGCTGGTCTAGAATCTGTTGTCATTTCGGGTCACGGCAAAGGCTATGGATTCAATCCCCTCCCGCCAGGAGCACCTCTTCCCCCATACAATGCAGGCCATGCATGGAACGCTGTCAAAATCGACCATGGAGAATGGAAACTAATCGATGCTTGCTGGGGAGCAGGTTACGTCCAAGGCGCTGGTCGCCCTTACGTGGCTAAGTTCAACCCCGACTTCTTCACCATGTCGAACGAAGAATTTGCGGTGAAGCATTTCCCCGGCAACAAAGACCAGTTTTTCCTTCCTGGAGGGCGGCGCATGAGCTGGGAAGAATATATCGTGATCGACCCTGCCTGCTGGCCTGACATGGTCGAAGGACCTACGATATTTACAAACGCAAAGGAAGACTACTCGATTGGTGAGAAGACGGTATATCCCCGAGCGAGAAAGATCAACGTCCGGCAACCAGATAGTGTCCGATTCCAGTTTGGTCTCAGATGCGCGCACTGGACGTTGGAACGACACACACGGAAAGGGCCACCGCCTGTGTTCCTCGTCTCGATCAATGGAGTTGACGGCCGAGATAAGGATCTTGTGCCCATGGACTACTATCCCGGACCGATGGGACAGGGTGGTGATGTGTGGGTGGTGGACATCCCAGCTCGCCAGCTAGGGGCTCCGGGGCAGACCATCACGCTGTTTGCCGTTACGACTTTTGGTAATAGACAGGATGCTCGAGGCCTGACAGTGATGGAATTTCGCGAAGGGAAGGGCAGAGTTGGGATGGGATTTACGGGCGTCGCGGCTTGGGACTTGGTTTGATTTGCTGGTCTTTAGGTTTCTGGATTTTAGATTTTGTCTGCATTATCGGCATGGCGCTGGGGGACATTCGCACCGGGTGGGCACTGAGGCGCCGTGGAAACGGGCGCTGCGATTCTTGTTTGCAATTGGCATATGGAGACACAAATGGAAACAAATCCTGGCATGATATCCACCCCCTTGATACACGGGAGTCATTTTACCTGGCCCGATATCGCGGTTCCCGGGCCCGATGGACGCGAATGGTGGCGCAACCGAGCGAGGAAAGGAAAGAGAGAGAAAAGGAAAAGGGGCTCGATGCCATCTATCGATTCATGAATGAGAGCAAGGACGGAGGGGATGGGGGGGACATAATGATAATGAAAACCCAACAAAGATACCCATGTGCAAAGAGAGTAGGAACGGAACGGCCAGGACCTGTGTTGATAACGACGACGAGGAGGAGGACGATGACGGGAGAAGGCTCACTTGCCTGCCGTATTGTCAGTCTGCTGGACGAGAGTGAGAATGGTAGTGAGAGAGCTCGAAGACAGGAAATTCCAGTGCTTCACTGAAAGACAACTCTGAATCCATCCTGAGATAATAAAGAAATCTGATCGTAAAGGAGAGAAATCGGTGCTTCGAATTGCTCCTTCGTCCGATGGAAGGAGGAGGCCCGTGTTGCCCTGCTTGTGTTTTCGTTCTTCGCGCGTGGTACCCTTGTTCCTTGTCCCTTGCTCCCTTGCTCCCTTGCTCCTGGGACCATACCTACTAGGTATGTATGTATGCATGTATGTATGTACCGAGTAGATACTGATAACCCCCCATGTCAGTCAAAACCCACTCTGCCCGGAAATGCACCAAGGCTCGTTCGTAGTGGCGTAAGCAAATGTCATCCATATGCCATATGCCATACGAAATGGTCAAGAGTGAAACAATTGCCCAGCACAGCAGCGCAATGCAATGTAGTGCAACCCAAGAAAGAACGCCATCGCGCAAGTAAATGCAGCCCAGAACCAGAAAATGCGTATTGTGTCGCTCGCTTGCTGGAGGAAAGGCCTTGGAGGAAGAAGTTCAGTGGCGAAAAGATTCTCAGGACATCATTCTTATGATGCAGTTCCTCAAGCTCAACGCACCCGTACGTGGATGTCGCAAGGCTGTCTCGAGAGGAGGGTTCTCTCTCCAGCATCCTCCTCATTTTGCTCTTGAGTTTCGATGTCTGCACGTTGTTTGCCCTTCCCGTGGCGTATGCATCGTGTTGGCCCTTCAGAACAAACGGTGATCGAAACATTCACATCCACTCTTACCCTGCCTTGCGCCACCTCAAGTTCCGCTGCTGCCGCATGCTACACGACCACGTTTCTACTTTTCCATACCCTCCAGGCAACACACCAGCAGAAGATGGCCAAGCTCACACTGGCCGCACATCCCCAGGCCCATGCCGCGAAGCACAAGTAACCTCGGCATTCCCCATTCTCGACATCAGGAGAATGCGAACTCCCTGCTGAATAGCCAGCGGAATAAACGAGACTCCACACCGCTGCTCCTCCAGCAGGCATCATAGCCACCACACCCCAGTTCGTCGCAAAGTTTTCCACTCCCCATACCACAGAGATAATGATGGGCACGAGGCTGAAACACGCCCCGTAGCCTAATCCCACCAACGACGACGAAAGTGGGAACAAGCTAGGGTGCTGGGCCGTGAGCGCAGGAAGGGCGAGGTTTAGGAACGCGAGGAGAAGAAGAAATGCCGAAGGAATGAGCAGGACAAGGCGAGAAAACTGGACCCGGTTGCTGGGTGGCGAGTCAGGGTTTGAGGGAGGGGCGAAGAGATCGGAAAGTGTTCCCGTGAAGAGGCGCGCAAAAGTTGACGCGAGGGCGATGATGGAGACGTGTGTGCTTGCGTGGCCTGCAGGAGGACTTTTGACCCCGTCGCCACCGATATAGTTGTAATTTTCTGGCGTCAGAGATGGGATGATTGTGCCGAGATTGTTGATATATGCTTCTCCAGGTCCTGTGAGCAGGAAAAACCCAGCCGCAAGAAGCCACATCGTGCGGTCGGTAAGGAATGTATGGGTGGCATGATTGAGGAGCCAGTATTTCTTCTTCCGAAGGCGGCGGTCTTGATCACGCTTCTTGAGAACTTGGGATTCGGAGAGGTTTCGTTCAGCTTCGGAGTCCATGTCGTCGTCGGAATAGGAGCCAGAGCCCTCGCCAGACTCCCCATCATCCCCAATGGTGCCGTAGTTGATGGGGGTAGGAGCACGAGAAGTGTCGCGGTAGAATTCACTCTCGTCCAAAAGGCCGCTCCGCTCAAGGTTCTCCACTCCGTGGTCAATCAGTTCTTCCTCGTCCACGATTTGCAAGCCTAGCGTCCCAAGAAGACCGACACCAATCAATGTCCCGGCTAGGAAGATGAAATACTTGAAAACATCGACCTCGCCCTTGTGACCATTGGGTAGTTTTTCATAGAGCAAGTGTGCGCCAATCTGGGATTCCCACATGCCACTGAGTCCAAATGCCGCGATAGGTACAGCAAGCATGAAGCCCCGATATTTTGCATTGGCAAAATTCTTTGCGCATGTGGCCACGGCGGAGAGGTACATGCAGCTAGTCCCTGCCCCAATGCCAATAAAAGCAATAATCATCACCCCGAACGGCCAGCCGTGGCCTGGTTTTGTAGCGTCCGAGGGAGGGCCTGACTTGTAGGTATAGGCAGCCAGGAGATATCCCATGCCAAACAAGAGAGAGGCGAGAAGCGACAAAGGCGGTGGTGAGTAGCGGTCGCACAGATATCCAAAGAGAGGCACTGGAAGGTACATGGCCAACTCGGCGGTGATGGAGACTGCATTGACTCGAAGTTGCGTGTAGTGAAGATCTTGAAGGAAACGAGCGCCGTAGAGGGAGAAGGAGGTGATTGATCCTGCACATAAACTACACGCAAATATGAGCTCTGGCTTTACCTTCGGTGTCGTGTGCATATATCATACCAACTGAGCACCGCGCAAACGAAGCTCAAGATTCGAATCACCTCCCTGCGCATGGCTATGCGATCTCGCTCGAGGATCTCCTGGGCGACCTGGCCCATGAAGTCAAAGTCCTCATCGTCGAGTCGAGGGCGCGACCCTGACGACCGGCGTCCACGTTTTCGATTGGTGTCGAAGTCAAGCGCAGCGATGCGAGGGTCAGAGGGCGGCATCTTCTGAGCGGGCGAGTGCAGAGTCGAGGCAACAGTGAGCCCCTCCACCGCAAGACTTTAACAAGGCAAAATTGAAACGAATTGCACGATCATAATGATGAGTGGCCCTCGAATCACCGTCGCGACGCCATCTTCGACACGTGGTGCCGTGCCGTGCCAGCTCAACAAGGGATGCAGGGTGAAACGGGGGGATTGAAGGAGGCCTGAGGATGCAATGGCAGATGCTCGGGACTTGGGCGCGGGCCAATGACCGATGACGCAATTCGCGAATGCGCGGCGACACGTGACTAAACCTCTATCAAAGCAAACCCAGAAATATGTTTCGAGATGTCCGACGGCAGCACGCACATACAGATACACTCGGTGTTTGCCTTCTCGCTCTGAGATTATCTATGGTACAGGGACACTCGTCTGGATCCGTCCAGGCCCTTTCCCTCCACCTACGCCCAGACCATTGTGTGGGATGCATGAAAACGAAAGTCACAGCGAGCCCTCTATTTGGTAGATTCCCATTCCGGATTCTGCACAACGTCAGTGAAAAGAACATGTTGAAGGTTGGAGTATTACTGACCTTGCGCAAGATTACCAGTCCTTCCAGCGTGCTGCTCAAACAAATGTATTCCTCGTCTTCCAGCTCAGCTCGCTCACCGTACGCCAACAGCACAGGCGTACTCTGAGTTTGCCAGCCAGTAATGGTACGTGGCCGTCCAGCTTGTCCAACGACATCCACCGCTTGACCCACACGCACGTGGACCGTAAGGGGTTTCAAATCTTCGTCCAAGGTAACCAGGAATCTGGGATACATTGCTGTGACCAAGAAGTAGAGGAGATAGTGAGCGTCGGCGAGGATGAATTGTTTCGAGTCAATCAGAGAGACAAGCACAGTGAGAAGACCCGCCGCAGCTACTCTCGACAGAACTTGTCGATCGGTGTGGAAGGGGTTGAGAGACATGGTACCCTTGCCCATGTGGAGCAGACCCTGAGCGATTCGGACCATGAAGAGCGAGTTCTGATCCCGGTGGTAGTAGCTGGCAAGCTGCCTCAGGAGCTGTGCAAGACGGGCATTGTTCGTTCCTGCTCCAACCAAGCCCATGGCGAAGATGGCATTGACTGCAACGTCGTTGTCGTTATCGTGGCTGTACCTTGACAAGGTGTCGTAGATCTTCATCTGAGGGTTGCTAGGGCTGATCAGGCCCATGGCGAGGGGCACAGCTTTCCGAATGTTGGCCTCTCCGTAGTGCATCAAGTGGCCAAACTGGCGGAGAACCATCTCCTGCCCAACGTCTTCGCCCATAGCGATCAACGACAGACCAAGAACAGCGTAAGACTGTACGAGTTGCTCGCCTGTCGTCTCGTCCTTCTCCTCGATGTGGTCGTTGCAGATATGGAGGAGCTCCTGCAGCTTAAGCACGGCTCCAGTTCCAGCCCAAGCACAAACAGACGCGAGGGTGGCTGTTGGCCCTGCCATGGGATGCTCGACGGCTTTCAGGATGTCCAGGATGACATCGACCTCCTCTTGTCTGCCGAAGTAGAGCAGAGCCAATCCGAGGGCCATGAACCTTGCCCATTTATCCTTGAGCTGCTTTTGACGGTCGTCGTCCATCATCTGGGTCGCGATCGCTTCGGCCACTTGATGATTGGATGAACCAACAAAGATCATTCCCAGGGACACGGCGGCCATGGCAGATAATTGTATCTCTGAGCCACTGTCCTCGACAATGGGCAACAAGAAATCGAGCAGATCTTCTCGGTTCGAGCCGGCGTATGACAGTCCCAGGCCCATGATGGCAGCCATTCGTGTCGAGGGTTTCGGACTCTGGAGAACATCGTCGTCGCTCAAGAGTGAAATCACCGGGTCACCCTCCATTCGGACTCCAGAGTTGACGATGCCATACGCGAGAAGTGCACCGGCCTTGATTGGCTCTTCTGACGCCTGTTGGAATCGGTCGATAATGTCTAAGCTCCCCTCTACGTCCCATTGCATGAGCATGCCCAATGACGCGGTGGTGGAGAGCATGCCATCGTCCTTGGTCTTCCATACCCATGGTCGATGTTCACCTTCTACCAGCATCAACTTGTCCGTACCAAAACCGGCATTGACAAAAGCATTGACGAATGCACTCGCAAGATTGTGTTTCGCCGAGTCTGCAGCCGCCGAACTCGCCCGGCCACTTTCCAGATGCGTCTTGTAAATATCTTCTGGCACCTTGGGCTCCAGGATGTTCAACTCTTTGGCAAGCGTCTTGAAGTGATTCGGTAGTTGGGTGTTTCCAAGGCACTCGGCGATCTCTTGTTCATCCTTCGTCTCGGACGGTACGTCTATCGATATTCTTTGCCGAGCAATCAGGAAGGCCAGCTGCTTTTTTAATGCAACATCGTCAGTCGATTCCAGGTCTTGCCGTATGAGTTCGTGGTCATTCAGTCTGATTGCCAACACCATCGCTTGAGCAAGCTTGTCGTATTTGACATAGATATCGTGTGCGGTCTTCAGGAAGGTAACGTCGTCGGGGTACGTGAGGAGATTGACCATGCTGACCATGTACAGGCACACTCGCGCAAAGGTATTCTCGTCCAGGAACCGGGGGATCTCTTCGATCATCTCGAGCTCGCTCAGCAGATCCACAGCATCCGCTTCGGCATTGTGGTTCAAGAAGTACGGCACCAGAGAGAGAGCAAGCTCCGTCAGGTCGCCGACCTCCTGTTCGTCCGTCAAGCGATTCTGGTATTCTTGGCCAATCTCAAGTGCGAGATGTCGAATGTATTCATGGCCCCACGACCCAAGATCATCCGATTTATTTGACAGTAGCCTGTATTTCAACGTCTCCAGCTTCTCCTCTTCTCCGTAAGTCATGCCTAGCACCGACAACATATCGGCAAGAGAGTCTCTGTCCGGGCCAGCTGGCCATTTATCGTAGAGAGCAGCAATCTCGTCATAATGAGGACGCAGGAACTTGAGAGGTTTGGGGACAGCCGTCATGGAGGAGGTCGATGTTTTGATGAAGTTCTTGATGGCGTCAATCGAAGGCTTGTAGAGCGAGGGGTCGTCTTCTTTTAATCTTTCAACCAACATCTCGAGATCGTTCTTGAGTTGTTGGTCTTCTTCGCTCAGTTCTTCGACCGCAGGCTCGTCATGCTTGCCATCTGCCTTTTTCTTATCGCTCTTTTCTGCGGTGTTCTCCCCATTTGCCATTGGCACATCCTCCGCCTTGCCTTTGCCCTTGTCCGCGGCGGTGGGCTTCTTTTCGTCCTGCGCCATCTTGCACCACGGCCTTCACTGGCCAGTAGGAGTTGAATGAAAACGGAGTTGCGCTGTCGGGTAGGATGCGCGACTTGGAGAGTTGAGTGGGAGTCTTCTGAGGACTGAGAAGAGCAGAATCGCTTTCGTTGCAGATACAAGCTGAATGGAGTTGGGACAGGGCAGATCCAGGCGTCAAGAAGCTTACGGAATAGGTTGAAGGGTGAATTGGTGATCCACCAAAATAATGCCCGGCAGCGCGCCTCCGGGGGCAATACTGGCTCGTACCGTGGTTGATGCGTTGGATGAGGCTCCAGAGTCTCGGCGCACCTTCCCCGTGTGTCGAGTGCCTTTAGCTTCCCAAAAGTTCGTCGACAGCATGACTTCCATTGACTACGGGATGAACCAGGGTGACATCTCACACTCCCTCACTTGTCTGGAATTCATATTTGCACGATGCCCCGTGCTACAGCGCCTCGTGCGAAGATCCACGTCAAACGGACTCCCCCGGTTCTTTTAACACAACGGGTTCGTCCTCGAGACGGCGACGGACCACGCCTATGGAACGCAAAACGACGCATCAAGACCAGCAAAGGTCTAACCTTCTTCCGAGCACATGCGCTGGTCAGTAAAGAGAAACTTCAAGAGTGGCAGAGGTCTTCGTGGAACAGGCTCAATGCCGACGAGCAGAGAGCATTTGCTCCTGTCTTTCGGCAAGACGGGTTAAATATGGAATGGTGGAAGCTGGACCGGAAGAATCTCGAGAGGTTCATGGACACCCACCCGAGCCTGCGTGAGGTGTCCAGCGATGTCAAGTCTTTCATCGCAGCTGGTTCGATAAACTTCGAGAGATCGACAATCCTGCGAATATTGATGGACCCTGCCCGATACTTTGCAGTTCCACACAATGTCCCTTTGAGCATGCGCCGGCAGGTGTACTTGTAAGTTGGACGACGCCTTGACAAGAGTTGCTTTAACAAATATCTGCAGCCCCGATCCTAAAGACGCTGTGGTGCTGATGCGAACACCGCATCTGGGTCCTCGCTACGCCGCTTTCGATGTACCACTCCACTTCAACAAGATCGACCTCAGAGCCTACCTGAAAGATGTCTATGGCGTCGACGTCCTCCACATCCGCAGCGTGGTGGTACAACAAAAAGTGGAGAGAAAAGATGGCAGAGGCAAATACTCTCAGGGCAAACTATTTCGTCCGCCCAGCAAAAAGAAAATGACATGTCTCCTGGCGAAACCCTTCGTGTATCCCGCAGAACCGGAAGACCTGGAACCGTAGGCGACCCCATATGAAAGCAGGTTTTATTCTTGTTTTGTGGACATATGCTAACACAATTCTGCGATATAGATGGGAGCACGAACGATACTGGGAATCAATGAAAGCCATCGTGGAGAAGAACCGCGAGGAATCGGAATGGGGCATGATGAACCCGGATCTGAAGCACAGAAAAGCAATCGCCCTCCAAGCTCAGCAATTACTGAAGGGAAAGATGAAATGGGCGCCGACGTGGCAGAACTTTTCCGACGATTGGCGGGCGATGCGAGGATTGGGGTCTGCCGCCAACAACTCGCAGCCATCACAACCGACGAATTCGTCTTCGTGAGATCATCATCGCATTGCGAGGGAAGAGGACGATCTCGAAGATTTGTACAAATAACACGACACATTCTGCGTTGTATAGATACCATGAACAGCGAGGGTTGTACACACGCTTTTCGAGCCAAGTGTCGCGCGCCCAATACACACAATACTGTGCGCTTGGAGGGCCTATACGAAGCAGAAATGCAACCGTTCGTACCCAACATGTTGCTTTGGGAGCACAGGAAAGTGAGAACGGCATGGTACAGCATACAGTAGATCTGATCAGGACCGAAAGAAGCTATATATGTATGCGTAGGGAAGAGAGAAAAAATGACGCTTGCTAAAACGAACCGGAGCCCCAACAGGGAGAACTATGTAATTGTGACTGCTCCGCGCCGCGCCGCGCCGATACCAACACCGCTCGTTGAATAGCTACAATCTGCTCTCGATCTCAGCGAAATGTCGATCCGACGCCCAGTGTGACTCGGGCCAAATGTGACGAAGAGCCTCATAGACGTGCCTGTAAAGATCAATTGTTAGCGATATTCGACTCCGCTTCCTCCAAAAGAGGGCCAGACAAGGTTGAATAAATAATAGCAAACAGGGGTGTTCACCGGGAATGACTTACTTGACATGCACAATCTCCAAGTCCTTCTTCACTTCATCGGGAACGTCCTTGACATCCTTCTTGTTCCCACTCGGGAGCAGGACTGTCTTGACGCCGGCACGGTGGGCACCGATCAGTTTCTCTTTGATGCCCCCGACAGGCATGACTCGTCCTCTCAGACTCACTTCGCCAGTCATAGCGATTGTCGGCGGGACAGCCTTGCCGGAGAACAGCGAAATGAGCGCGACGGTATGTGCTAATCCAGCGCTGGGCCCGTCCTTTGGCACCGCCCCGGCGGGGCAGTGGACATGAATGGCACGTTTCTCCATGATATCTTCGTCTCGATCGTGCGTCAGGCCGAGATCATAACTGTGAGCTTTCACCCAGCTAAGTGCGACTTCGACGGATTCTTTGAGCACATCTCCCAGTTTTCCTGTGAGTTGCACCCGGCCCTTTCCGGGCATATCAGCAACTTCGATGAAAAGAATGCTTCCTTGCCCGCCAGACGAATAGGCAACCAATCCAGTAACGACGCCGGGACGCGATTGCTTCTCGGCGATTTCTTCTTCGAAGCGTTCAATTCCAAGGATGTCTTCCAGTTCCTCGACACGAACGACGGGGTTGTATTTCGACATGTCATTGGCGTCACGGGCATCGGCGTACTGGACTGCCTTGTAGCGACACACACTTCCGATCTCACGCTCGAGGTTGCGGACTCCAGATTCACGCGTGTAAGACGTGATGATGGTATCCACGACATCGTCCGGAATGACGACCTGCCCTTCGGAGAGACCGTTGGTGCGAATCTGTTTGGGGATGAGATGCTGCTTGGCGATGTGACGCTTCTCAACTGTTGTGTAGCCAGCCAGGCGAATAGTTTCCATTCGATCAAGGAGGGGCGCCGGAATGGTATCTAGAGAGTTGGCCGTGGCGATAAAGAGGACTTTGCTCAGATCGATAGGGATGTTGACGTAGTGGTCATTGAAGCTGTGATTCTGTTCGGGGTCAAGAACTTCAAGCATTGCAGCTGAAGGATCGCCATGGAAGTTGTTCGTGCTCACTTTGTCAATTTCGTCGAGGAGGAAGACGGGGTTGGCCACGCCGACTTTCTTCAGGCCACTGACAATCAAGCCTGGCATAGCAGCCACGTACGTCCGCCGATGGCCTCTGATTTCTGCTTCGTCCCTGACACCGCCCAGAGAGATACGATGGAACTTGCGGCCCAGGGAGAGGGCGATGGACTTTGCGAGCGAGGTCTTGCCAGTGCCTGGGGGTCCGACCAGCAAGAGAATGGGAGACTTGTCCACCATCCGCTTCGACTTGAGGACATGAAGCTTGGCAGTGGCCGCATCTCTCTCATTGTCTGGGATCTGCTCGACCTCCCTCTCCTCCCCGTCTTGAGTGGGAGTAAGCTGCTTAGTGAGACGAGCAATCTGTTGATCGACGTCGGCGTTGACAGACTGTTTCAACTTCAAGACCGCAAGGTACTCGAGCAATCTCTTCTTGATCTTCTCCAATCCGTAATGATCGTCGTCAAGCTGCTTACGTGCCCGTTTCAGGGTATCAGCGCCAAGCTGATCATCGGTGACCTTCGTCCACGGTATCTCGACCAAGTTTTCAACGTAAGTGCGAATCACACCATACTCGGCGTTGGCTGGGTTCATCTTCTTGAGTCGTCGAAGTTCGCGCTCCGCGACCCTTTGAGCCTCCGGCGACAGGCCCGCTTCAGCCACCTTCTTCTTCAGCTCTTCGACTTCATTAACTTCGTTATCCTCGTCGTCATCACCACCTCGGTTAACGCCAGGCATTCCGGGCGGCGTCATGCCATTGAGACCGGACATTGCCCGCCTCGCTAGAGCTTCGCGCTGCTTTTGATTCAAGTCGGAGATGTCGACTCCGATATTGGATGGCAGGGTCGTTGAGGTTATGGTGGTGACTTTAATATTTCCATTGATGCCCGAGATCTGCTTGTTGAGCAGGGCAAGGACGCGCTCCAGTCTCTCATGTAAATCCAGCGTGCTTAAGATCCGGAGCTTCTCTTCAAAGCTTGCTTCCACAATATCCGTCATGAAATCGGCCAACTGGCCAGCTTGTGAAAGGTCCTTTTTCGCAATGAACAGCTCGAAGCGGCGGACAATTAAAGGGGACAGCGCCATAGATGCGGGGCGGAAGAGAGACGAGAGCCGGAGCAGTGTCAGAAGCTCACGAGATCGTTGCTTGAGCCGGGTAAAACTGGCGCGGAGGTCACCGTCGTTAAGATCGGGGACTTCATCCTCATAAAACGTGACGTCCGCTTCAAAATATGGCCTTTCATGTTTAATCTTGTCGATCTTGAACCTCTGAATCCCTTCCACCAGCAGATACGGGTCGGCATTGGGACTTCCCTGGACGCTGACAATCTTGGCCAGCGTGCCGTATCCATATAAATCCTTCTTTCGAGCCTTGCCCGGATCTATGTCGGCATAGTCATAGTCCCGGCTGCTCTCTTTGGCAGCGCTGTCGAGCAGTTCCTTGCCATCGGGGCTCAGGAAGGGTGAATTCACTGGAACGCAGCCGACAGGCAGTTGAGCTGATCCTGATCTCGACTTCGTGGCCCGTTGGAAGGCCGATGATAGGAGTAGGGGGATGTCGGCACGGTTGGATACTGAGATGCGGAGGGTGACACCGGGCAGAAGGACGGAATCCTTCGCCAGCGGGATAAGAGGTATTGTTGCCTTGGCTGTGTAGCCCATGTTGAGGTATCAGCGGATTCGATGGAGGTAAAGGAAGGGAGGGTGGCAGGTTTCTATTGATATGCCGGGGAGGGGGGATAGATTACTGATTCGGCAACAGTTCGTCACCTTGGTATTGCAGCCATGGAAGATGGAAGATGCTCGATGCGCATCGAGAGTCGAGGTATTACATGGTGACTCGGATCATCAGTCGCTTGCCGAGGCACGGGACGCGAGAGGTGGAAACACGGCACGTGACCACTTCCGGCGCGGAGGCTCTAGGCTCTCCGCGCATTCCACGAAGATTTAATTTTATCTCTCACGGCTTGAGCAAACACACCGGTTAATACGGACAAGCATGACGACCATCGCGGTTGTGTCTGGCGAAAATGCCGGGGCCAACGCAGCTGGGTCCGACTCCAAGACCACGTTCAACGTCGGGACCAGAAAGTCCAAACTCGCCCTGGTACAGACAGATCTAGTCGTTCAGGCACTGGCAGCGGCTTGTCCCGAGTATGTCTACGCCATCAAGGCGCGAGACACGGCAGCTGGGGACATTGACAAAATCACCCCCTTCAAAGACATGCCCGTCAAGAATATCTGGACTCACGAATTGGAGACTCTCATGATTGAGGGACAACTGGATTTCCTTGTTCACTCACTCAAAGGTGTGCACTTGGTCCGGACTCGGACATTGGAGTTGGCGGCCACTCTACTAACCCATGCCAATAGACGTCCCCACGCAGTTACCTCCAGGTTGTGAGGTAGGCGCGGTGCTGGCGCGAGAAGATCCAAGAGACGCCTTTGTCATCAAGGCTGGAAGAAAAGCTTGCAACATAGAGGATCTTCCTGCCGGATCAGTCGTTGGAACTTCCTCCATACGACGGACTGCCCAAATTGCACTCAAATATCCACATTTACGAGTGGTCGATGTCCGAGGCAACGTGGGCACTCGCCTAGCTAAGCTCGATGCCGAGGATGGGCCTTTTGACGCGTTGATTCTCGCTGCCGCCGGACTCATTCGCCTCGGACTTGGTGATCGCATCACTCAATACTTGGATTCCAAAAACGGTGGAATGCTTTATGCTGTCGGACAGGGAGCTATTGGTATTGAGAACAGGTCGTCGGACGATCGAGTGCAGGGCATGTTGAACCTCATCGATCATGAGCAGACTCACCTAGCTATAGCAAGCGAACGCAGCCTCCTGAAGACCATAGAAGGAGGATGCAGTGCTCCACTGGGGGTGGAGACCTCATGGGTCAAGAAGGAAGACGGCAGCAGCTCACTCCTTCGGCTGCAAGCACTCGTGGTCAGCACAGATGGCAAAGAGAAGGCCGAGGTCGACATGACCGAGAATGTCCAGAGTCGGAATGATGCAGAAACGTTTGGAATCAATGCTGCAGCTGAACTGCTCCGCAGGGGTGCGGACAAAATTCTCGCAGATATCAAAGCGAAGCGGCCTACCACCGTCGCAGATCTCCAGGAAACGTGAAAATAGGCATACAAGGACAGATATGGGCGCATTCGATCCACAGCGCCGCTTCGAGAAATGGAAGAGCTGGAATAAAACTTGGATTCAACGTCTGGCAAAATGCTCAGACGTAGCATTGGAGCCAGTCAAACTTTACCCCCGATTCAACGTGTTTCCAGCTCCTTTCGGATTGGCCTCGACAAACTCGTCCCACTCTCGTGCCTTGATCGTGGCAGCGTCAACTTGCTCCATGTTATCCTCGTCGGGCTCGGGCTGAGGTGCATTGGCGTTCCCTCCACCGTCGATAATACCACCTCTTCGCCTCTCTTCTTCGAGGTACTCGTCGATGCTCATGGTTGGGAGGTTGTGGCCGGGCCTAAACACGCCCTGTTGCAATTGGGTTCTCTTGTCTGTCAGGGTGAATGGTTGAAGAGGCTTTCCGCTGGAGCTGAGCAAGGGACCTCCTCTCTTTCCAAGGCCTGCCATCGTGCCGGGTCCATCTAGACGCTCTGAATAGGAATCCGGTCTCGTTGGAGCTCTCTGGTCTAAAGGTGGTGGCCCGGGCCTGGTTGGTTCGGCGTGCCGCATTTGAGCCAAGATTTCTAATTCCTGTGTTATCATATCTAGAGATGAGAACGCCTTGTTGACTAGGAAAGCAATCTCGGCCAAATACAAACTCCGAATGGTCTCGTCGTCCACATTCGATTTCTCTGATTCCTCTCTCAGATACTGTTTTGTCAGTGACATTCGTAACCTCCTAGCAAAAACATGGGCACAAACCTGCAGTCTCTGCTTCAAGGACTTTTCTTCCTGGAAGCGAGAGATCTTGATCCTGCGTTTCTCCTCATGGCTGTTGGAGGTGACTATCCGGAATGAACTGCGCTGTTCGAGGTAGCGTTCGTAGAGCTTCCGATCTGAGGCACCGAGCAGACCATATTGATCTAGCCGAGTCAAAAACTGTTCGAAGAGTCCTGCTGCCTCCCGTAATGATGACTGCCTGTTTTCCCCATATCCTTTGATCTTGATTTCTGCCAAGAGACAGTCCACGGTCAGATATCTAGGGCCAACGTTAGCCGAAACCTGGACCAGAGGGGCCATTTCGTTTCTCTACATACTGCAGATCTTGCGTGGAGATATCTTCCACTTCTTCATTCGTGCTGAACAAAGAGAGGTCTTGGATTAACTTGCGACATTTTTCGAGGTTGTCGATGATGGACTGTAGTGCATGTTTGAAGGTGGCACTCCGGGGGTCGAGGTTGTCCAAGTCTTCTTGCTGTTTCTTTGCTTGACTGAACAGTGCCTTGAGGGATGGTTCAGGCGCGTCCATGGTGCCGTCGTCTTGTTTGCTTCTATGCCCTGTGAAGTTTGGGAGAAGGGCGTGCCTGGATGGAGTGTGTCACATAGTGATGCCTTTTGAGATTGCTGGAACGTTCTTTCACCCTTTGACCACCATCAAAGGGAGTTAGTTGCTTAGCAAGAGGTTGGAAACGGCTCTGACGGAGGCAAATATCGCCGACCGGAAGGCAATTCGCTCCCACCAATCAGAAATGCATACCGTGCCAAGGCCGAATATCGCAACTGACTACAATCTTTTTCCGCAAAAGTGACGATTCATGCCTCGCCAGGCAGTGACTCACGCCTGCTGACCTTCTTTCCCAATTGACATCTCCTCGCTCTCTTGTCCCTCTGAGATGATGCAAAGAAGGCAACGGAGTTCAGTATGGCCTCCCTCATGTCTCCTCAGGAAGGAATCTCCAACGATGAGATCCCTTTGGAAAAGAACGCCGGGCTCGTGATGGGTGTACGTCAATCCCTGTACAGTTGGTCTGCTCGAACTAACAAAGGGGCCGTATATAGACAAACAACAGTAGCATTGTGTCGAAAAGAAGTGTTGAGAAGCTGTACCTTCCTCAACCGCACTTTTATCGCTACTTTGTCAAAAAGCCAATCCGCCGGTCTCCCACCATCAACCGTGGATACTGGCTTCGCATGAGGGCCGTCGATTGGGTGGTCAAACAGTTCCTGGAAAAGCCCTCTGACTTGGAGAAAGTCGTCATCAACTTGGGCTGTGGCTAGTGAGTAAGGATGCCGATAGCCTCTCTGGCGTGGCCAAGTGCGACTTACTTTTGTAGCGACCCCCTTCCGTTCCAATGGATGGCCCAACACCCAGACTTGTGTGGCAACACCAGATTTATCGATGTCGATTTCGAAGAACTCATGATCAGCAAGCGAGACATCATCTTGAATACCCCCAAAATGAGAGACATGCTCTCAACGACACCGGACAAGGAGTCCATGAAGGGTGTTGTTCTGGACTCGGATGTCTACGTCGCAATCGGATGTGATCTACGAAATCCTCCTAGGTTGGAGCGCCTTCTGAAGTCCGTTGTGGAGCTGGATCAATGCCTTGTATTATGCATCGCCGAAGTCAGCATCACCTACATGGCTACTGAGGATGCGGATGCGCTGATTGCTTGGACCTCGACGTTGTCTCCAGGTACACCGAGATCTTTCCAGAGGCGTACGACATGACTAACATGTCCAGATGTAACATTCTGTCTGCTGGAACAACAGTCACCAGATCGACCGGACAACCCATTCACGGCGGCCATGTTGAAACATTTTGCTAAACTAGGAACACCCCTTCGCTCCGTACTTACCTATCCCAGTTGTCACACCCAAACATTACGCTTTCAGGATGCCGGATACCCTCATGTTGAGATACAGAATTTATGGGAGCTTTGGGCTGATCCCAGATTTCTGTCCCCATCTCAAAGAATGTCTCTGGACGAAGCTGAGCCCTTTGATGAGTGGTGAGTCAAATTCGTCACATCTTAAGAATAACCGCTGTGCTAAAATTTGGGTTAGGGAAGAGTTCGCGCTCTTCGCTTCTCATTACTGCCTAATAATTGCACAGACAGGGCCCGAACCTCTCGTGCCAGAGCAACAGAGATCGAGGAGGGCATCAGTTGACAGTTTGGCGTCAGACATGTCAGCACGGACCGTCTCACCCCACAGAGATAATACCCAGTGGTTCGCATACAAATATTCCGCGAATCCAGAGAAAGAAGGGAGGTCGCATCACGGCTCCGCTTTTATCGTTCCAGGTCAAGATGCTATAGCCGTCCATGGCGGTGTTGGCCTTCGAGGCCGCTTGGCCACGACTTCTGTCTACACCTCGGCAGGTTCGACACTTCCATATCCCACCGTCCCACCTGAGGAAATAGGTGCTAGGTGTTGCCATACCATCACATCGCTCCGCAATGGACAGAACCTTCTCATTGGCGGTCGAGGTTCACCATCGTCGCCGATGAAAGACTGTTGGCTCCAAACGGACTCGAAATGGGAGAGAGTTCATGATCTTCCCGAGCCCCGTTTTCGACATCGAGCAGCGGCTGTGGTACTCCCTTACGATCAATATGGTGTGGTGGTGTTTGGAGGGAAAACATCGGCCACACGAATAGCGATCGACTGCCTGCTGTGGGACAGGGAGAACGGCTGGCAAGTTCTTCGCAGCCTCAAATCTGACCCTATGCCGCGCTTTGGGGCATCTTTCATCCGCCTTGGCTTTAATCATGGTCTCCTCCTAGGTGGAATGCGCCAGGATGGAGTCATATGCCAAGGGCTGTGGAAATGGAGACTGATAATCCGGGACAACAAAGTCATGGGAATCAATTTCAGGGTATCCACGGCTTTGGATGCGTCTGCGGGCATCTGGCCATGGTTAAATCGCCTCGGGGCTTCTTACAGCGTCATCCGAGACGAGATTTTGCTCATCGGTGGGGTAGCAAAGCACGGTTGCATACCTAAGGACTATGAGATTCTCTCCATCGTCGGTAGTTTCTCTGCCTTCAACGAATACGAGAAGGAAATGGATTTCAGGGTCGCCTGTGTGCTCCCTAAGAGAGACCCCAATGTCCCACGCCCTTTCCTCATTGGCCATTCTTCACATTACACCGCACGACAGACTACTCTCATTGTTGGCGGAGGTGCAACTTGTTTCAGCTTCGGCGCATATTGGAATCCGGGCTGTTGGCTTCTATATGACCGGGAAGGAGGACTTAGTTCGCACTGGGCCATGGTGAAGCCGGAGACCCGACATCCTAACCCTCAATCAACGACGCAGGGTACGTTGACGGCACACATCTCAACTCCTGTCAAGCATACCACGATTGAATCGGAGCAAGATTTTACACGTGTCCTCTGCGAAGGCAGACCCAGACTCCTCTCCGACCTGGACATTGGTCAATGTATATCATCTTGGACAGCAGCATATCTCCTCTCCAAAACTCCGCCCTCGAAATCCGTCGTCGTCCATTCTGCTCCGGGCCGGACCATGAACTTTCAACGAAAAGACTTTGCCTACAAGACGATCTCATTCCATGAATTCATCAACCAACTCGACTCCAACCCGAATGCGCACATGTATCTCCGTTCGATCTCCAGCACCCATCCAACCACCTTACCCGCCGACCTTTCCAATGACTGGCCTGAGCTGGCGTCCGATTTTCGCATGCCGCCTGCGCTCTCGTTCGTGAAGGATAACCAGCACAGCAGTCCTCTTCGTATCAGCGCAAATGTGAATATGTGGCTGCACTACGATGTGATGGCCAATGTTCTCTTCCAGATTCGCGGTACCAGAAAACTTATCTTGTTTCCACCGGAAGATTTGAGGCATCTGAATTTTCCGCCCGGCTCGACCACGTCCAGTATTGACATCTTCGAGACAAACCATCAGCCAGGATCGGGGGAAGACACGGTGAAATTCGTGCCAAACACAAGGCCTCACATTGCTATCTTAAAGCCCGGTTGTGCGTTGTATATTCCACCATTGTGGGCACACACGGCGACGCCATTGCCTGCTCTAACAAAACCACAGCCGGTGTTGTTGTCAACATCGGCATCAGCATCAGCCTCAGAATCAGCTTCCAATTCAGCTTCAACGTCCGCTGCCGTGTCCGCATCTGCACATCCATCCCAGCCCACGCTCGATTCTACTTCAGCCACCAGCACCGGCGATAGATCACGGGAGTCTCAAGCCGCCAACGAAACAAGCGACCTTCCGGCCACGAACAGCAACACAGATTCAAGCTCAACCTCGCCTTCGGACTCGAGAATCAACATCTCCGTCAACGTCTTCTTCCGCACCCTCCACCCGCACAAGTACGCCGCGGGCCGCGACGTGTACGGCAACCGCGACCTCGCCGCGTACGAGGATGGCCGCCGGGACGTGGAAAAGATTGTCCGCCGCTTCCTGAAGGCCGACCACGACGGCGAAAAGGCAAAGTCAAAACAGGGCCAGAAGAATGGAAATGGGAGTGACAATGACAATGAGAATGAGAATGCAAATGGTAAACGAGCACAGGGAGTTTCTGGCCCCGAAGAGGGAGCAGGATCCGGCGCGACTGGGCTGGAAATGGGCGTGATTCCAAAGGACATCGTTAGGGCGTATTTGGTCCGGTTGGCTGACGAGTTGAGGGACAAGGCGGACAAGTTGTAAGGAAATACTGGCTGGCTGGTCAATGCACAAAGAAAGTGACAGGGAAAGAGGGAATCAACTTCCCCATTGCCCAGGAATTCTGCGAGATACATACAATAAACATGTGCAATAGTTTGGAAACGCCAAAAACCAAGACAGATACAGCAACAACAACAACAACAATAACAACAACAACAACAACAACAACAACAACAACAACAACAACAACAACAACAACAACAACAACAACAACAACAACAACAACAACAACAACAACAACAAAAAGAACAAAATAGATTGTGGCACGAGTAAGTGGTAGAACCCGTTGTAGCTTCAATGAGGTACCTTTTCATGCTCCCCTGAGCCCGGCTCCCAGAGGCTCTCCAAAAAATAACCCCGGTGTCCCAGCAGCTTTTTATAGCAAAACCCAGAAACTGAGGCCAGGGGTGGCATTTCGCACACTCACACGCAGTGCAGCGCGACACCGCAAGGTTCAAGTGTTGAGATCCTTTATCCGATGTCAGGATGTCCAACACAGAACCCCAAATCCTCCCATTGCGTGCCCTTGTGCAGTGAGGTCGTACCGCCTATCAAACAAAGTATCCAGTCCAGAATCCCAGACACGTCCATCATCAAATCCTCGTAACAGTCATGCAACATCCCTCATCCCTCATATATCCGATCCGTAACTTCTGTGGTCATGACACATTTGGCTCATTGTACATCATCAACACAATATCATCACAACAGCAACGACAACAACAACAACCGCTACTGCAATAGGTGTCAAGAAGGTCCACCTGTCTAGCCAAAAGGACAGGAGCACATGGCTCATTCCAACTCTTTGGTGCCTGTACTGATGGACCAAAATGTGAGCCCGGGAAAACACCAAGGGCAGCAGTAAGTGCAGGCGTGGGACGCTCGGGGTTCACGACCGTGCATAAGGCCGGTTCATAGCAGCAATCTCCCTTGCTACGGTCGCCCATTCGAGTTCTCTCTTGACAGTCACGCCGCGTTTCTCCTGCTGTAATTCGTCCCACTTCATCAATTCATAGACGAAGCGTAGGTGCGGTTGGATAATGACATTGAGGCGCCGGGCGCGAACAAAGCAGCTGCAGTGGATGTGAGCATCGAGGCAGGGTGTCGGTGACCAGAAGGAACTTACTATGCACGAGGGAAACTCAGCCCCTGACTTGCCATGACTTCAGCGATGCAAATGGTTGCGGAGCGAGAGACACCAACACGACAGTGGACTAGAGTCGCTGTGCCGTCTTGTTTTCCCCGTCCTGTACAGCGCGTCAGTCACCCACGTTCTGCAATTGCATTCTGTTTGTCAGTCAGTGGCAGAACTTACCAATAAACTCTAGGCATCTTTCCATCTCCAGTGCTAACTCATCAATCCCGTTATCCTGCACCCGATCCACCATCATCAGGTTTTCTCGTCCCCAGTCGTTGGCTTCCTGCTCCGTCCAGGAGACTGGTTCACCGACACTCAAAATTCGCCGAATGCCCAACAGCTTGAGCATTTGGGGATTGTTCGCGTGGCTCAGGTTGCCCAGGTACATGTACGGGAGGATGCGACTCGGCAAACTTCCGTCCAGTTTGGACAGCCAGGCCGGGGCCTCTATGGAGGATAGTTTTGAGGAATCGAAGTTGGGCGATTCAGTCAGAATGCGGCCTTGGATGGCTTTCAATAGGGAGACATCTGAGGGATAAGCGAAGAAGTTGCGCCGCTTTTCACAGTGCAGGCGAATCCACGCCTCGTGCAAGGGAACACCTTCAGCGTACATGAAATAGGCGACGGCGAGCATTGAGGTTTCGGTGTAACCGTCAGCACAATGCAGCAGGACTCGACGGGGCCGAGGTGCGAATTCGGTCATCTGGATGTCGCCGTCTTCGTCTTTGCATTTGCTGACGGGTTTCATGGTGTGAGTGAGGTTGTATAGCCATCGACACATACGCAGGATGCCGTCGACTTCCACTTGTGACCATGACGGCGGCAGAATACTTCCCGAGCTAGGGAAAGTCAGGTGGACAGGGTCGTCATCCTCGTCGCGTTCTTCCAGCTGTTTCAATTTCGCCGCCAGAAGTTTGTCGTCAGGGAGAGTAGCGTGATCACTGGCTTCTACATAGAGGTCATAGCTCGGGTCATCGAGGTTGGATGGCGGGCTTGTGTAGGGCCCTGTTGACTGGCAGTAGAAGACGGCCTGCGAGATTTCCGAGGCTTTGGACATGGCGCACATCTCTCTCCGTTCTTGCTGGAGGAAGTCAAGTGTATGGTCCTCATATCTGCCTTGAGAGTCGACCGCCACCAATTCAGGATATAGCTGCTCAAAGTCCTCGAAAGATTGCGTCAACACGAAGGTGTTGAAAGTCTCGGGGCATTGGCCGGCGTTTTCTAGTTCTTTGCGCCATTTCTTCTGCACAGACGCGGTTCTCTCGGCGACGGACTTGATGATACGGTGATCCGTGTCCTCGTCGCCATAAATGATGATGTCGGACACCAGCGCCATCTTCGCCGCTTGGATATGGAAGTTTCGTACCGAGAAGCCCTCTCGAGGATCACAGTCTACAAAGCCGCGACCATTGCTCTCGGACAAGTTGAGGACTTCGTCTGGGGCAATGGCACCTTTGATTCTCGAGCGACTCAGGTCACCGCCGGCCTTGATGATCGTGATTCCTCGCAAGCATTTGGGTATTCTCCGCAGCGACTTCTTCCTAGCGACAAAGAAGGCCAATTGGATATGATTGTCGGGATGGAGCCCGTGGAGCCATGGAAAGACGGACGACGGATGTGGAAGGGGCTGACGAGCATAGTGTTCGAGGGCTTCGGCCACCTGCTTGGCCGAGATGCCATATATCGGTGGGGAGTTGCACAGCCTCTGGTAGTTGTTTGGGGGGTGGAGGAGCGAGGTGGGTTTGGGGGCAACGGTCCGTAATGGAGGAGAATTGGGAGGAGTGATTTGCGTCTGCGAGGGAACTGGTCCCGGCGGACAGTAAGGTAGGTGTTTGTTGGGGATCGGTGTCGAGGATCGAGCTTGGTTCAATGAAATGGTCGGGCCGAGGGGTGGAGGAGTGGACTGTCGAACTTGGGGTTGTTGTTGGACCACAACTGTAGCCATCTTCTTTGAATTGGCGGGGGGAGACGAGGTTGAAACACGACTCTGTTTGGTATCCTAGCAGGAAACCCCTCCCAGGCTCGTCCTGCGCCCACAGGAGTCCTAGCCGGTCCTGCACAACAACAGGTATCGAGGAATGTTCAACACGTCCTGCCCAGTAGGTCGGTGTCAATCGGCAATGAACAAGACAATAGGTCTGGAGAGCGACGAGGTCGACGTATTTCCTGGCTGGGTGCGGGAGCGTGGTGGAGGTAGAGAGACTGGGCCAATGGAGGCCAAGGTAAAGATCGATACGAGCGGTCACTGGAAATGCGTGGTATAGTGGTAGGGATACGAAGAAGAGATAGAACGTCGACTCTGGACCCGGACTGCGTGGTCTCGTGAGAACAAGAGCAGGATGGATGTATCCAAAAGTATCCAAATGGAATGCTCAGCGGGCGGGAAAGTCTGGAGAAAGGAAGAGGAGGAAGATCCACTGTCGACGAGGTGATTCCTGACGGGCGGGACGAATACTGAGTAGAGAGGGGGAGTAATGGAGGGATGGTGGGGCACCAAGTGTTGGAAGGGACGAGCCCGGGCCACCAGAAGGAGCCCAAGCCTGTCGTCCATCAGCTCATCAGCCCATCAATCCCCATGCATGTTCGGGGAGAGAGCCAGAGCTAGTGCTAGGGAGACTCTTCCGTTCCAATGGCCAATTGTCCGCTAGCGACGCCTGGGAACGCGAGCAGAGCGGTTCGGGGTGGTGGAGCCCGGGGCACCTGAGTGGTGGACAGGCCCCCAAGAATGGCGTCTAGGGCCCCGGGGCAAAGCATGTCGCGAGGGAGGCTAGTTCAGTTAGTGGGCCGTGTGGGCTCAACCACTGCAGCCATGCATTAGCCGAACTCTTCGAGCTTGACAGCGCTAGGTAGCTAGGTCGGGAGGTAGCCACCCTCTCTTCCTTTTGCCATCGTGATAACAGAAAAAGAAAGCCTTGGGCCTCAAAAGTACGAGTATGCTCCCTGCCAGTTCTGAGTAATCATCTATCCCAGCACAACGTGTGCTGGCCAAGAGGGAGAAATGGCTTGTGAGCAGCCGCAGCCAGGGTTTGCGTTGGGTTTGAAGCACAGCCGGCAGCCAAGTCGAGATGGTGCCGCAGCACAGCGATCACCAATGGGCACCCACTCCCAAGATCCGCCTCCCTCTAGCATTAGATCCCTGCTCCAGCTTAACCGTCGACTGGTCGATCCAGTATGCGTCCATGCCGAGGTGAGAGGCCAGCGAGGGGTTTTGGCCATGGTGTGTAAGAGACGAGAACCAACAGTGTCACCAAAGTGTCAAGTCTGGGGAAGCACCGGCGGGTCTCAATGGACATTGCGCACCCTTCATCCGGTATCCGATAATATTATCAATTATCTGACATTTGATGGGCTGAAGTGGATGGGCACCAGTCTGCTACCGCCATGCAGAACAAAAAAATGATATTGCCTTCCGTTCATGCTGGGCCGTGGTGCCTACACGGGGCAAGATGGATAAGGGACGAGTGTTCGTCCTGCTCCTAGAATGTCGATCCCTGTCTGACTTCAGGGTGGTCCTCCTCCACATCGGCTCTGGTGCTCTGGGATCTTCGATCTTATAACGATCGTCCACCACCATTTCCGTAATCCTGGTTGTCTAGTTCTCCATCCCTCCCAGCACCGATTTTGTCATCCACTCGATCTTCGAACATCAGAGAATGATAACATTAGCATGATTTTGTCCGTCACCTTGGCGAGTTTCCTTGAGTTGGACGTGTCTTCTCTATGGTTGGAGTAGACATAGTGACATCGGCATTGTTTGGGTGGCACTGAAAGCGCCCTGCAGGTGGTGTCGCAGTTCTGTGAGGGTCGAGCCTCATACTGCTGCCAAACAGAATAGTGACCCGACAGAGTTAGCCTTCTGGTCACTGTTGTAATTTACACATCCTCCAACTGAGACTGCGAAGTCCTCGGCAAATCTTGATGCGACATCCCAGGAATTTGCCCATTCTCTCTTTTCGCCGTCAAAAGATATCAACGGGATATCACGGCTTGTTGAAAAGTCGCCTTCGTGTTGTGAGGCCATGGCGTCCAAAAGAGGAGCGGTAAGCGAGTTTCCAGACAGCTTCTGTTCCTGACGCATCAGTCGAGTGATCTCGTCATCCGCCGTCAGAGCTTCATCACCAGCCAACTTGACTTTCGGGGAACCATTATCGGATGCATGGTCTTCGTCCTCCACAATGTATTCTTCCGGGGATTGAGAAAGTTCGCTGTGTACGGTCACGGCGGATAACCCTTCTCTCTCCATAAAGCTCGGGTACAAAACATAATAACCACGCGCTTGCATCATCTCAAGCATCGGCATCATCCATGCGGGGTATTCGTGTGACAGTATAGGTGTGGATTTTGTCTTCGATACGAACTCCGGATCAAGGAGGAGTCGGTAAGATAGGAAAGTGTGAAATTCTACCCACCGATTTCCGAAATAGAGCACCGCAGTGGATGCAGGCGCTTGCCAGAGAGTGAAGGGCTTCGCAGCTTGTCCTCCGTACGGCGCCTTCGTTTTCAGGTCTGGTCCATAACGAGGTAGATCCAGCGAGATGCCCGCCAAGTGCTCAGTCAGACCCGAAGTCTGTGAACCATATCCGTATTCCAGCAGAGTGTACATTAAGAACTGGAAGTAGTTTGGCGAGAGCTCTGTATTGGGCGAGAGCAGCAGAAGGTGAGATGTGCTCGCCGCAACCGGGTAGAAGGATTCGACCGTCCGCATAGATGCCTGTACTGGAGTCATGAGCCGTGCATCAAGCCTGTGCTTGATCGTGAGTCTGCTCTCCCTGCCAGCAGAATTGGCAGGCCACCGGAAGTCTGACAAATACCGTACAAGGAACGGATCGACATTATTGGGGAGTTCAATTGTCATTCTGGGAAGCACCCATCCTGAGTAGTCGGCGTCTTTGATGGATCGTAGAAGCCGCATTAGCGAAGCCGACGACTCAGCCTGCGCTTGAATTACGATGTCAATTTGGACTTTGTCGAGCTGCGAGAGCGATGCAGCGTCCAGCAATGAAATCCAAGACAGACTCTGTTGGCTGCTGGTAGGAAGGACGAGGTAAGAAATACCAAGTGAGGATGTCTTCTCCTTCAAAGCACTGATCAAATAGTCATCCTCGTGTTCTGTAGCCAACACCGCATGCAGCGGGACGGTAGCGTGGATGTGTCCCAAACCCGCACTTGCGCTGACCGTCAGTCTCGACACAGATGATTCAGCCGCGTGATCAGGTCGAGCATCGTGCAGGAATATGTTACATCCTGACTCTTCAATGCCATTCGCTGCACGCATCTCTGGCCAGCCTGCGGCATGGCGTCCCATGAACACCAGATGAACTCGGGTCCTGTTGTGCTGTGCCATCGCGCATGCCATGGGCAAAATCTGTGGAACGCTCTTCAAGTCCGAGATGGCGAAGAGGACATTGCCTTTCATGTCTCGAATCCATGCATGCTCCTGCAAGGTCCTGGCAAGGTCGTAGAACTTTATAGGACCATCGTAACTTTGGTCAGAGTTTTGGAGCGTGTCTTGAGAACCACCCCCCTGCGGACCACGTAACCCCGGGTGTAAACGACCGTAACGATGGTCATATCGTTCAGAGACAGGTGGGAGATCCGTCGGCATATGCTTGAAGAAGAGGTAGAGAAGCCATGCTGCGAGTAAGACCAAGATTATGCGTCTGCGCCGAAACGACTTCCACCGACCAACGAGGGCGTTGTAGGTTTTCGAACGGCGGAGTGTGAAGGTTTCTGGGTGCTCATGGCTTCTGCTTTCCGAATGAAAGCGGCTCCTGGCAGCCATTCAAGCCTCGCCGCAGGGCAGAGTCAGGTTTACATCGATGCAAATTGTGTCATTGTGAGAGTGGATGCGCGATCACGAACGCGGACGACCAGGGGGGTTTGGGCGTCGAGGAAAAAAGTATGTGTCTGACAGAATAAAATCATGTGAGACTCACCCAGGTCGTGGCAGATCTGGAACAGTTATCGGCTCCGTCAGACAAGATCAATTCCAAGCTCCAATGTAGCTCTTCTTAGCCTCATTAGGTGCTTGAACTTCACTGCGATCAGCCCACTTCCAGTTGGACATACAACCTCGACTTTTCCCGCCCATCGAGAACCAACTTCTGGCGACAACAGTGGTGAAGCCTCAACCGAGGCAATGAGAGGCTTATGGGCTCAAGCGTCTCGACCAAGACTCAGAGGCTCTCAATATCTCTCGTCGACCGACTCTCTCAGCTCTACCCTTGTTCGAAAAACCACAACCAGACCTCCAAGACGCCGGCCAGGCTTTGGTGATGCTTTTACCGTCCTCTTGACCCCTGTCCTTGCGGCCGCCCTCTTCGTCGATACCAGTTGGAAGGCTAAACAGCGGAAGGACTGGGAGGAGAGGCTCGCTGCCATCGACAATGAGATAGATTCGCTCAAGGAGCGGGAGCGGCGGCTCCGGAGCACCCTCCAGCTCCGTAACACCCTCTCTGGACTATCTCAGCAACGGAGAAACTATGCTACAGCAGTGCAGGCGCGAGTGGAAGACGATGAAATCCCGGGAGAAATTGAGATGCCAATATGGCCGACAGGCTTGGGCCAGGAAGACGGGGTGTTGCAGGACGAGAAGATACCGATACGACAAGTGCTCTCTGCACGCGAGTTTTCAGCTGAGCAGCTGTCCAACTTCAAGCGCTACCATCGTCTGAATGCAATCACTCTTGCTCTGAGGATGCTCTTGCATCTCCGCGTCGGGCCCAATCACTTCTACTCGCTCGTGCCATCGGACGATCCAATGGACAGTGCAGGCCTTGAAACTCCTGAGGATATCGGCCCTCTTTCAGACACCAACCGGCTAGCCGAGATGCTCGCTCTGACTCGAAAGCAGATGCGTTCGTTGGGCAATCTGGAAGACCTTTTCTATGTGGCACCTCGCATCCAAGCGCAGGCTGCCAGAGGTGGTCTCCAACAAGCCATCAAAGAGCTAACGGCTGAGTTTGATGCTGGGCGTATATCACTGGCTGGGTTGATCGACGGTTATGGAAAAGCGGTGCTTCACACGGATGAAGTACCCTCTGTCTCCGTCTACGTGATGCTCATACGGTCTCTTTCAAAGGTGGGAAGCCACAGCTTAGCCTACCATGCCGTTGCCGCCCTGAAGAGGAGTACCCTACCACTATCGGACCCTGCAATCTTCTATATGCTGTTGCAAATTGGTCGAGCCTGCGACTCTCGCTCGCTTAACCATATGCTACACTTCATTGCAAAGGCAGATAACCCCCTCAATGTAATTCACAAATGGGAAAAGACACGTGTCAATGGAATGGACCTTCCTGTTCCGACCACTTTGAATCCACGTCTTCTGATGGTCTTGGTCTATGCATCTCTGAGGTGCGAGCAACCGACGCGGGCTGAAGCTTGGCTAACGCTCCTCCGCGAGGCGGACTATGGAAGCATGTGGAAAGATGACCTGTTCAGAAGTTTTCTGGCCTACTACTCTCAGCACGGGAATTGGGAGGAGGGCAAAAAGTGGTTGCAGCGGTCTGTGAAACACGCCTTGACAATCGCCAACCAGTCGATTGATCGGCTAGCGCGGGTGATATACCGTATGCTGGATCTGTGTGTGCGTTGCTGCAAACTTGCAGAATATACCACGATCCTCGATGCGGCAGTCGATGCAGGCATTGGGCCACCACTGGTCGATAAAACTCAAAATGATCGCAGGACATTTCACCCTCGGACTCGAAGCATTCTTCTAGAATGGGAGTCGCTCCCTCTCCCAGACAATGTTGAAGAGAGCCCCGCACGGGAAAAAGCTAGGTCGTTTCAATTGGCATGCAGGTCATTGATGGAGGAGCTCTCCGGAAAGCCCCAGGAAGCCCAGAACTCCCAGAGCAACATGGATAGCGAGCTGGTGCTGATGGCACCTACGGCTCAAAGCCCGAGTCTCCGGTATGCTGTACGAAGACCAACGCCAGATTCCCCTGCAACCAGTGGCAGTCAATCCTCGTCGGCTGAGCTGGACAGATTGCAAAGTCAATTTACCCAGCAAGAGGCCATTATTTCTCAATTGAAGACGAAACTGGACCTTGCGGAACTGAGACAAAGGTCATTCCAAGAAGAAGCAGCTCAAAGAGCACAGAGATGGATCAAAAGTACATCCGAATTAGCAGCGGAGCTCCGAGAATCGAAAGAAGGGTTCGAAAAACTTCAGAAGCTGAATGGACTGTACGAGAAGGAGCGCGCAAACATGCGAGCGGAGATGTCAGCCCTCAAAGTTGTTGCTGAACAATTGATGCAACAGCGACAACAGCAACCGAAACAGAACGCCTCGGTTTCACCAGAGCTGTCTCTCGAGAAGGAGAGTCTGAAAGGCGAATCATTGACGACAACAATAGAAGAGGGGGTGTCGACTGTGCCCGAGCCAGAACAAGCACCAGTGAAAGTGGAGACCTCAACAGAGACCAGAGTCTCAACCAAATCGGTCGCAACCGCTAATCCACGGAAACATCGCTCCAAGATTGGTCACATTTTGACCGCTGGAGAGGTCAGAATTCAGACCTACTCGAAAAATTTTGACAAGGATTTCAGACCGAGGACGTTTAAACGAGTTCAGGTCAAGATGCGACCAGCCGCAAGTTCAGCTCCGGCACCTTGATACGAGGGGCTTCAGGCCAATCCATTCTGATCGCATAGTTCGCCATCCTAGAATGGCGGCAGGATGTCAGTCCTCATGAACGGTTGCCGCTCTCAAGCCGACAGGCTTTTTCGCACCACGTCCAACGAGCCAGCCGAAGACCGCTCCTATTTCCCTAATAATACCGTGGCCTCTACTGACGGCAGGCCATGACTGGAGAAGACTAGTCCGGTATCTACGGACGTAGCAGGGTTCGACGTATTGAGGACTAGATCATCGTCCAGGTCACGTTGGGAGGAATGGGTGTTAGCCGCGTTGATCTGCCAGCCGTCCCTTCTTATGTCGCCCCATTTGGTGAAACTACGAGGAAGAAAAGTGATTGCACAACGCAATCTGGCATGCGGCCGAAAGAGAGGACGAGAGTCTTGCAGAGCGTCTATAAATGAGCGAACATTGCTCCGGGAGGTACGAACACGAAGGACACGGTCACAGTCCCTTGCGGTCCATGCACATGTATGTGGGTGTATATGTATATGTCCATATATATCTATAGATATATGCAGGAAGTACCTCCCTCCCTTTCCACTTGAGAGAGAGAGAGTGTGTGAGTGAGTGAGTGAGTGAGTGAGTGAGTGTGTATGTGTACAGAATCATCTAAATACCCAGGGATCCGGGCCACGCTGAGCGGGAGACAGATATCCAAACAAATGGAACAAAAATCCATCCAAGATCTTATTGAACGAATAATAACACTGTAGTAGCTTTCTACTGTCAGACCTAACTCACAGTACTCCCTCTCGATGCATGCATGTATGTATGCATCTCCTATTGGAGACATGGGGAACGCCATCGTGCTGCTGTAGTGGGTATATATCAACAACATGTGGCAGGCAGACCTCACCGGTATACTGTAGATCATCATTGAATGCACGGATGGTGGCGAATCGAACGACTTGAAATCGATGTCCATATTGACAGTGACAGTGACAGTGACAGTGACAGTGATATTGATAGTGTGTGGTAATTGATATCTGTATCAACTTCGTCTGAGGCATGTATGCCCAGAAAACTGCACACGCAGCGTGGTGACAAAATACCACAAGACCCTTCCTTCCTTCCTGGACATTCATGCCCGTGGAAAGAGTCAAGACTAGCAATATGAGCGACACCCCCATTGTGATCCCCTCGAACGTTGAGACTAAGAACAGAACAGAGCAAGACCCCCCAGAAAACCCATGCATGCTCATCATTGGCCACGCTCAAGGGACAGGAAAATCCTTCCGTGGGAACTCCGAGCCAGGGATGCACATCAGAACAAACCCAAAGAAAACAAAAAAAGTCGAGAGCGATCCGCCGCTCCGTTGAACGGCCAGAGGCCGATTGTGAGGCCGCCAACTCCAAAACTCCGCTACCCAAGGAGCCTGCAATGTAGATTTCATCCGTTATGCAGACATAGTCCTCCGGGTGATGCCGAGTTGATCTCCATGACGAACACCTTTCGTGGGGTCACAGTGTGTCTTTGAGATTGGACACTGGACGCTGTATGGAAACGTCAACCTCGATTCATGTACTCTGGAGGGCCAGCAATGCGGTCATATTCCAAGCTCCTGCTGTAGACCACCACCGCAAGCGCCCTAGACACAGGTCGCTTAGCCTCGTAGAGGTATCACGAGAAAGTGTCGTTCTAGTTTATTCACTTCGTCCGATCGTCCACCAGGACTTTCAATGCTTGCACTCCAATACTCAGCAGTTCCGGGTCTTTGGCTTGCTTCAGGGAAGTCTTGAGTTTCTCCACTGCGCCTTCTTTCTTGAATGCCTCTCTCACTTTCAATGCCAAAGGCTTGTTTTCTCGATCTGCTTCGTCGCAACATAACATGTTTCTGACCACGACCAAGCCTCGATGCACCACGCCCGGGTCTTCGTCGATGCATAGTTCTAGAAGGATTTCTGGCGTCCGTTTGAACTCAAGCATCGCCGAAACGATATTGGCATACTGTTCCGTAAGCATCGCCAAGGCACCACCGGCAGCGCGTCTTGTGGGTAAGTCCTCGACGTCCGCCATCGCAACAAGGATGCGCAATCGTTGTGCTGCACGTTTCGATCCGTCGGCGAATTTCTCGGCTCCGCTAGGTACCACTGTTAAATTGCATATTAATTCACAAGCCGCACGGCGGACAAGCTCATTGTTTCCTAAGAGAAAATCTTCGATGTTGTCCCAGGCGGATTTGATGATGAAAGACGCCGCGTTCGACGTAGGGGCAGATGCAAGGTTGGTGAGGGCAAGAAGGCTTTCAAAGACTGGAAGGAGATCTCGTGGCTGGTCATTGAGACCTGCTCCGCCCGGGGACTTCAGCAACGCCACAAGCGGTGGTACAGCGTCAGTAATGTCGGGTGTCGATCCGGGTGGGAAGACGTGCGCTGGGTTCAGAGAGATCAGGATCCGCGCCAGAGCGTGTGCAGCGTCGGTGCTGGCTTGAGCGTTCTCGGATGACTGTAGACTTCTCTGTGCGTGAGAAACCAGAAGCTTGACGGCTCCCTGTTGCGCGATCTTCCCCCTATCTTTGGGATTCTTGGACAGGGACAGGAGGATTTTATCGCTGAGCTGTGCTGTCGCCGGAGATCTACCCTTGTTCAATATGGTTAATGAGGCCACGATTCCCGCTTCGACCACGGCCGTGCAACGTGCCCGCACATGCTCGTCGTTCTCCAATGGGTTGGGTTCGGCAGGTTTGGTAGCATTCGCATATGCTTTCAGCTGTGACATTTTTTTCTGCTCCTCCGACAGATTTGGCGCATAATGTGTCAGATTCGAAATAATACTTAATCCGCCGACCACGACTTCCGGGGTAGCACGGTTCTCGTTGAGGACCTCAAGGAGGGATTTGAGAAACTTGCGATCTTTGGCGAGCGATTCCTTGACCTCGGGCTTCAAAGATGTATACGCAAGGCCTTCAATCGAGTCAGAAACGTTCTTTCCTTCTTCAACAATGGTGAGGGACTTCTTGAAAAGATCAACGAGTTCACTAACATCATCATCCGCCTTGTTGGCTCTCTGATCTCCAATCTTCACTCCTGACGTTCTCAACTTGGCTAACACGGTGGCCGCCACCGATGGTTGTTTGCCAGTACCGTTGCTCACTTTATCCGCCAGCCAAGATGCACAGTATTGTGCGATAGCCGTCCGACAGGCACCGTCGATGCAGGCGGCGTTGAGCAGGAAGAGGAAAGCGTCATGGACGAGGGGACTGCTGAATTTTCTGTCGAGAAGCGGCATGAGCGAGGAGAGAAAGCCGTCCACCAAAAAGAGTGGAGCCACAACGCTGGGAATGACTGGGAAGAGACTTGCTCCCGCTGAAAAGGCCAGGACGAGATCATCGCCCTTTTTCCGTTGGACGTGGGTCGTGATATACTTGGAGAGGTATTCTTGACCGGCGGGTTCCGCCACTTCAAAGTACTTGGACAGGACGAGGGTTGCCTGGCCCCGGACATCTGGAGGAAGTCTTAAATCCAGGGAGCCCATGAGAGCTTCAAACGCATCCTCATCGATAAATGTATGAAGCCGCTGCGTGTCGGCAATCAACAATAGGGCGATACCTTTGAGAGCTCGGCCGTCATGATCGTGACCAGTTTCCATCAACTTGGCAAGGAAGAGCTGGAAGAGATCATCTTCCACGCGAAGTCGGACGTCCTCGGATGGCCACAAAGTGTCATCGAGCACGACAGAGCGAAGGCAATTGGCGGCGTCATCGCCCCTCTCGTAGACATTCTCAAAGAAGGAGGTCGTCGACGCCTGAAGCTCAGCAGCCAGATACTGTCGAACAGCGGAACTCCGTTTGGCGAGTTCGGCGATGATGAAATCTTGGGCACCAGACATGGTGGACTGGCGGCATTCGAGGATGATCTGCAAGCATTCGAGAGCCACCGGGGCAGCATTAGAAGCCTCGGAGCTCTTTAGGTACTTGATAGCCTCATCGCCGGCCGAGTTATCGTGGTAGAGGGCATACCTCCTCACCAGGTCCAACAGGGGCGAACTGAGTTGGTCATCATGATGGATGGCGAAAAAGGCGGCCTGGACATCCGGGTTGGCATGACCCAACGCAGCAGCTTCTCTCAGCTTTCTTGACGCTTGCTATGAGGAAATTGTGAGCGACCCTCGGGCAAAAAGTCAAAAGACTTAGCGGTCAGAAAACTTACCACTTTGTTACCAGCATTTGAAAGTTCAACGGCTTCCTTGGCCAACTGGGAGGCGCGTTCAGCATCGCGTTCTTCGGATAATTTTCGGTTCATCCGCTGGACAGTCGACATGGTAGACATTTTGAGCCACAGAGGCCAGGGTGGAGTCCACACGCCGTGGGGCGGAGAGGGAGAGCGATATCAAGGGGGAAGAGAGAGAAAGAGAGTATGAAGAACTCCAGAGGACTGCAGTGGTCGAGTTCTTGAAGGGGAGAGTGACGTGAGATCAAGAGGCCGAGAACATAATTTATAGAGGCGTGAAGAGCGAGCAGAGTATTTGGACGGAAGCCGGAGGGCGGGAGGCGGGCGGCAGACGGGAGGATGGGCGGTCTGTTGACGTGCGAGCGAGCAAGGCGGCGAAGAAGCGAGGAGAAACAAAAAAGAATTTCGAAGAGGTGCGTTGGTTGAGCTGGTCAGCTGATGGTGCTTTTTTCGAAGGTCGTGGGTGGTGCAGTTATGTATGAATGTCGAAATTCGAAAAGTGAAGCAACAGAATAAGGCTGGTTGCTGTGTAGATGGCCAAATAGATCCAAGGGATTGTCGCAATTATTGGACTGGAAGTTGGCGGGAGAGCGAATGGAATTTGCTTCTGTGTGCCTGGCAGCTGGATAAGCCGATGTAGGAAGGAGACCCAAATATGGGCCACGTGGGATGCAGAAAAAAAAATGATGCAAGAGACTACTGCTGGGAGAGGAAAGAAAAGTTTTTTTTTGGTCTTCCTTGTGGTGTGGTGATAGCAGGGAGAGTTGTGAGAGGAGGAGTTAAAAGGTACATTCACATGCAAATGTCGCTGGGCAAGTACATAAAAGAGAGAGAGAGAGAGATAGACGGAAAGAGGAAGATAACCAAATGGAGGAGCGCGCAGCAGAGCAGCCAAAAGGGGATGTGTTTGGCGGGCAAATAATGAGTCAAAACATTGGGAAAAGGGTAAAAATGGCAACGCGAACGAACGCCAGACGGAAATTAACATGTGCGCGCCATAAGTAGAAGCAGAATATCCATCCATTATTGTGCCTGTATCTATGGCTCACTAGGCTTGCTCACTGAACCGCACCCACCAGATCTCTCACGTTCCTGGGGCTGGCGGACTGTTGGTCTAGGTCTCTAGGTACACTCGTACGTACGCAGTCCCTCCCTAGCCTAGCCTAATAATGTACGGCGCCCTTCCCCTATGGCTTATCGCTGGGTGGGTGCCTTCTAGCCTGGCCCCAGCACACTACCACTAACTCACCTTCGCCTGTCGGCTGCACAGTACTGTAGCCTAACCGCACGCCTATCTCTTGTGCTCCCTCACTCCAACCAAGGCGTCCTCTAGGCGCCCTGAGCTTGTGCTGTGCTTGTGCTCGTGCTCGTGCTTGTACCGCCGCTGACCCTGAACGCTCAACACTTCATCATCTTAGCAACTCAGCAAACTCAATCATCCATCCATCCATCCATCCCATGCATCTTCATCGCCACGCCACGCAACGCAACATCTCACTTCTCGCATCTCACCTCTCACACATTCCACAAATCTTCCCCCTCTTGATTTCTAATATCTGGTCCCCTTGTCACCGTTGTCGTCGTCGTCGTCGTCGTCATCGTCATCGTCATCATCATCATCATCATCATGAATGCGGTTGATGCATCCGAGCACTTTGACAAGCCATCCTACTGTAAGTCGTTTCCACGGACCGACTATTCCTCATCTTGTAATCTTTTACCCGCCACTCCGCTGCTCTCGGGCCCAAGATTCCCCCACGAGCATTTCCCCCTTGAAGGAGCAAAGCTGCTGGCTCCCATCCAATCATCCCCCTCCAACTCAATCCTGTGGCCCCGTCAAATCTTTAGATCTTGATACTCACGAGGCTGGCCGATGTGGAAAACTGAACTGAACTGAACTGAATTGAACTGACACTCCCCCTCCTCGACGCACCACAGCAACAGAACAGAGCCCTTCCCTTCTCACAGTCATCCTCGACACCAACCCGGCAGCATGGTCGTTACTCTCCCCAACCCTCCCTCTGTCCAGCGCCGTCGCCACTCTCCTAGTCTTCATCAACGCTCACCTGGCTGCAAACTATACCAACAAAGTGGCCGTGATCGCCTCGCACTGCGACAAAGCCACATGGCTCTATCCCAGTCCGACCGACCAGAAGCTCCCTCGATCCGCCGCCTCGACGGCCCGGGCCAAGCGACAACCTCATCATCATCAAGACCCATCTCTTCGAGAAGACGACCCCCCCAAAAGGCTGAAGCTTAATGGCCCAGCAGGAGATTATCCTCCGGGCTCTTCAACAGCAGCAAACACCAGTAGCAAATACCGGCCCTTCCGCCTCGTCGAGGAAAAGCTGCTTCGCAGTCTGACGTCGTTGCTGGCCAGCACGTCCCCCGAAGCCGTGGCTGGCTCCCCGTCCACCATGATCGCAGGCGCCCTCACCCTGGCCCTCTCCTACATCAACCGGGAATCCATCCTACTCACCGAATCGCTGGTCGGATCATCAAATGTGAACACTGATAATGCCAGAGACCCCGCGGCCGCAGCAGCCGGAGAAGGGGCCACTCAATCCCTCCAGTCACGCATCCTCCTCATCTCAGCATCCCCGTCCACCGACCTGGCTCACCAGTATATCCCCATCATGAACGCCATCTTCGCGTGCCAGCGGCTCTCAATCCCCATTGACATCCTCCAACTCCCTCTCCCCGGCTCCTCTGCAGCACTCGCGGGAGCAACACCTTCTTCTTCTCCCACGGACTCATCATCGTCACACTCGAACTCACGCTCCCAACACTCCAACTCCACCGTCTTCCTCCAACAGGCCGCCGACGCAACCCACGGCATCTTCATCCCCGCCCACCTCGCCGCACCCCACGGTCCCCATGGGCCCCACGGGCCCGACCCGATCAAGACAGCGTCCCAGTCCCTGCTGACCTACCTCCTGACCAGTTTTCTGTCCAGCCCGCTGACCCGCGCTGCGCACTTGATCCTCCCCACCCGCATCGACGTCGACTTCCGCGCTGCCTGCTTCTGCCACCGCAACGTCGTCTCCGTCGGCTTCGTGTGCTCCATCTGCCTGAGCATCTTTTGTGAGCCGCCCGAGAACGGGGACTGCTTGACCTGCGGCACCCATCTCGCTGTCGACGAGCGCGGCTATGGGAAGACGCCCGTGGTCGTCGCCTCCAAATCCAAGAAGAAGAGGCCGCAGCAGGCGGTGGCGCGGTAACCAACGTGGGCATCCTGTGTGCATTAGTGTAATAATAAGGACGTCTTCATGGGATGTCGTCCGCAACACGGATCCACAAAACTACAGAACCATGACTAGACTTGAGAAGAATTCGTTTGACGTGTACACAGACGTAAGGCTTGTCTAGAATGGGTCTTCGCATTGTTCGTCTAGCGATATGAGAATCTAGGGCACCTTGGAGTCTCACGGTTCAAGCGATAAAAAGGGTGTGGATACGCCCGCCTCCTCTCCACACGTCTTTTCTCGATGCTTTGCCCAGTCTTCCAGCTCCGCGACTCGCTATTAATGTCCCTTGCAGCATCCTCATCTCCAGTCTGCCCTGAGCCTGTGGTGAATGGTGAATTTCTAGGAAGGCCCACAGCCCTTGCGCGTCGAGCGCTCTAGATCATCCACGGGTATCTCCCTCTGGTGGTCGGTGCAATCTACCTGGATTTGGCGAGTCGAGAGACTCTGCCTCCCTGTGCGATCGAGCCGTGGCCGCGGCTGCGTGACATGGTGCATACCGGCTTTTTTTCGCCTGAATGCATCGAGGCAAGGGCAAACGAATCAGTGTTGTGGCCGAAATAGAAATAGATCCCGTCACGGCTCTTTTTGACCGCCATGATGCCAATGGCTCCAGTACACGGGCTGTTGCTCACACCAGGATGTGCCATGAAGTCGTGCTTGATGACCGACAGCATCGCCTCATCTTCGTTGCATGACACCAACCGTCCTTGTTCCTTGCGCACAGAATTGTAGATCCGATCGGCAGCCGTGGCCGCAGCAGACGTAGTGGCCATGTGTTCTCCCGTACCACTGGTGACTGTGGCCACACAAGTTTGGGTGGGATCTTGTGGATCAATGGGGACTACGGCACTGCCAATGCCAACAAGAGCGGCTGGGCCACAACGCCCCTTATGTTTCATACCAATGCCGCCGGAAGACGAACCCGCGGCGATCCGCCCGAAGCAGTCAATTGCAATGGCGCCGACCGTGTCCCGTATATCATCTTCCCCTTCGTTGTCAACATGTGCGAGTTCTGGTGCCCTCAACGACGGCTGAGGTGTGTTGCCGGAACGGAAGCCCTCACCAGCCGGGCCGTCGAAAGTATCATCTAACTTCTGGCGTTTGGGAGCAGACGATAGCCATTGGAGGCTGTCGTCAGAGGCAGCCTCGGGGTGACCATACGATGCATTTCCGTCTGATGAGTTGTGGACAGCTGTTGATTGGGACGGGGAAACAGAAGAAGGATGTCCTCGGTCCCTACCTCCGCCAGGACGTGATAATGTTGGTACATCAGCCGTTGAGGCCATCAGTGGGCGCACGATTGGTGGCATTTGTGCAAGACTGAGGGGTCTCCCCGGGCTTGGTGGTGAGCCGGTAGGACCCAGGGGAGTAGGCGCGGGCGTTGGAGAGCGGCCCCAGTCATCCGGTGGTTCTGTCGACGAAGATGGCAGGCTCTGAGAGCCCCGGCGGGCCTCTCTTCGAGTGGCGTTATCCAGCTCCTCTCGCCATCTGCTCCATCTATCACGCGCAGACGTCGAGACCAGGTAGTCTGGGGGAAGAATTGGAATGCCTTTATCGGCGGCGTAGTCTGTGGCACCAGCACCGACCAAGAGGTTCGGTGGAACACGGTGGAGTGACATGGGTTTCGTGGAATCGTCAAGAACGAGGCGTGCCACGGCGATTGGGTTCTTGACTTGAGAGATTGCCCCGACTGCACCACTCCGACCGAAGTGATCAACCAGCGTAGCATCACATTCGACCTGGCCGTGTACCGTCAGGTTGCTCCCATAGCCGGCGTTCGTTATTTCTTTATCCTCTAACAACCGGATCGCCATCTCCACGGCCTCAACAGCATCACCTCCATTCTTCAGGATAGCCATGCCGACCTTGGCAGCATCGTTTACCGCATTCAGATGGGTTTTTTCGTTCTGCAGACTGTGGAAGCCGGCACCAGCGTGGATGAAAATCCCACAGATATCGCCGGCTTGTTGCTGGCGGCGTGGCATTGAACGAGATGAGTTGGAGTAGATAGAGCAAACTCTGGTCAGCACGAAGGAAGGGAGGATTTTTGAATGCGAGGAGAGGTCCGGCCTAATTTCTGGGAGAAGGAGAGGCAGTGCTGAAGTGAAAGCAAATTCAAGTCGTGGGCGCTGAACACGACAAGAATGTCGGGGTGAAGAGTAAAGAACACTGCGTGAAAAGAACAGAAGGGATTAAATCCTACTTTGTGGAAATGGCTGTGTGCGGGAGAGAAAAGCTGCTGAAGAGAGGACGGGCTTGAGCTTGAGGGCGCCCGTCTGAATACGTGAAAGAAAGAATAAATTGGTGGATGAAGAGGTGAATGAATGAATAAGTGATGAGGGGTGAAAGAGATATAAAGGGGGAAAACCGTTCAGTCATAGGGTCGGTGGAAGATCATTGTCGCAGGCCGCGCCTGCAGGCAGTTGAAGTCGACGACCTGCCTGGCATTTTTGAAGCCGTGACCTCAGCACACGCGTCCTTGTATGGACATTGAGCTGCCACCTGCCACAATTGTTCTTGTTCTTGTTGTCAAGGCAAGGTAACTGGAGGACGAAAGGAAAGAGAGGAGGATGAAGAGAGAGGAAACTCTTAAAGTCGAGCCGGGTGAATTTCGGTGCAAGCAGGACGCCAGCAAACCAAGTTTCAGTTCGAGTGACATTGTTTGCCTACGTATTTACAACATACTTCTTTCCTTCTCGTATACAAACAGGACAAACTCAGATGGGAGGGAGGTGTTTATCCAGATGCCTGCCAGCAGCACCCCTGGTATACTACTGGCTGATGATGATGTCCCTGTTAGGGTGTCACGTGGGTGTTTATAGTGAGTGCTATGGAGAGATGAACCATGAACCATTAAAACGCAGTCACGTGGATGACATAATCATCCGCGCCCACTCCGCCCGGCGCCATCCCACCAACTGCCATCCAACTAACTACTGTTTCGTCTCACTGCTGCTGTCCGTCCCTCAATCGACTTGTCCTTTGCCCACAATTGAAAGCTGCCTGCATACCTCGGTGGGTGGAAAATACGGTGCCTGGGTCCTGGGTTGCTGTGTCTTTCTTCTCTTCTGCTTGGTCCTTGTTGGCAATGATCCCTCCGACAAGCATCAACTCATCCTAGCGACATCCTCCTCGTCGTGCCCGTCTCCATCCGCCACATTGTCGCATCGTCGCTGCTCCTCGAGGTAGCCCGCAACTAGCCGTCGAAATGGCCTCCCAAACCCCTGCCGTTGTCATGGACAAGTGTGTACTCCCTTCTTCAGCCCTCTGAACTGTGTTACTGACGAACTCTCAGCGGAACTGGGTTTTCGAAACTGGGTGCGCTCCCGTCGTCCATCGATAATTGTTATATTTCTGACCTGCCCCGACTTAGGCTTCGCCGGAAATGATGCCCCGTCCTTTGTTTTCCCCACGGCCATTGCTATGAAAGGTGCTGGCGGCGGCGCTGCAGGAACAGGCTCAGGAAGACCGGCGGTTGCAAATAAACCCTCATATCTCACTGGCGGTGCAGGACCAAGTTCCAATCTGGCCGGCAAGCGGGGCACAGAAGACCTCGACTTCTTCATTGGAGACGAAGCTCTTGCTGCTTCGGCTGGTCCTGGCTACAGCATCAACTATCCCATCAGACATGGGCAGATCGAGAACTGGGATTACATGGAACGTTTCTGGTCCAACTCCATTTTCAAATACCTGCGAGTTGAGCCGGAAGACCACTATTTTCTCCTGACAGAGCCGGTGGGTATTGCTGATCTGTTCCCGGTGGCCTCCTGTTGACTGATTGGCAGCCTCTGAACCCCCCCGAAAACCGGGAGAACACCGCCGAGATCATGTTCGAGTCCTTCAACTGCGCGGGTCTCTATATTGCCGTACAAGCCGTTCTCGCATTGGCCGCTTCGTGGACGTCCTCCAAGGTGACCGACCGATCTCTCACCGGCACGGTCATCGATTCTGGAGACGGTGTCACCCACATCATTCCTGTTGCTGAAGGATACGTTATTGGTTCGTCGATCAAGAGCATACCGATTGCCGGGCGGGATATCACATACTTTGTGCAGAGCCTGTTGCGGGACAGAGGAGAGCCGGACAGCAGCCTCAAGACAGCAGAAAAGGTCAAGGAGGAATACTGCTATGTCTGCCCCGACATGGTCAAAGAGTTTGCACGCTATGACAAAGAGCCCGACCGGTTTCTCAAGCACACCGTGACCCAGCCCAACGGTAGGTCTGTCACCGTTGACGTTGGATACGAACGATTCCTGGCCCCCGAGATCTTCTTCAACCCTGAAATCTATTCTTCGGACTTCCTCACTCCCCTCCCCACGGTGGTCGATGGCGTTATCCAGTCGTCCCCGATCGACGTCCGAAGAGGGCTCTACAAGAACATTGTCCTGTCTGGTGGTTCGACCCTGTACAAGGATTTTGGTCGGAGGTTACAGCGAGATATCCGACACTTGGTTGACGCTCGCATCCGAGCATCGGAGGCTCGGAGCGGTGGAGCCAAGAGTGGTGGTCTGGAGGTCCAGGTGGTCACCCACAAGCGACAGAGGCATGGGCCGTGGTTTGGTGGCAGTCTCCTGGGTCAAACTCCTGAATTCCGAAGTTACTGCCACACCAAGGCCGAGTACGATGAGATAGGCCCAAGTATCGTCCGGAGGTTCGCGTTGCTGGGAGGCCCGGGAAGCACTTAGACTGCCGAGATCTGACGAGATAGAAAGTGACCACTGCAAAAAGAATACCACGATGACCAGTTCCCGTTGCTGGCGGGCTAGTTTCCCCCGTTTTGCTCTCTGATTCCGGAGCGACGAGGGCAATGACTCGTGATTGATCCGGCGTCAGAAAGCTCTTGCGAAGCCCATTCAATGGGCAGACAGTGGCTACAGGTAGTTGGGGGCCAAACGACGGATGGCAGCACCCAGCACGCAGTAATATTATGGCGATTACATAATCTCACCTCCATATTTCCGCAGTCAGCCCACCACCGGGGACGACATCGACCTCGCTTCTTCAGCGTCCGGCTGTTTATCTTTCCTCCTTCCTGTCAGGGCTCACTAGGCTGAGGCCACGGGGGCTCCGCCTTTCCCCTACTCGGTACTACTGCTCCCATTCTTTCGGCACCAGACTAATATTAACTTTAGCGTTTTTCCTCTCACAGCTTTCTGCACGAAGACGAACTCGGCCACAGGGCCTGCTGTCAGATTTCGTGGGTGAGGGTGGAAGCCAACGTTGTTCAAACACACCTGTTGCCCGGCAGGATTAAATGGAAATCCGTGACCCACGGACAGGGCTGTTGTCCGTCCGGCCTGTCCATTCTCAGATCCTCTCGCTTTCCCGGATCCTTCCTCCACCGCTGCGATGGCGTCCAGCCGTGCCCCGTCCGCTCCAATAACCGTCCGGTTCATGATCCAGGATCCCGGTGCCCGTCAGAGTGGACAGGACAAGACCACCAAGATTGCACTGGCCCGAAGCCATGCCGCCAAACATGTCGGTCGACGCACTCGCTGGGAAAGGCAGATGAGGTAAATAGACAGCACTGGGGACTTGACGATTCTTTTGCTGACATGGTCTTGCAGCTACCGCCGAGAGCTGGAGCGTGATTCATCCCAACGACACAAACCAGAAAAGCCCATCGCTCATGATGGAATGGATGATGATGCGCATGATCAACAATCGGAATCCTCTAAGGTGCTTGTCCACAATGCTCTGACCCAGAGCAAACGCGATCCATTCTCTCCCTACAATGCGTCAGAGCATCCAGCAGTCTTTCAAGATCTCATCGAGTACAGTATGCAATCCCAATCCACCCCCTGCACAAGGAAGACAGAACCATTAATGCATCGAGCCCCACTGACCAAACTTCTCATTCCAAAGCCTATGACAAGCTATGGCCTGATCTGATCGAGGTCCAAGGAAAGCCAGCCGTCCATCCAGGTCGGCGGCAATGGCGCTTGGCCGCACAGGAATGTCCTGCCGTCCACCACGTCCATCTCGCGAGTGTTGCGGATTTCGGCAAAGCCATGTACGACGCCGCCGGATACGGTGCCATGTTTGATCGGCTGAGGCTGTTTCATCACACCAAGGCGCTCCGCTTGGTCCGGCAAGTCATACAAAACATGGACCCCAACGGCATCCCGACCGACTCGCTCGTCATGGCGGTATACAACTTGTCGTACCAAGGATTAGACTGGGACAAGCGGGTGTTCCCCGAGTGTCACCCTCCGCCGCCGACGCTCAATGCACGCTTCCTCGCCCGGTATGGTCGGAAAATACCGCATGCCGAACATATGCGTGCCATGAACCTCCTCATTCAGGCCAAGGGCGGCTTAGAAGAAGTCAAACTAATTGGCATTGCAGAGATGATATGGTTGTACGTGATCTCCCTGAACCTCAACTACCATGATCTTGTTCTATCTTTGATCTTCGCCGTTTTTGATCACGTATCCTAACATTTGGGGGAAACACATTATAGATGGAGCCTGAACAACTGCACGACTCTCATCCAACAACCCAGCTTCCCACTTCTCAAAAGCTACGAGGATCTCCTGACGGATTACACGGAAAACGTCAAGAAATCCCCTGGGAACGGCACGTTTGGAAGACTGGGAACGGGGTTCTTGCTGCTCCCAGCGAGAGACGCCATCGGCAGACTCCGTGAGTATTTGCTCTGCACGGCCGCCGTCACCGTGGAACTCTCGCACTTGGAGCCAGGGTACGAAAAGACGCGGGAGTGGCGGCGACTCCTGGCGGTGGCGCGGGCGAACCATCACCAGATCCTGGCGCTGCCGACCGAGATCCCACTGTCCGAGGCCGGCAGCGAGGAGGAGCGGCTGATCTTCGCCATCACGCGGCTGGGTGCCCTCCTCTACAACGACATGGTCGTGTATCCGCAGATCGACAGCTCCGAGATCAAGCCCCGGCTGGCACGCACGCTGCGCCACGCCCTGACCGAGAAGTTCCTCAAGTTCACCCCGGGTGGCGGCCGTGAAGAGTACCGACCCCTGGTCCTCTGGACGCTGCTGCTGGGCTGCATCGGCGCCACCTTCACGCCCGACCGGCCCTGGTTTGTCGCCCAGCTGCACGAGCGCTCCGCGCAGCTGGGTCTTGTGAAGTTCGCCGACTTCAAGGCCGTCATGGCTTGTTACTTGTGGTTTGAGAACATGGATGAGCCCGCGCGGAAGGCATGGTACGCCGGGTCAAATGTGTTTCGTACCCAGCACCTCGGGGAGGGAGAGGAGGGCGCGGACGAGGATAAGAATAAGGATCAGCCCAAGGACACCAACAGAGACAGGGAGAAGGACAAGGACTCGAAGCACCAAGCCGATGTCTGATCGGTCGGTCGGACTGACTGACCCAGGCCCTCGTACGAGACTGAAAGCTCCAGACGTGGTGTTTGGAACAACCTGGATCGACAAGGGCACCGAAAGAGCCCAGATCCGCCATGAAATATCAACGAAGACTGCTCGGGGGAGGAGAAGAGGAGGAACGGCTAGGCCATCTAATTGTACAATTTCGCCCTCCAACCGCTAAACTCTTTTTCTTTGCGATCAACGCCTCCTTCGGCACATGCCTCAAGCTATCTATCTATCTGTCAAACCCACCCACCCACTAAAAATGCAATCCAGAAGCATAATCTTTCGTCCGGCAAAACCCCCAGGAAATCGAGATTCTCACCCTTCCCTCTCGACTCGGTTCAGGAAACATACCCCCTCGACGTGGCCCGTCTGCGGGAAGAAGTCAAACCCGCCGAGCTTCTCGATGCTGTACCGCCACCGGCCCCCGAACCCGGCCACCAGCATGCCCACGTCGCGGGCCTGGGTGTGGACGTTGCAGCTCACGTAGACGACGCGCCGGGGGCCGAAGTGGCACAGCTGCTGCAGGAAGTCCGGCGACGCGCCCTTGCGCGGCGGGTCGATCACCACGAGGGTCTGCGACGGCGGGAACGGCACGTCGGTAAACAGGGCCTGGGCGTCGGCCGCAATGAACCCCGTGTTGCTCTCGCCCGTTTTGGAGAGGGTGTTGGTGCGGTGGTTCAATTTGGCGTTGTCCCGCGCGCACGAGATGGAGAGTGCGTCGATGTCGATGCCCAGCACCGACGAGAAGTACGGCGCCAGGGCGATGCTGAACAGGCCCGAGCCACAGTAGGCGTCGAGCAAGTATTTGATCTTCACGGAGGGTTCGGCGGGCTCGACGTTCGACATCCACGACACGGGTGTGGGCGTGGCGGTTGCTGCTGATGCTGGGGGCGATGATGTCGTCATGGGAAGCAGGTTCTCCCGAATATAGGCCAAGAACGTCGGCAAGATGGAGTTGTTGTTCTGGAAGAAACTGTTGGCCCGCGTGGTGAAGGTGTACGGGCCGATGTGCTCGGTCGTGAGGGCCTTGTTGTCGGACGTGTAGGTTTTGATGTCTCGGAAGCGCGGGTACGTGTATATAATCTGGGGCGCGGTGGGAGAAGGGAAGGACAGCTCTGTTGATAGGGGTTCACCGGCATACGCGAGCGGCAGGGACGAGAGATCTGGAATCGAGTCAGAGGCCAGAACCTGTCCCTCGTCGGCTTCTTCTCCCTCTTTGGTGACTTCTTTCGTTCCCTTTTCTGCGTCTTCGCCCGATACCGTGTCCTCTCCCCCGGGAGCATCCGCCGTCGAGGTCGAGGGGATCATTTCGCGCCGGGTCGACTCCCGCAACAGGACGGTGGCGCCGGTGTTGCTCTTCCAAAACGATTCGTGCATCTTGTTCCTCGCGATCTTGAGGCCTTCGTTCAAGATGGGCGTGCCAATGGGACACTGCTCGATGTCCAGGATGCGGGGGGAGTTCTTGCGCATGAACCCGAAGGGCGGCGGGGGGTCGCCTTTCCGGAGCGGCCGGGACTTGGGGCCCGCGCTGTAGTGGGGGGTCAGTTTGGTGCGGTAGGCGTACTGCAGGGGCGACCCGACGGTGTCGTCGACGGGTGGGACCTGCGACGGGTCCAGGTTCGAGAAGTAGCGGAAGGCCTTCTCCACGATCGTCTTCTTGTGCGCCAGCTGCGCCGCGTACGGCAGCATCTGCAGCTGGCAGCCTGAGCAGGTGCCGAAATACCGACAGCCCGGTGTCACGCCCTCACGTTGCGGGGAGGCACGGACCAACTTGACGAAGTCGACCCGCGTCCACAGTGGACTCTCGTCGCGTTGCGGGAACGTCTTGGCCAGGACGCGGTCGCCCGGCACTGAAAAGGGGACGACGTAGATGTAGTCCGTGCTCTCGGGGGCGTAGGCCAGGCCATCGCCCGTGGACGAGAGTTCCTCAATCTCCAGCTCGAGCTCCGTGTGCGGGGCCGGACGTGAGCTGCGTGACGACGAGGTTTTGGAGCGGCTCTTGTCGCCCTGGTTGGGATCCTGGTCGTGTCCTTCCTTGGATCCCCGGTCCCCATCTCGAGATACCTGCTCATCGTGGTCTTCACCCCCATCGTGCTGCTGCTGCTGCTGCTGCTGTTTCGCGAGAAGCGTCTCCGCCTCGATGGTCAGTACCTGCTCGGGTGTGCCGTCCCTCAGTCGCGACAGCTGCTGCTGGAGCCGGTGCCGCTTCGCGCGGCCAAGGGGGCCTCTGTTGTTGATTTTCTCCATCCTCGCCGCGATCGATGCCGCATTGTACTCCCCCGAAGATCGCTGCTTGCGGGGTTTTCTGCGGTTGAACGGCTCGAAATTGGGGGAGGCTGGTGCGGTGCGCCTGTTGAATCTAATACGAATCGCTGGGGTATTGTTGTTGGTTGCCCGACGAATGGGAAGGAATGAAGTGGGAGCGGAGTAGTCTTGTGCGCTGTGAAGGCGACGACTCAGAAACATGGGGTTTCTCCCCGTTCAACAGGCTCGAATGAACAGGCTGCCACACTCACTTCTACCCTGTCCGGCGCATTGACAAGGAAAAGGAGTTCGTCGTCGTTCGTAGATTCAAGCCTTTCAGAAAAAATTCGATTACATAATAATGCCAAGACATAGCCCGGCCCAATCAGATAGCGTGGATTATACGACGTAAAATGTACTAGAGCCGGCCGCCTCGCCGTGTCCCTTTTCCATTATGATTCTCCATCAGATCCTCTTCAGCCTCATTGCTTCCTTCTCGTCTGTGTAAGGCCGGGCCCAGAGCCTTTTTTACACCTTATCCACCCACTAATGGCGCCGAAGACAAGCGCAATTTCCCCCGCGACGGGAGTGTCCGCCATTGTGCCCAGACGACTGGGGATCTCCATCACATCCTCTCAAGATCAGGTATCCCATAAATCCAAGGCCTTGCATGCACAGCGGAAGTAGCAAAGCAGTCGTGCTTTGACCCAGGCTCTTGAAATATAGGCTGAAATGTATCTGCATGTGAGGTTTGAGGCGTTAGGTCGAGGTCATATCTGACTAAGAGTGGCGGGCCAAAAGGAAGAATCTTGCTGAACCCCATTCGAGGGCGCTCGCAACACCAGACCACAATGAACAAAGCCGTTCAACGTAGACTAGTGTTGCTAGTTTGACAGGGACTAGGAGGGTCGAGACTGTACTTTGACCCTTTCAACCAATTCTCCGACCACAATGGTTGGCAGAAGCCTGGCGTCGCAAGACCAGAGACGAAACCCCCGCCCATTCTGTCTAGACACTGGTTTCTCCTCGTGTCGATTGCATCCGAAAATGCGTGATGGCCATTTCATCGCTCAGTCGTCGGGATCGAACCCCCGTGCTGGGCCTCTTGACGGACTCCGTGACACTTCTGCGCGCAAGTCATCCACTGCTGCACGACTGCGTAGTCGCGATCGAGTATCTGCTTCTCCATCTACCGTTTGTCGTCTAATGGGCTTGTCCTTCGGTTTTGACCGGAGAAGAGGGCTTCCCGCCTCTGCATCGGCGCGGTTCGATGAAAAGCGGTGGGTGGCAAGTTCAATGGGGCCGTCGGTGCTGTGGTGAACAGGCGATCTGGATTTGTGGCGCCGATTGAATTCGTCGGCGGTCAGGCCGAGTCCCATGATCTCTTGAGGCTCTCCATCTTGTGACTTAGGTGCTCGGGGTGAGTAATAAGCAGGGGCAGGCGAGAAAGGACCGTGCATGGTCGAAGGACTTCCTGAGTATCGAGGAAGCGGTGTCAAGACTGAGGCCAGTGCTGTTAGCCAGAATGCAGACCGAAATGGAGCTCATAGACTCACCTCCACCGAAGGGATCTTTGTAAAATGGTTTGTATTCTTGTGGCTCTCGTCCAGGCTCAGTAGATTCTTGCAGAGACTGTTTCATTCTTCGGCGCCGCACGACGCAAAAGGCCACTAGTACAGCGACAATCGTCAAGGCTACTGCAGCGGCAGCGGCGCCGCCTGCTATGGCAGCTGTGTCAACTGGTTTCGAGACTGGTTGCGGCAACGATGTGCTTGATGTGGCCGTAGCAAAGGCGGAGGGGACGGACGCTGAACTCGTCGTTGCAACGGAGGAGGGAACTGTGAAGGTTGAGCTTCCAGCCACGACAACCGTATGAACACCGGCAGGTCGTAGATCGGAGGCAGGGCAGCCTTGGCCATTGCACGGATTGCTGTCGCAGCAGCCTTGGAAGGTAACAGTATTGTCGGCGCAAGTATACCACAGTCCGCCATATGGACAGGAATGGTTGGGATAGTCTGGCACAGGAGTTGTGACTGAACCAAAGCCCATGGGATACAAGTTGTCCTGAGGGCACATCTGACCGGAGCAGGGATTGCTGGAACAGCATCCGATGAATGTCGGATAGTTGATATCTTCACACGTCCACCACTGACCTCCCACCGGACACGACTCATAGTCAGAATCATCGAAGCTGTCTTGTCTCCGGAGGTGCGCCATCGCGAGATCGGATGTATAGAACGAGTGATTGTCGAAAACCATGACCTCTTGGATTCTTTAGTGACAATTCAGCTCGTCATGCATTGGAAAGACTGTGCACGGATGAGTGCAAAGCGGGCGAAAAAGAGAAAAGCTCAAGGAAAGCCAGTTCGGGAGACACAACCAACGACAACTATTAAAAGGACAGACATCAGACCTTTGGGGAACGACGGGAAGAAAACGACTGGAACCATGGGACACGAGCAATTGGCAAGCACATTATACACAGGCGGCCACAAAGTCCTCGACCGACGGCGGTGCCGTAGATATCTTCGCCCGTTACTGCACCGCCCCCCCAATATTTCGAGAACTGTCAAGCGAGCGGCGGATTAGGCGTGCAGTAGTCGGGGCTTGTAAGGCTCATTCTTCCAGCTGGGTAAGCAGCTCCGGCTGTCGAATAGGCAGTAAGTCGAATGCCAATATCTGTGCGATGAAAGCGGGCGTTCGAACCCCGTGGTTCGTCATTCGGCGAGACAGGCTGGCAGAAAGTGCATTGCAAACTAGTCGAGTCAAGCTGCTGAGGGCTGAGCACAAGGGTTAGCCAAAGTGAGACGCCCAGGGACCCCAGAAACTGGGCGCCCAATGACGACCTTCTCGCTAAGATATAGCTCGCCATCGGTCTCAAACCGCTCTTGGAAGCACTGGAGAGATTGGGGCAAAGCCCTGCTCAAGTGATCAATATATGGATAGAATAACTGAGCCGGGTTTGGGAAGATGCTGCTCTAGACAGGCTGTTTATTAACAGGAGTGTTTCTGCGTCCAATCCCTCTGCCTTGGCATGTCTGTAAAGGCCCTCGAGGCACGAGGCCGCCAGGTCTTGGAGGACGGAATGAGCGCCACTGGCCTGAGGTGACCATCGGCCCGGGGGCCATGGGCCAGCTTCTGAATGCTGCTCATACCCTCTTCCACTGCCCTGTGGGCTTGTGGCGCCTCCGTGTCTTCTATCAATCGTACAGTACAGCGAACATCTGGTTCATGCGGTGAAACAATCGATGGCCCGACTAGGATGTCTCCGATGTGGTGTGCGTGTGGCGGCACGAAACTCGTAAAACGGCTTAGGAATTGCTGACATGCTGCAAGGAACTCGTTCACCGCTTGGAAAACTCTTGCCGACTCGAAGGAGGGTGGCGGATCTGTTGTTTGCTGGGAGCCTCTAATAGAGACTTCAGCCTCTAATCCATGAACTCGATTATTTGCCTATGCTGCCTCCAGTAGGGCAGGACCAGCCACGGCCTCGCTTGATTCTGCAGTACCTTGTGGCCGAGTTAGGCATGTGGTCTATCCCGTATCTGCATATCTGGCACCTGTTGCGTATCTATCGTCCACTTTTCACCTTTTGCCGCCGAGCTACCCTCTCTGCGATCCTCTGAAGCGCCGTCTTGACTTCACCCTTGGGGAAGCTGTCTATATCGTAATAACCTGGTGCAATATCGAGTAGCCATTCGCCTCGGACACTGGTGACGGTTCGAATATAGTTCTTGCTGGTAAGCACAAATTCGTTGTAAACCACCCATTCGCTCTCTTGGCCTAGAACCGTACTCGGATGCAAAAGGACGGTTTGGTTGTCTTTGACCGTCGTATACGTCTTGCCATTCGCTTCCTTCTTCGCTACCTGCATGAAAAATCCAGACACGAGTGCTCGCCGGATGTTTTCGTAATACTTCTTGTCCTCAAACGGCGTGGACATTAACTCCAATTCTTCCCGTTCCATAATTCGTTTCAGCTGCAGACGCACATTATCGGCTGACTGTAAAGCTCGGAGACTCAGGAAATGATCGTGACACCATTGTCTCGGGTTCGCCTGCGCTTCAGGACCTTTGAATGCATGGTAGACGTTCAACATGGTCAGATGGTCACCATCAGGATGAGCGAAGAGATTTTTCATCTCATCTGCACGTTTTCGCGCCGATGCCGGTCTGACAAAGATTTGAGGCACGGACAGCAAAGCCGTCAAGCTCAAGATCTCGTTCGAGCAGTAGAATTCGGGCGAAGAGATAAGCATGACTGCCAGGGCCGGATCAAGAGGGAACTCGGAGGCAAGCCTGCCCATGGTGGTCAAGTTGCCATCGTCGTCCAAACATGCGAGATAGTTCAACTCCTCCAGAGCTCGCATCAAAGTCTCCGGAGCAGGAGGATCCATGAGGTCAAAGTGCACGAGGTCGTCAATTCCGAGTTTCTTCAGCTCCAGAACAGTAGACGAGAGGTTGGAACGGAGAATCTCGGGGTAAGTTTGCTCAATGAGCTCCTTCTTGAAGGCACCTTCAGTGTACAACCTGAAACACTTTCCAGGCCGAGTACGACCGGCACGACCAGCTCTCTGTTGAGCAGAAGCCTTTGATATGGGCGAAACGAGAAGGGATTCGACCCTAATGCGCGGGTTGTACACCTTTTGTTTCGAAAAGCCAGGGTCGACCACATACACTATTCCGTCGATGGTCAGGGACGTCTCTGCAATGTTGGTGGCAACGATGCATTTCCTGCCCGCTCGACCGCCAGGTCGCCGCGGGGGCGGAGCTGGTTCGAAGATTTTTTGCTGTTGTGCGGGAGGCAACGTGCCGTAGAGGGGATACACTTTCATGGGGCCGGCATCAGCCTCACGGATCATTTCGTCGGCTTCCAGCGAGATCTTCCGGCACGCGTCTTCGATTTCTTCTTCTCCAGTGAGAAATAGTAAGATGTCTCCTTCGGGTTCCGTGGCGTGTATCTGCAGAACAGTTCTGATTGCTGCCTCAACGTAATCCGGTTCGGGCTCTTGAGTATAGAAGATCTCGACAGGATGCGTACGACCGGGAACGGCAAGCAAAGGCGCGTCGTTGAAGTATCTCTGAAATTTTTGAGCATCCAGGGTTGCAGACATGATGATCAATTTGAGGTCTGGCCTGCGTAAAACCACCTCCTTCAGGAGACCCATCAATACGTCTGTGGCTAACGTCCGCTCGTGGGCTTCATCGAGGATGATGGTGCTGTACCTGGTGAGTTCGTGGTCGTTCATGGCCTCTCTTAGTAGCATGCCGTCCGTCATGTATTTGAGTATCGTCTTTTGGCTGGTCATGTCTTCAAATCTTATGCTGTAACCCACTTCGTCTCCAAGTTTGACGTCCAGCTCATTCGCGACACGCTCTGCCACTGACATCGCAGCCACTCGGCGAGGCTGTGTGCAGGCAACAAGTTTGCGTTCTTGCTGTGGCAAGTCATCGTAGAGGACGAATTGGGGGATTTGTGTCGTCTTTCCAGAACCAGTTTCGCCCACGAAGACAAGGATTTGGGACTTCTGGTACAACTGAAGAAACTCGTCTCGCTGGGCATGGACGGGTAGATCCCTTCTGGTACGTAGGATGGAGAAATATCGATCGGAATGTGGTCGGCCTGTGAAAGGATTGACTTTAGAGTCTTCGGCTTTTCGAGCCATCGCAGCGGTGGTCTTGTGCCGCTGGAAGTCGGCGAGGGGGCCGTCACCGGCCATCGGAGGGGTTGAGGAACCATTCGTGTGTCCATTCGCCTCGTTGTCGTACCAATGAGCAAGGTAAGGGTTGTCTTTAGGATCCATGCCGCCGGCGGTCTTCTGACGTTTTGCAGGCATCCCATCTGGGTTGTCTGGACGTTTGGCTGCCATAGCCGCTGAATAGCAGAGGAAATGAAGTAGAGATCAGGCGCAACCGGTCTCGCGCGGTCGGGGAAAGAGTGTGCGAGAGACAGAGGACAGTTGAAAGAGGAAGCAATGCCTGTGTGAAAGATGTCAAGTGCCTGGTACTTTCCACTACGCGGACCTGAAAAGTATCGATTTGCCAGGTAAATCGCCGCCTATTTCAATGTTGCAGAAGTCGAAAATATTTTGAGAATTGCATCTCGGAGAATTCTGTACGGCGACGTGGTGCGTACGGTGAGACAGAGAATATATCAAGTGCATTTCCGACTTCTGCTATCCCGCAACTCTTCTCCCCTCGGACTCACATCAAATGATCGAGCCATTCCTCCAGCAGGATTGCCACAACTCGCCACCGCCGGAGGAAGGGGTATGGTCTGAGGAGACGCATTCTCTCCGTTGCTGTTGAATGCCTTTTGCTGTAGGGAACGGTAGGCTTCAACTGGCTGATGATAACACTTAGCAGCTACCACGCTGCCTCGACATTGAGAAGCAGGATACCATGCTGTGTTTACAGACATCTAGCTGTACCCTGCTCAGCAACAAATTCACCTTGCTGCCCCCTAACCTACGTATATGGGAGGGACGATAATAAAACGGAAGAGTGCATGGACCGAGATGCTCGGAAGAGCTTCCCTCGCCAAAATGCCCCTCGACCGGGCATTATTGGCAGCCCCGCCTCCGCCGTGCCCGACGTCAACAGAAAGCATTTCTACTGCTTTGCTTTTCCCGAGTATTCATAGCTGCCATTCGCTCTCCGAGATATTCATATTTCCTGGATACTCATTCTTCTGTGCGTCGACACTCTCGAGACTGTTCTTTCTCATCTTATCCTTCCTGTGATCCTGTCTTTTGTAGCGGTATATCCTCTCGACTTTCTGGCTATTGCTTCCTCTCCCCAGCATTCTGCTATTCTTTCAAAATGGGTCGGAAACCATTCGTAGGAGGAAATTTTAAAATGTATGCGGCGACAACCTAGACCGGGACTGTTATCTTGTGACCGGCCAGAGGACCTTTACTGACACAACCCCCTCCGTCAGGAATGGGACGATCAAGTCCATCAAAGAGATTGTCCACAACCTGTCCACATCCAAGCTCGGTACGTCCATATCTACGTCCCTGCTATCCTGGGTACAATACTCTAGATGATTCGCAGAACGATCTTGATTGACAGCGGCTATCGCAGACCCAAACACTGAAGTTGTCGTCGCACCCCCGAGTTTGTACCTCCTCCTTGCTCGCGAACACCTTTCTCCCAATATCGAAGTTGCGGCTCAAAATGTCTTTGACAAGCCCAACGGGGCTTTCACCGGTGAGATTTCGGTGGCGCAATTAAAGGACAGCGGTATCACATGGACACTGCTGGGTCACTCAGAGCGCCGAACTATCCTTCGAGAAGAAGATGAGTTCGTGGCTTGCAAGACCAAGGCTGCGCTTGACGGCGGAATCGGTGTCATCCTGTGCTGCGGTGAGAGTCTCGAGGAGCGAGAGAAGGGTATCACGGTAGATGTGGTGACAAGACAACTGGACGCAGTGAACAAAGCGATTGGCAAGGACGGCTGGAAGAATGTGGTAATCGCATACGAGCCGATCTGGGCCATCGGGACAGGCAAGGTTGCAACGACTGGTATGTTGGAAAAGCTCAACAACGACAGGGTCAAAGGAAGTGACTAACACGCCGAACCAATGCAGAACAAGCACAGGAAGTTCATGCCGCCATCAGGAAATGGTTGAGCGAGTCTGTCTCGGCTGAGGCCGCCGAAAATACCAGAATCATCTACGGTGGAAGTGTCAACGAGAAGAACTGCAGAGAATTGGCTAAACAGCCCGATGTGGACGGCTTCTTGGTCGGCGGTGCCAGCTTGAAACCTGCCTGTAAGTCAACGCTTTTATTGAAGGACATGTTCATGGTGGCCCTGCAAAAAATGCTGACGCTTTTGAACCGCAGTCGTCGAGATCATCAACGCCTTCAGTTAGATTCGTGGCCAACAGGAAGACAAGCAAGGCTGATCCATATCAGCATAGAGTCAAGTGCTCGCACTAGATGAGTGCAATGGTCTAGTCACTACTTCGAAAATCCTAAAATCGAACATCTTTTAGCACCCGAAGAACTAGAAAACGAAGAAAACGCCCCAAGACCCATGGGCCAGGTCGCTTGTAACAGGTGACGTTCTGCCTTTAGCTTGGAATTTGGCCCTTTATATTCGCAACTCAGGCTAGACCAGCCGCAACAACATCCAGAGTCGCAGTCCCAAGGTCGTGCGGCAGCGTAGAGAATTCTTCGAAGAGGATTATGGAATGACATGTCCTCGTAGACAAATATATTTCCCACGCGACTGAAGAGGATATACGTCTCGGAGGGTTTTGCTCCGCCGAAACACCGGGTCCGAAATTTCGCAGTCGGAGAAAAGAGCATGCGAGCTTCAAGTTTCTTGCAACAAGTATTCCATCACTCAACCATTTCATCACCGCTGCCGTCCGTGACAACTGTTTTCTCTTGCAGCAATTCCTTCTATTAGCACTTATCGGTGTTAGTATTCTAGACGACGTCTGCACTTCCGGAATCCAGGCAAGATGGTCAAGCTTGAAGAACTCGAAGATGAGCACTTCATCAACAAGCCAGATACCACCAAGGACGGCGCTCTGCTAGCCGATGACGATGAAGACTACACTGATACCGGTAAGAGCTGTCTCTCTACTACTTCTCATATGATCCTCCAAAGCTTAACGCGCCTCTGCCATTCTCACTCCATCTCGCACGGTCGTCGACAATCGACACCTTGATCCACATGACTATTCTCTTACAGCCCACACGAAAGCCCATCAGTGGTTTAACATTATAATCTAACAACTCATCTCCTCAGACTCTGAAATCTCCGACGACGACGCCGTCGAGGCTCCCCTGGACGAGACGCTGTTCGACCGCCTCTCTGCGCTTCGCGACATCGTCCCCCCCAAGACCCGCGCCCGGCTGGTGTCTGCAACCTCGTCGGTCTACTCGGCTGCTAATGCATCAATCACCTACGGTGGCAAGAGCCTGTGGGTCATCGCGACCAGCATCTTGTTGTTGGGTATCCCCTACGCACTCGCGCTGGGCGAGGAGCAGCAGTTCATGGAGGAGGAGAGGCAGCGGGGCATGATGGAGCAGGGACAGCAGGGAATGATTCAGCAGGGCCAGCCCGGGCAGGGGGACGCGAAGCCGGCGTTGTAAGAACAGTCTAGAAACGGAGTTGGGTTGTGAGTGATGCCGAATGGTATACGCTGCGAGGGCAAAGGGCGGCGCCAACTTACGTCTGCCTCCCTTGGGAGACCGGGACAGACGAATCACTTGCGCCATCAGCTGCGGGTATCCATCGAACGCATTTGATCTCTGCTCTACCCTTTCTTGGAGACGATATCATCCTTAGAAGGCGTCATTCGGAGCAAGGACCAAGGAGGAGACAAGGGGTGGGTTTGGTGGTGGAGGTGGTGGAGGAAAAAAGAGGAAAAATCCTGGCTTGCCAACAAAAATCACGACAACGAAATGTAAAAATATCTACTCATCCACGCCGGAAAGGGTCAAAGGGGAGAAGGACGGAAAGAAGCCCCTTCAATACCACTCGAGGGGAGGGCACACTGAGTCTGGATTCGAAGGTGGTGGTTGCTTTTTCTCTCCAATGTCTTAAGAAACCACACACAGAAGAACTCGTCTCGCATGTCCGCCCCTTTTTTATTCGTTGTTATTCCCCTTGTGGTGCGTTTGTGTGTGTGTGCGCTCGTATTTGGTCATCTGTGGTGCTCTCCGGATGAAGCAACAGTCTGCATTTCCTATATCCAGAGAGAAGACAACGAAGGCACGAAGAACCTGGACACGTCATGGGAAGAGCCGTCAGACTAGTTTCCAGCATTTTCATTCCTATGCACTTTCGCACACATGCCAAAAGTCGCAACTGAAAATCCCCTGTCCAAATCCACGAGGTACACAAGCGACAACATGTAAGAGTCCATCCTGAAATTCTTGATTAAATCACAAGCATCACTTGGGAGTATTCATAGCCCTGCATATCCCACATGTTAGGTTCCATCATCTATCATCCGGCTTCTTACTCTTCCTCTGAACCTGGTTCCATGGCCTTCGTCGCTTGATATTTGTCGTTGCTCCATTCCCTCACAAGCCCACCCGTTGTCACTCGGATCGCCCCAACTCTTCCCTTTGACCTTCCACCTCGCTTTTCAAAGTCCTCCATACCCAGTCTCGCGTCGTTGAGATCATTTTCAAAATCACGCCAGAATTCAGCAATCACACCCGTCTCATTCATTGTGTCTACAACATTCTCTGCTTCCTTTTCGCGTTGCTTTTTATTCATCTTTTCACGGGAGACGATGGACTCCGCGGACAGCACGCCTTGTGCTTCGAGATAGCTCATGAGGGAATCGTTGAGATGGTATTTCCAATGTGTGAGTTTGTGGCCCATTTCGGCATTGGCAGCGCAAAATCGACCCAGATAGAAGCGTATTTGTCGCGAAGGAATGGCATGGCCAGTCTCGTCGTAGGTGGTGCTACTATCCCCGTCATGGCCGTCTTCCGTATCTTCATCCGACCCCGAATTGTCAACCGGTTCGAGTGTTTTCTTGTAGTACGGTTCGCCGGAGAAAACGAATTCATATCGAGCAGGATTGTTGGTGCGGTTACAAGCGTCGCAGGTTCGCATGTGCTCGTAGTCTTCGCCCGGCAATGCTTCGACTTTCATATTCGGCCTTGCCAGTATCGCTCGTTTGAAGTCGGCACCCCATGCTGCTGAGATAAGCCGACTTCCTGCCTGAGCTTTAACTTGGTCATCCAGGCGATCAAAAGCGAGATTGTATAATGGATCTTCGCGGTTGAAGGCTGGCGCGATTTTGTTTTTGACCATCCACTCGATGATGTGAGGGAACAGTTCTTTTGGCTTAGCTGAGGCAAATGATGTGAACTGTAACGGTATATCCGGATGTGGTCGACCGAGTCTTCTTCCGCTTGAGTCGTCAATAACAAAGGCGTCTTCCTCCTCTTGTTCGTCGTAGTTGTCGGTCGCGTGATCCGTGCCGCCTGCAGAATTCGAAGACTCGTCGCTGGAAACATCGTTATCTGGCTGACCGATAAGATCAAGGTCAACGGGTTCCGATCTTTCATGTGATTCTTCGTCCGAGTCACGAATGAATGGGGCTTTTTCGCCCGCACGCCTTCGCTTCAAGAGCTCCAAATGCTCTCTAGTCTTGTCTCGCTGTGTGGTGACAGGACCCCCCCTAGTTCGTGCCCTCGGCTCACTTATTTCCCCGTCCGAATCTTGTAAGTCCTGGAGATCTTCCTCCAGTTCATCTTGTTCCTCCTTGGTTCGCCCGTGAAACACTTTGGAGGATTTGCGCTTCGACAGCAATCTTCGCGACTTGGTCCGTGGCTGTGCTCTCACTCTGTCGCCCTCATCCTCGGAGGAGAGAAATTCCACATCATCATCGTCCACCACGAAATCATGGCCTCTACTTTTCTTCCTCTTTGGTGTCGACCTTTTGCGGCTCTCCCAGTCTGACAGGTACTGTTCGTCATCATTGACAATGAAGGGGTCATTCCGCTCAAGTCTTGATTTCCTGCGCCGTGCAGGCTTCGTTGCCATCACAAGATCGTCATCGCCACTCGTCTCCGGCGACCCAAGTTCAGAGAAGGTAACGTGTCGATTGGCTGGGGAGGAGATTTCTACGGATCGAATAGAGAGAGAACTCCCAGACCGAGTTGAGTGTGCTTGTTGTGGTGACGACCTACGATGTAGTCTTCCTGATCTTCGAGGAGGTGGAGAGCTGGGGAATCCAGCATCCTCGCGTTCTGGGCTTGATAGTTGTCTGGGAGGAGAAGAGGAGCTGGGATTCAACCGTTTCGATTTCCTGAGCAAAGGGAGACTGGGTGATTGCGCAGATTCAAAGGTGGAATTCGGCTTGCGTTTCTTATGAGCCGGAGATATCAAATCGTCCTCGTCAGTGTCTTCCGACAAGTCGATTTGTTGGACTCGGTGGATTGTGGGCGAGGAAGGAAACGAGGGCCGGGGTGGCATCTCGCCTCGTTCTGCAATGTATCAGTCCCGTCAAGGGCATAGGAAAATATCAAGAACATATTACTGTGAGTGGCACGTTGCAACTCTGAAGGAACCTCCAAGGTCAGTGGGTACGAAGGTTCCGGGGGAGGCTCATCTGATCTTCGAGGAAGGCCGTTTGGCTCTTCGTGTACCGCCCCAGCTAGTCGATCTTGCATACGTGGGCTGGAAACTCCTCGAGCAGGAGAGGAGGAAGAGAAAGATGAGAATTGCAGCCTGGTCTGCCGCTTTTGATCGCGGAACGGGCGTTTGGGGGCAGCCAGTTTGGAGGATCGGGTTGCCATAGGCCCGAACAGCAACGCCCGTCTGCTGAGGTTCAACTAGTTAACAATAACGCAAGTACTCGTATGAGATGATTGAATTGATACAGTGATAGTCATGGAATGCAAACTGTCAGTGTTTGTTGAAGCGATCGAGCTGTGTGCAGTCTGGCGGGTCGAACAAGCGGGGAAGGTCGCGTTGGAGAAGTAGGCGCCGCTCGGCGCGTCCACACGTGATGCATGGCGTCGTGTAACTTGCCTAAAAGTGGCTGGTGACTGCCAATCTTTTCTGCTCAGCCATATCGGGATCACCAAGATTCTTGGCCTGCATCTGATTGGCGGGAAGCGGTCCCCAGAGCCTTGCGCCATCTGGAAGTGACTAGAGGCTTCTAAACGTCATTTTTGTGGAGAGCAAACAACGATTTCCTGGTCTTTCAATCAGGTATGACCCTGCAAGAAGAATTCCTCGTTTGATCGTGATCAGCCCTGGTGGTGGACCAGGAATGACGAAAACGTCCAGAAATCCAGGGTCTGGGGAAAATAAGCGACATCGAGGAGCTTGAGGGATGGTAACCGCGTCAGTGGCGGCGAGGTCCAGTCGAGCTCTGTTCTTGTTGATCGTCAACCATGGTGGGAGTGAGCGCCTTGCCTGGTTTTTGACTGTTTACATCTGAACGAGTCATGTGAAGCATGCTGATATGGCCATATTCTCCTCCTGGGAAGAGGTGGCTGGTGACAGTCGAGTCAAGCACAAACCGCATCGTCATGGTTCGTGCCGTGATACAATGATACAAAACTTTCCATCCTCCGTAGTCTCTACGTCAAAAGGTGGCTGGTGTGATGTCATGACGGTTCTTTTGGGTTTTTGCTGGGACTCGCAATTGATGTCCGCTTCATCTCCACATTGATGCTCAACCTCTCTGTTTCTGACTTGTTCTGTTGAGATCAAGCCACAGGTCTGTCGATCCCTCCTCGATCACGGCAAGATTTGGCCCAGATCCTGCCCAAACTTGGAACAAAGCAGGTCGTGTTGCGCGTGCCTCCTGCTACTCGAGGTGACGCCCTGTGCCACCAACTTGGCTGTGAGGTAATACACACCGCACGGCCCCCCTCCCACCTTTCACTCATAACTACATCACTTCCTCCATCTCTGACCTGCGTTGCCAGCTTTTCTCAGACTACTTATCCTTACTTGACCACCATTCAACCCACACAACGACTCATATCCACCTCTCCACAGAATCTCAAAACTGCTTGAGAACCTCACCTCGAATTGCGATTGAAGGGCTTGACCCGCCTTTGTTGTCTGTTTTCATACGTGATACCCCATTACCGCGTTGACTGAAATTTCACCATGGCCTCTGTAAATCGTCCCACAAACAACGCCATCAAGGAGAAGGATATCAACCAGAAGCTCCAGCTCTACGGCATCTACCAAGCCTTCGCCAATGGCAAAGTCCCTTCCAACAAGCAGATTGATGTAGCGCTTAACAGTGCACTTGCCTCCAAGGCTCTCTCTTCCCCATCCTCGAAACTCTCCCAGGAGGGTCGCAAACTCGTTGGAGATTTGAAAGAGGTCATCCAGCAGGCCAAATACCTGCTGCTGTCCAAAAATGACGGAAATCTGCTCCAGGAGTTCATTTGGGACACACAGCATCTCGACGGCAGCAATGCCAACCTTCCCAACGCTCCAACAGACAAGGCTACCGCTCAACAGCACGGCGATGAAGCTCTGGAAGGTCTCAAGACCCTTGGCAGACTCATCCTCTCGAACGGCCAGTTCCGGAAACTCTTGAATGATGCTGTCATTCTTATGCGAGATATGGCCGGCGACGCGGCGCAGAATGTTGCCAGCCGTGTCAATCCCTCCGAAGACCAGTTGAACCAAATCGATCATCCGGCGGAAGACAACACCTGGCATGAGGTTCCTGACCTATCCAAAGAGAACCTGAAGGGCCAGGCCCGTGACGCCTTCAACCAGAACAAGCCCTTCAGCAGAGAGGAAGCCAAGGATGCCGCGCAGCAAGGCTTGGACACTGCTCAGCAGCATCCCACCCCAGACAATCAAGAAGCCGGACGCGTGGGGCTGCAGAATGCGACTGAGACCCTGAGAACTCGTGCGCAACAGAATGTTCCCGACGAGCGCCAGGAAGACGTGAGGAAGGCTAAGGAGGCCACATCTCAACATACCAAGAACTATCTGAACAAGAAGGTGCCTCAAGAGCGTCGCGACCAGACTATCTGGCGTCTTAAGAAGATGGTGGTGGAGATTCAAGGCCACTCGGACTGTAAGTATTCGCTGCATTATACGATCAGGAAAAGTTGACTGACGCCCATCCAGATCGCCAAGCCATTGACACGCTGCTCTCCCTCGCAGAGACATATGGTGGTCATGCCACCGATTTGCATTCGCAGTCCACTGGGACTATCAAAGGTGCTCATGAAGATGACCGCTTGAAGAGTGCGGAGGCTAACTTGAAGGTTCGTGTAGCTGCCTACCGTGACAACAAGCATGCGCTGACAAAATTAAAGACACTGATTGAACGCTTCGCCAACTACACAAGCACTGATGACTTCTTCGACGCCTTGAACAACATCTATCGAGACGCGGATCGCGACCCAGAACTCAAGGGATGGTTCAAGGCCGTGGACAAATACATCCGCAGATGTCTGCAGGAGCAAGGATATATCCTCCAAGACGAAGCCAATGATGAGTACAACCGTCTTCAAGACAAAGGCCGCTTCCTCCTTCGCGACCGTTATCGCAATCACACCGACCGCATCCTTGACGAGATCAAATTCCTTGCAGATCAGTTCGATCAGGATCCACAAAACAAGGCCTTTGGAGATGCTGTACAGAAACTCTTCCTCGACCTTGGAAACGATGAGAATGGCAAGGCCACATTCAAGCCTCATCTGATCAAGGACCTTACCGAGGTCATTATTCCCGCGATCTTCGAGAATACCCGCTACATTCCAATCCCGAGAATTGAAGTTTCCGATCCCATGATCGATGCTGTGGTGGAGAATCTCGTCATCGAGAGCGACAACCTCTTCCCCAACGTCTTCGAGTTTGGTAGCGACAACTATTTCCGCATGGGCCGTAAGGGTGTCTCCAATAAGCGGGAGAACAAGTTCACAATCGCTGGTTCTGGCATTCAGATGGACCTGCAGGACGTCGCCTACTACATCAAAAAGAAACAAGGATTCCCCTCCATCACCGACAAGGGTGTCATGGACATCTTCCTCGGAGGCGAAGGTTTCAGTTTCAAGATCTCCGCCCGAAACGCCAATGCCAAAGACCGCAGCCACTTTGTCGCCGTCGATAAGGTCGATATCACCATCAAAAACTTGAACGTCAAGATCAAGCAGTCCAACCACAAACTATTGTTCAAGATCGCTAAACCATTGTTGCTCAAGACTATGAAACCTGTTATCCAAAAGGTCTTGGAGAAACAGATCAGGGATACCTTCGTGAAGGCGGATGCTTTCGCGTACAGTGTGCATCAGGACGTACAACGCGGCAAGGAGGCGGCTTTGGAGGATCCCGAGAATGCTCCGAACATCTGGCAATCGTACTTGAATTCTTATCAGAAGATGCTGACAGAGAAGAAGGAGAAGGCCAAAGATGTCACATCCAAGACCAACGTCAATATGGCCGTGACGAAACAAGATTCGATCTTCAAACATATCAATCTACCGGGTGGAGTGTCGACCAAGGCGACCGAGTACAAGGAGTTGGCCGCTAAGGGTGAACGTTGGGAGTCACCAATCTTCAGCATTGGCAGTGCTAAAGAGTCGACTGATCTTCCCAAGTCGAAATCGGTATCCCGCAAGCCGCACGATACGACTCCTGCCACTGTCCGTGGCGGTAATCACCCCAATGACGATAACTTGTCTACCGTGACAGGCACTACTGCTACCAGCAACGTTGCAGGCACTACCCCTTTCGGCACCACTGGTACCGGCCAAGCTCCAGGAACTGCCGGTTTCAGCAGCCAAGTTGACCGAGCGTTCGACCCGAACAAGAACATCACAAACGGTGGTGCCAATGTTGTCGGTGGTGTGACCAACGGCAGCGCCAACAAAACTTACTACGACGGTGTCACCCAACAGTAGGGTTCTGAAGATGGATCCTCGTGTTTTCCATGAATTCAACTGCTTGCATTGATACCCTGCTGAGAGTTTTGCTGGTGGTGGTGTACAGACTGGTGATGGAGGAAAAACATCGTGTCGACTGTGCTTACGAATTTCCTTTCATTCACAATGTGGTCCTGCAACACGAAGGCTTCTTGCGCCTGTAATTAGACCCCAAATAGGTCGATAGTTGACATCCGACTTTCAGGATTAGCAAAAAACATTCATTCAGCTTTCTGAGATCGTTAGTCTAAGTAATAACGTGGTCTTGCCCATAATGACGTATGCGATTCGCGACGCGCGACACGCGTGCTAGTCATTTCGGGATTAAATTAACCCGTGACCGCCACCTACCACTGCTACCTGCGCGATAAGCGATGGTGGTCGAACACCCTGCCTCCATCTGCGCCACCCGCTCATGTCTCCTAGCCTTAATAGCTGGTCCTCTCGCACAATTGTCTTCCAGCCCAGTGTTATTGTTCTCGCGGGTAGCAGCCCGAATGTCTGCCTCTTTGCGATTCGGCCATGCCCGCTCGGAATCCTAGATTGCCTAGGTATCCGAGACCAGTGTCACCTATTTCTGCCGACGAGATCCCCATTTGTGAGGATACAGCCGTTTATCGAGATCTGACGGACGAGGCTGCGGAAAGTTCAGAGCAGAGAGCAGCTAGAAGACGACGAATCGAGTCCCACAGCGCAGCGTATCTCCGTGGCCGGCCTTTATTTATTCTCACGGCTCAACTAAGAGGGCCCTTTGACAGCGGGTGGAAGGATCCTTGGGCCAGAAATACCACTACGAATACAAAGGAGACAGTAACAAGCCAACAGCGTTCTCTACCAGCTACCAAGCTTGCTCAAGGGAAGAAGCAGGATTTTACAATCTCAAAGGCAGAGTCCAATCGGATTCCAACAAGAGGAAATGAGCGGCGGGAAGAGAGCATTAGCGCACCTCCCAAGAAGAAGGATGAGTCTTTGCCCGGGGACAGCAAGGTGAGAGATTGGTTGAGGAGGAATACGAAGTATCAGCGGTCAGGAAACAGCCAGCATTACTTGACCCCTCCATCACCAAGTGAAGGCAAGGCGACGGAGCGGGCAGCTCCAAGACCAAACATCGATCCGACTGCCTCAGTAGACGATGTGGTCAGCGTCGCGGATCAACGGGATCTCCCTTCTGGCACCCTGAGGCACTCCCAGGAATTTCAGACCTGTCTTTCATCCCCTCTCAATTCGCCGATCCCAGAAGCTGCTCCGCTAGCGCGGTCTTGCTTCACATCCCCACCAAGGCAAGAGGACCAGGACGGACATATCTACTTTAAGCATCGTCACAGGGCGGCGAAGCAGTCGAGGACAGAATACGCGACTACAAGATCGAGACGTGGGGCAGAACGTCATACCTCGCCCGTCGGCAACCGACTTTCTCGTTACCCTGGCCCTAAGGACAGCTGCGAAAGAGCAACGGCTTCAGGTGAATCTCTATCTGGTCTCGGATTACAACCTCTTGCGAAGAAGAATCTGAATAGATCCGAGCCTGCCAAACATGTGACGCCGGGACTGAACGATGGTTCAGACATAGTTCCCAACGCACGAGACAGACCTCCACCTCTGTGCTTGACGGAAGAAACTACAAAATCTAGCATGACTGCCGAGTTGCCATCTGCTCAAGTACCACCACTTCCGGTGCTGGCCTCCCTTCCTTCAAACATTTCCAGTCACAGAGACATGCTTCGCGATGCCGTGAACCACTGTAATGACGAAGCTATCGACGCTGGGAACCGGAAAAGAGCCGCGGTCGTTGACGTACTGATCGCTGAGATTGATCCTGCATCAGTTGTGTGGTCCACGAATGAAGCTGGCAGTGGTAAACGAAAAGCTGCCTCTCCAGTGGGTAACAGAGCCAAAAGACGACTTATACCTGTGACGGAACACCTCGCACCGGACTCAACTCGAGGGTCGATAAAATCGATTCTCAAAGTAGCAAAGCCAAGCGTCACGATCCAGGACAAAATCACCGTCTCCAAGACAGCTCTGCTCCATGGAGAGGACCAGCAACCTGACGGAGACGATGGGCATCGCCCGGCGGTGACCGGCCCGGAACCCCCGAAATTGTCACCGGCTTCCGCCCCGAGGAGTATCCTCAAATCGTCCGCGCAGAGTTTGACGAAAGTGCTACCTAATCCCGGTTCGTCATCGGACAAGCAGGATGCACAACGACAACAGTTGCTCAAAATCGTCGATGCCGATGACGACTTTGACGTGGAACGTGCCATGGACGAATTGGGCTCTTATTTGGGCACCTGGGACGTGGAAAGAAAGCTTACATATGTCGATCTCTAAAATCACAACGGAACTGTTGTCCAGTCGCCAAAACAACAGTGTGTCACGTGTTTTGCGACGTGTTTGACATCTGCGACCGGTTCGTCGCTTGCTTTTAGAAATTCGGCGCCAAGGTTCAGGACCATTGATTGATGCTGGAACACGATTACGGTATCCGGGTTATTCTCTCTTAGGAAATGCAGAGGCAGGAAAACGCTCTACACACCCCGTTCCCTACCTCTCTCACTTTCTCTGCTTTGCCCTGCTTGCTTTCTTCTCTTGCTATCTTGCTCTGCCGGGGGGGGAGAGAGAGAAGGAGGGAAATCTATATAGGAATGAATAGACATGACCTTGACCTTGACCTCGACCTTGAGCGTGGCTTCGACTGTGCTGTGCTGTGCTTAGTAGTCACATCAAGAGGCTCGATTAGATAAATGTGTGCGAGCATGGTAGAACGGGACAAGTCGAAAAAAGAGAACAGAAAGTGAGTGAGTGAGTCGAGGAATGATAAATGCAGCTAGCTGCTGGGATACGACCAACTTTTTGACTAGTTCAGCTATGGTGGGTGAGGTCCACATGGCAGGTAAAGGAAGAACCGAAAAGGGCTCGCGAGGATCAATTGTATAAATATGCCCGTCTGCCGCGGGATGTTATAACTTATCATACATAACACTTGCTGGGTGGGCAGCTCAGCTCACGGCACATAAAGCCGCACAAATCCCTGCACAGTCCGTCGACACGTGACACAGTTTCCGAAATTGTTCAATGCTAGGCTGACTCGACAGTCCTCGCACACGCAGAGGCACCGACAGGGCCAGGCAATAATGCTCCGAGGAGCGTTTTGACAAACGACACAGGGCGGTCCAAACGGTCTGTCTTCCTCGGGACTGCTTGCGCTTGACGGGTCACTTTTCACGGTCGGTGCAGGTGCGTGCTTCTGTCGACGGTTGAGGATTAGTGATTCGAGCACCTCTGCTTCCTCAATGGAGGTAAGCGGCCGAGGACCCGTGGTTTGTGGTTCTTTGTACAGCGAGACGGTTGGGACCCGGCGTTGAGTCGATTGTGACGGGTCTGGCCTGCGTCCCGCAAGAAGGATTCGGGCTCGTTCGGCTTCAATCTCGCGACGGTAACGTGAACGAGTCATGACGCCAGAGGAACCAGAGGCCACAGTGGCAAGGTGCGAGGCAAGAATCCGTGCTTCTTCACGAGATTCTCTGTCGGGTGGATTCAGAAGTCTTGCGAGCGTCGCCGCATCCAGAGGCGAGTCTGTGAAGGCGGGTGTTGATTCTCTGGTTTGGACGCCAGAGAATGACCATGACGGTCCTGTCGTTGACTGAGTTGGTGTGCGTGTCCCCTCGGGCTCAGACTCCCAGGCATCTTCTTCTCCGGCCTCGCTGTCGTGGGTGCTGGCCTGCGTGGACATCGAGATAACACTCGTGGTGTCGTCGAAGTCATCATGATTTGATGGCTCATAGTCTCCGCTGTCGTCTTTCGCGCCAAACCACCCACCCGACTTCCACCACTCGTACAGCTTCGTGTCGAGGAGTTCATCCACCCTCTCGCCTGGAAATTCGGTCATCAACCGCCTCCTCATCTCAGGCTCGATATCGACATCATCGCTGCTCGCTATTGTGAGCTTCCCATCTTCTGTCAAGATCCAGAAGTCAAGCATCCCTTCATTATTCGGTCCGCTGGGCCTCGAATTCATCTTCTTCAGGGACCGACCGACGATTCGTCTAAGCCAACGAGGTCGCGCCGTGATGCCGATCGTGTCCAGCAGGACGCCAATCCCAAAGCCGATATATCCAGCGATCAGGAATATAATACCGCGAAGATAGATCATGATGAGGTAAAACCGGGTGGTGCGTTGTACAGCGCCAACTCCGCCCGCACGGGGAGTAGGGTAGACGAATGACCCTTTGGCTTCGTCATCCCTTTTGTCGAATTTCCGCTCTTGGGAGTAGCCTGACTCCCAGACACCACCCTTGTCCGCGGCGCCCGGGCTCGAAGGAGGAAGACCGAATTCTTCCAGAATCTGAAATTGCGGGCCGTTGGGGAACGAATTTTGAAAAGCTCCCATTTCACGCATGGAGTTCTCGAATTCATCTAGCCTGTCCTCTTCCAACCACGTAAACTGGCGGACTTCGACAGCCCGGCCCTCGTTGAGGAAGACCGCTTCTGATGCCGCTGCTAGGGCAGCAAATCCGGTGCGGAGGAGTGCTGTGTAGAAGTCCTCATGCCAACGGATATCGATCCCCCTGGTCTGGACGGCAACCTGGAGATTGTCGTGAGCTATCATGAAACGTTCTTTGAGAGTGGTTGGCCGTGGAATGTGCGGATTGGTGCCCAGGGAAATTGCCGTCAAAGTGAGAGCAATCAAGTATATGAACAGACAGATCACGATCCCGACCAAGATGAACATATGGGGAAGGAATCCTATAATCGCCACTGTAGGGAAGTGTAAAAGGCTGCTGACAGGACGATTGTCTCCGTTATCGCCGCTTCTCACCATGACACTGGTCGTGCAGAACCCCCAGACAAATGCCGCCATGAACGACAAAGCCCATATTCCGGTATTGACCAGTCTCCATTGACGCTGCTTCCCCAAAACAGCGATGATGTGGGACGAAAGCGAGTTCAAGCACGATAGCAGGGTGACCAACAGTACTTCTACCGGAATATTGACCCGATCAAGGAGGTGCGGACCCGTCAACGCGGTCGTGGCGTCCGCAAGAGCTAATATTGTACCTGATGCGGGTATCGTAGGCTGGGAATCGAGGCTAGGGGCTGTGGCGTTTGTCTTACTGCCGCCGGATGATCTGGATGACCCATAGTACCCCAGACCTAGGGTGTGGGAGATCATCGTCTCAGCCTCGGCGAAGGCCAGAGAATGCTCGAACACGGACATTCCAACCTCGACTGATGTGGGAATTTGTTGCAGCGAGCAAGATAGATTTTCAATAACATGGGACAGGCTCAGTCGCAGGAAGGACGGCCAGAGAAGCGAGAAAGAACCATAGGGGGCACGGACATCGGGACTTGGTCGGCTCATTCCCACTGCGGCACAGGCTTGGGCATCTGTCGACTGGAACAACAGTGTCGATGTCAGGGTGTGCAGCGGGCCACCGTCTGTCGACCAATCTAAGAGGCTGTATTTGTTGTTATCGCCGTGTCGATACAGCGAGAAGTCGGGCGATGTTTGGCATCGAATGGCCTGCAGGAGCTGATGAATCTGAGTTATGAGCATTACAATGGGTATGATTCGTAAAGCCAATCTCCTCGACCAAGTCAGCTGTATTCGTTGCCTTGACGCTCCGTACACGCTGATTCTGTTGAGAATCAGTGCCTGTACAAGTCAGCAGATGTCGTTGTTGTGTCCGACAGAGGTACTCACTACCGCGAAACATATGAAGGCCCATCTCGACGTGAGGTAGTGCAACATACCCCAATAAGACTTAAATCCTGTTGCTTGGAACACCTCTGCAAAGAAGGTTGACCAACTCTCTACCGCCGCGTCGCCCACTGCCTGCGCCAGACCTGGTTGGACTGCCGCATCTGCCATGGCCTGGGCCCCAGCAGTGCCAGCAGCAGTGGCCGCCCCAGCTCTTGTCAGACTAGTGATACCGAATCCTTCCAAAATGAATCGGTTCCATATGTGGAGGAGGGCTCGATCGATCCGTGAGGCAAGTCGAAGTGGGAAGCGGAATATCGGGTGTTTGGTGAGGGGGAGGGCGAAGGAGGAGGTCACATTCGCCGCCGCCGTTCTGAGGTTGGTCAAGTTCAATAGGGCAGGCGAGGCAGAGGTGATGGGCCCGTGGGCGACTGCAGAAGCTGCTTGTGCTGCGGTTGATTCAACCGAGACCATCGTGTCCATGTGTCTCCCCGCTCATGCGGGAGGGAAGTGATGAGTCCAAGTCATCGGAAAGCAGAGCTTGTCAGGTTGTTGCAGTCGCAAAAAAGAACAGCACCAAGTTATGCAAATAACAACACCAATTTCCAGGAGTGAGAACAAGAAGAATGGGGAAGAAAGCGTTGTGGTCGCATTATCTATGAAGTTATTGAGATGATGGCCGGCCCAACCCCGTTGCCGAAAACCGGTTGACTAGATTTAGATCACGGGTATTTACATAACTTAAGCATCACTGGAACATGGCGCTCGCGCCGCAGCCACGCGAACTGCCCGCGGGTTTCACGTGGTGTTGCATCTCAGCCTGGCCTCCATTCCTTTACATATATTCAGAGACACTCTATTTATATTTGCTTCAGGTGGTGCTTCGACCGAGTAAGGTGTGGGGGTTTTCTGTGCTCAATTACAGTAGACTTATAGAGAAGTGGTTTGGGGATGCATCTGCCAAAAAAAAAACCCGTAGAAATATGGCTGAGTGAATATTCGCCATTCCAACTTCTATTCTTATGAAGAGCCTGATTAATGTAACATATAATTTATACTTGAAGAGATTCTCTCGCAATCGACCATAGGAAGTGGAAAACAGGGCTTCCCGTTCGCTCAGCCGTACTTAAGCCGCTTGCCGATTAGTTAGTACTACCGTGGGTGACCAGGTGGGAATCCTGATTGTTGATTGTTTTTTGCTTGAGGAGGTAATTCACAAATTGGTAGATGGCATACATCGTGGGGGCTTATATATGGGCGACCCGGATACTGGCCAACGTGAAGACCAAAACGAATTGTTAAACACCACTTTCCCCCCTCTCAGCGTCGCCAGCAACTCCAGCCATCGACTCGTATTTTTGTCGAAGTTGCAATCGAGGTGGATATTTCTTCTGAAGCTGAGGGGGAGTTCTTGCCTGCCATATCCGTACATATATTATATACATTCTCTCTCTTCCAGCTGCTCATTGACTGGCCTGGAGTGGCAGATACGGTGCAAGTCTGTTTAGTTGACTTTCCACCCTGAGCACAGAGTTCCCGCTCCACAATTTCCACCCCAATACGAGAGAGACTGCGGAGTCGGTGTCGACGAATGTCCAAGAATCGGGACGGATGGTGATCTGCGCCGAATGTTCGACCAGAACCTTGATTTTCAGATGAGGGCGGTGGTGACAGTGTACCTGATGCCAGCATAAGACTGCCTCGATGCCATGACTGGGGTTTCCCTGTTCGACCTTCCATCTCAGGTGCGACGAATGCCAGCGTTGCCGACAGCACGAGAGACTCCAGTATGATGTAATGAATGTCTGAAGTCAGTGCACGTAACCTGCTTCTCGAACACACTCTGCACCTACCCAGAGTTGAGAGCACATACACGGTTGGCAATTGCCGTCAATTTGTATTTGTTGTGACTGTCCCCCCGTCATTTTGTATAGGAACGGACAGGTCTATGATACGTGACACAATAAAACCCATTCCGAGAAGGATGTCAAAGCTTGTGTCGGCTTAAGCAATGACGAAAACGATGACGATGCCCTGATCGACGCTGATGGTGCGCGAGTTGTGTGATCGACGTCCTGATCGTCGCCCCGCACTTGGGTTGGGCTTCTCAGGACGGTACAAGTGGCACCGTCTGTCCTGCAGCCGAAGGATGTCGCAGCATATATGCTTTGAGAACAGGGACAGACGCCAATGGCAGAGAGAGCCGCACTGGTGGCGAGGATGGATTCCCTGCGCAGGCGGGGAGTGAGGCTGTACAAGGTCAGTCAGTATGCGACCCTCTTGAAACACGGCAAACCAGCACACACCAGCACTTTACCTACTGACCTGAAGGGCCCAATGAATGCAAGTGGTGCCTGGTGCTTTCACTCGAAAAAAAGACATGTACAAACCATAGAAGGAGTGGTTGCTGGGATGTTGCTGGGATGTTGCTGCCCACAATCATCGACTTCCCTGTTTGCCTGCGTCTGTCTGTCACGGTAAACGCGTCATCCTTCAACAGAGAGAGAGACACTTCGCAAGCTACAAGTACTTGACTTGATCTCACTTCTCTTCTCTTCTCTTCTTCATCCCTCTCGACATCTATCTTTTCTGCACATCCTTCGGCTCTAATCACTGACCACACACTGCCCAACATGTCTTCTCTCATCCGCGTGCCCATCCGCCGCAACCCTCACTACAAACGCAATGGCCTCAAGTCCTACGTCTACATGCTTAACAAGTACCGCATTGCTCCCACCATCCAGGGTCCTTACTCCGCCGCCAGAGGCAAGAAACTGCTGGTCAAGCAGAACGCCGATGGCTCTCAGGGTGAAGTGTATGTGCAGCGTCTGGCATGAATCCTGAAATATACTGACCACTTCGCCAGGACTGCAAGTGACCAGCAGAATGACTCCCTGTACACCGTTCCCGTCAAGATTGGTACACCAGCTCAGACACTGAACTTGGTGAGCTTCTCGACCCCTCCCAAGTACATCACTGACCATCACCCAGGACTTTGACTCGGGATCCTCTGACCTCTGGTGCTGGTCCACCGAACTGCCACAGAGCACTTTGTCTGCAGGCAAGGGCCATACCATCTTTGATCCTTCCAAGTCGTCCACATTCCAGACCTCTCAGGGCTCCACCTGGCAGATCCAGTATGGCGATCAATCTTCCGCGTCCGGCAAAGTCGGGACAGACAACATCGAGATTGGCAATATCACCGTCAAGAACCAGGCCATTGAGCTCGCCACAAAGCTGTCGTCTCAGTTTACCCAGGATACATCCTCAGACGGCCTTCTCGGTCTCGCGTTTGGCTCGATCAACACCGTCCAACCGGAGCCTGTGCAGACACCTGTTGCCAACATGATCGCCCAAGACGACATCCCTCAGAATGCCGAGTTGTTCACCTGCTATCTGGGTTCCATCAAAGATACGAATGAGGAGTCATTCTGTAACTATTGACCCCTGTTCTTAGATTTGTCAAGTCCTTTCTAACGTGAACCCAGACACCTTTGGTCAGATCGATCAGTCAGTCGTCCCGTCCGGTTCTAGCATCGGCTACACCCCGGTCGACAACTCTCAGGGGTTCTGGATGTTCGACTCGACCTCTGCCCAAGTCAACGGCAAGACCATTCAGCTCTCCGGGAACAAGGCGATTGCGGATACCGGTACCACTCTTCTCCTGACATCCGACGAGGTCTGTCAAGCTATCTACAGTGCCATTCCCGGTGCCAAACAAGACAGCACGGAGCAGGGCTGGGTGTTCCCTGCGAGCACTGCTGAAAATGATCTTCCTACCGTCACGTTCATGGTCGGCGACACTCCCATCACCATTGAGAAGCAACACCTTGGGTTTGCCGGTGCCTCTGATGGCAATATGGTGTACGGCGGTATTCAATCTCGCGGCAGCCAGAACTTTGACATCTTCGGAGATACCTTCTTGCAGAATGTCTATGCGTGAGTCCAGGATTTCCTTTCACGTCCCCGACAGAATCTGACCGTGTATAGTGTCTTCGATGTCGGCAACACGAGATTCGGGGTAGTGCAACGTGCAGCATCAACATCGACGTCGACCTCGTCTTCGACGTCGACCCAGCCCAAAGCGGAACTGTAAGGAGATGTGTTCATCATCTCTCCCTAGGAATGCTGGCCTCGATCAAGGGCGCATACCATCAAGTGTGAGACATGAAGACGGGGTAAACAGTGTTGTTTAATGACGTTCCTTGTTATGAGCACACGAATGAGAAAGGAACGGGGTTTTATCCGATAGATCCTATGTAATAATACTATGCAACGAAGCGTTTCAAAGCGACCAGACTCCCTCGAATATGCTTGTACTGAAGAATTCCTCGCATTCCTTCCTGCACCGTCGCCTCAACGTTTCACACCTTGTTCCATGTCAAACATCTTCCGCCCTTGAAACCAGGTCTGTCGCACCCTCGCCGCCAACAAGCCAGCAGGCGTCCAGTCCATGTCCAGCACCAGAAAGTCGGCACTCATGCCCTTTCTCAGACTACCCGTCCACGTCTCGGCGTGCCGCGAGTACGCCGCGCCGGCCGTGGCCGCCTTCAGCGCCGCCGTCAGCGACACGGCGAACTGTGGATTCGTCCTCTCGGTCGACTCGGGCTCAATGGCCGACCGGCGCGTGGTGGCGTTGTAGAGGTTCGGCAGCGGGAGGTGCGCGGCGGTGGGTGCGTCGGTCCCAAACGCCACGGGAGCGCCGCCCTCTAGGAACTCGCGGTAGGGAAACGCGCGGCGGCAGCGGTGGGTGCCCAGCAGCGTCGGCCAGGCCTTGAACAACGCCGGGTCCGAGTGCACCGGCTGCACCGACGCCGTGATGCCCAACTCGCCCAGCCTCTTTGCGTCGCGCGCCGACGCGAGCTCCAGGTGCTCGATGCGGTGGCGGCGGCGGCGGCAAGGTGAAAGGGGCTTGTTGAGGCTGGCGAAGGCGTCAATGGTCTGCGTGATGGTGCGGTCTCCGATCGCGTGCACGGCAATTTGGAGACCCGCAGCGTCTGCCTGCTGGATCACCCTGGTCATCGTCGCCGCCGGCCAGATGGGCTCGACGGGATTGGGCTTCGCGCCGTATGGTTGGCTCAGCGCCGCCGTGCAGCTGTCGACCACGCCGTCGCCGATCAATTTGATGCCCACGACGCAGAAGGAGGGGGACATCGCTGGGGGGTATTTCCGATGCACCTCGATCGCCCGGTCCAGCGTGGCTTGTATTTCTGCATCCGAGTCGCTGTACGGGACGAGCCAGTGCGCGGCGATGTGCAGCGGTAATTCGTCGTTATTGCGGGCGCGATACGTCTCCAGCGCAGTCCACTCATCCTCGTCCATGGCCATGTCAATGACCCCCGTGTACCCGGCCTGCAGGTATGCCTCCACCGCGAGGTGCAGGGCCGTCTGCTTCTGCTGGGCGGTCAGGGTTTTGGCCAGGAACGGCCACACCAGCAGGGGGAGCGCCCCTTCGTCCAGCAACCCCGAGGGTCTGCCCTGGGCATCCCGATGGATGGTTCCTCCGGGGGGATCTTTCGTCGTCGCATCATCGACACCCAGCTCCGCCAGCGCGGCCCTGCTGCACCACACCGAGTGCAGATCCAGGGCTTCGACGTAGATGGGGCGGGCGTGCGGCGGGTCGAGGTCGTCGAGCATGCTCGCCAGCGGAGTTCCGCCATGGCTGCTGCCGCCGGTGATCGAGGCCTGGATCCAGCCTTTACACAGGATGCGCGGGGCGGCAGGATTCGCCACGGCGAACGCGCGGATCGTCTCCCGGATCTGCTCGAGCGACGTGCACCCCATCACGTCCAGCTTGCCCAGCGACAGGCCGAAGTGCAGCATGTGCACGTGGGCGTCGATGAAGCCGGGGGTCACCACACGGTTGCCGGCGTCGACCACCTCGACTTCTGTTGTGGGCGCCTCACAAGCCATGGCTTGAGCCAGAGTTTCCGATCCCTGGGGCCCGACGTATTCGATCAGCCTGTCCCGAACCACCAGACACCCGGGCACGAGATCCTCGCCGCAATCGTCGGTGCTCGTGAAGAGGCGGGCATTTGTGACGACGGTGGTGGGAGACATTGTTTCTGACTTCTGTTAGAGGCAGGGCGTGGTGAGTTTGGTGTATATGTGCTGGCGGCGAGTGAGTCGAGTGACAAACAGATATATCGATAGACAGGATGGAATCTGTTGCAAGAAAGTAAGGAAGTAAGTAAAGTAAGTAATATGTCCTCCAGCCAATTCACGCCCTATCTATTCATCATTCCGGGCCAGCAAGCAACAAGAAAAAGAAGATGATGACGATGATGATGAGCCTCTCGTCTCTGGTAAACGTACTCTTTGTATTATCTTCCTCGGGGGTTTCAGACTTCTTCCATCTTGGCGAGTTTCCACAGATATATTACAGATAGATGTCGCCTTTCGCCGGCCCCGAACGCCTTACTTGCGAACGAAAAGATCAGGCCTGGAGAGCGAGGATCCAGCAGATGCATATTGATTGATTGGTTGATTGGTGGATTAACCGGTTACTCCGTCCATCATCTCGCATCTGGAAGTCGGTGGCGACGGCGGAATAAAGTCTGCCATCGCGCACGGTTCACGCTGGACTGGAGTATGGACGCCTGTATGGCATGGCAAGGAAGGCGGAGAAAGGCGAGCACGGGCAGCTTCGTCTCTTGAGTGTGAGAGTATGACAAGTCTGTCCCTTCTGTCTCCAGCACATAGGAGGTCTGGGCCGTGAGCAAACTGAACATGCCTTTTCCGCCTGGCGCAATGTGTCGCTATTGGCTCGCACGGACAAGGATTCAGCAACCACCAGCACCACTTCCTCCTCCTTGCTGGAGCTTGGATATCTATTCGCGTGGAGTCCGTCCGACAGGGAGTGAGAGAGATCACCCCGACTCGGAAACAGGGATGCAAAGTGATGAAGGTACTGTAGGTCACTCGGTACATACTGGGTTCTAGACTAGTTGTTGTCTTCTCACGGACCCAAAATGTGGACTGTCTTTATCTCTCGCTCCGAGTCTCAGCTCGGCCTCCCCTGCGTCATGGCTGCGTCTTCCAGAACAGGATAGATCTCTGTCCGGCGAGGGCGAGAGTCAAGGGGAAGGAAACTTCGGTCTCGCATTGAGCAAAGTTTGTAAGCGACTGTAAGCTGTGGAGGAAAGAAAGGAAGAAAGTGTCAAGTATGGCATGGCATGGAAACGACGGTCAAAGCTCAAACTTTTTATGCTTGAATACATATGAACTGGATACGATAACAAATATAGAAGACACCAAGTTGTCACAGCCCCCACCATATGCAGGTCTACACCTCTACCAGTGTACGTCTTAAAGCAAAAGCAAACCTACGCTGCGGCCAAAGGGTGACCAGCGTATAGACGGTATTTCTCTGCCGAATGCGCCCGGAAACGCTTGCCAAAACGAATAAAGATGATGTTACCCAGCAGGATAGCAACAAAAATCACCGAGGCCGTAATGAAGACGTTTCCCAGACCAACTGCCGTAATCCACGGCGTCAATGCAAACACCAGGATGGTGGGAAACAGGTTCTTCACGAAGGTGACGGCCACAAGCGAGTCTGAGATGATCTGTCCAACGGTCGAGTCAGCAACTACTCTTGAGTTTGGAGAATTTGGCCACCCACCTCGGTGTAGGCGTCGGTCAAGTACGTCAGGGAGAGACTCTGCGCTGGAGCCGTCCCGAACGAACTCACACCCAGCCCAACGGCCACGAAAGGCCACGGGAGACCCTTTTCAAGCCCAATCCCAAACATCAACAAGCCTGCCGCGACAAACGGCGTGAACGCCAGGATCAGCCACAGTCGCATCTCGGGCTCGTAGACCCCGCCGTTGCTCCTGGCCATCCGCAAAATCATCCAGTCGCTCAGTGGTCCGCAGATGAGTGCGGCAACCAGCGTGCCGATGAACAACGGCAACCCAAAGAGTCCGATCTGCTGGGGCTCGAAATTGTACGGCGGCAGAGTCATGTAGACCGAATACACCGTGATGGGCATGATCCCCGCCGCGGTCATGGCTCCGTTGAGTAGCGACATGTACAGCACCGCGGGGATGTGCCAGAGGATGAGAAAGGGCTGGTAGCTATGTCTGACAAAGGCTCGGATGGATTTTGGTGATGAAGACCAGAGAGCCAGCTTTTTCCAGTACGGCTTAACGGGGATGTTAGGATCAACCTCAACTTTGGTGAGTTGAGGCTCCCGGTGGGTTACCTCAACAGTATCAGAACCGGCGTCCTTGGAGGGGGGTGACTTCTCCTCCGAGCTCTTCTCTGTCGACCCTGTGAAATCGTCCTGAGAAGGGCGATTAGTAGTGGGGAAGCCGTCCAGGACCAAGCCTTCGTATTTTGTCTCCTCGTAGAGGAAGAACATCAGAAGCACAAACACTCCAATCAAAATGGCAGTCCACCACCAGACCCAACGCCAGCCCTGAGACGTGGTAACGTATCCGGCGGCAAGCGGAGCCAGCGACGATCCAATGGTCAGAGTCCAGATGTAAATGCTGTTCATCAAGCCACGCTGGTGGACGAAGAAGACATCTGCAACCGTCATTTGTATCATGACCTCGCACAGGGCTCCGACGAAACACCCGAGTATGTTGACCATCATGAGATCCGTGACGTTTCGTACCCGAGCAGACCAGACTGATATTCCGCACTGGACAGCCAGACTGAGGATGTACACTGGGCGTCTGCCATATTTCAGTGCGAAGGGGAGGAGGAAGATGCCTCCTATGCAGAGGGATCCGCAGCCAGCGGCGTAGCTGTCATTGAGAATGTCGTAGCTGAAGCCCAGCTCCAGGTTCATCGACGCCCAGGTGACCGTCACCATGTTGATTCTGGGGATGGACATGAGCGACTACTTTGAAGAGTAGTTGTGGAGGGGTACATACAATGCAAAGACCAGGAGCACATAGAAATTCGCAAGGACGAAGTTGAGGTATTTTCTCCATGCTGGCCAGTTCTGTTTTCACTCAGCCTTATACTCACATTCGATATATGTTGAAATGGCCTACCAGCGGATCATTGGGGTCAGTGGTGGGCTGGGGCTGGAGGATAACGTCGGCGTTCTTGCTGTGAAGATCTATACACAGTGTGAGTGCTTGGAAGCGTGTATCATACGACACAATCTGACCTTCAATGCGAACTGTGCCCGGAGGCATGGGCATGTCGACACATTGGCGAGGGAACGACATTGCCTCGAACGGGTATGGGAGGTGACAGTGATGGTAGACAGTCTCTGTCTGCTCCTCGTCGGAAGTCCTCTCGCATTTTTATATTCCTAACCCGGGCTTGCTGGAGCATCCTCTGCCGCAGACACAGATAACGAAAAGCCATGTTGATGATCGTAGTCTGTCGTCGACGTGAGCAAGGGTGCTTTGTCCCCCAGGTCTATCCGCGAAGCAAAGCTGAACAAGGAAAGGTGCATTGAAGGCTCGACGAATCCGTGAAGTCGGCTTTTTTCTAGTGCGTGGCCTGCCAAAGTCTGGTCCGCCACCCGTGATAAGAGCTGGGGAGAAAGGGCGAAGACTGCGCAACGTGTTGCAACTGGTCAGATTGTCTGCTCATGTCTCGCTAACACCAGGTCGGCAAGGATAGCCCGCTTCCAACGGCGCTGGCGGCATCCTCCGCAGTAGACGTCCTCGGCCAGAGCTAGCCGAAGTTGATCTCAGTGACAGCAACTCTCTGAAGTCTGGTGAGAACCCACCTCTTCTCATGAACACAGGGTTCTCGGCTTGATCATGGGCGAGCCGTCGGACGGGGTCAAGAACTATCGTAAGCCGCGACGGAGGCCGGCTCATCTGCGCACCAAGACTGGCTGTCTGACCTGTGAGTTTGATGCTTATCTTCCCCATTCATCGGCCGTCAAGATCACGCCCGAGCTGTGAGGAATGACCGGCTGATTGACTGCTGGCATAAGGCCGAAAGAGAAAGAAAAAGTGTGACGAGAATCCAATCATCTGCCAGAACTGTGCGAGAAGGAAGATTGACTGCGTCTGGCCTGCGCAGGCAAACTCGAGGGTCAACGTGCCAAGCCCAAGTGTAGATGGACACAGTGCGTCGTCGCCTGTTCCAAGTCTCACCATCGACCATGACCACACTGGATTCTATGCTACTGAAGATGAAAATGTGTCCCCACCCTCAACATCGCTCTCGCCAGGATCTGCTATCCATAACGTGGACGACGACGACGACCTTCCTCTGGTAGTGTCTCCTCAACTCACCACCATCTCCTCAGTCACAAAGATCCACAGCCCTCCGGTGTTCGATTACATGCGGATGGTGTTTGTGCCGCAGCTGGTTCGACCTGCGACCGATGGCCAATACATCCACGACTTTACGAGTGGGAGCCTCCAAGTGGCCAACAGCATCCCGTTCTTCATGGATGCTCTCCTGGCCTGTTCTGCTGCCGAGATCAGAGAAAACGACCCGCTCCATCGCAGAATAGCTGAGGCACACTATATCAACGCGATAGGAGGTATGCGAACCTACCTCGCGCAAGAGAACTCTCCAGTCGCCGAAATTATTGCCCTGCGGACTGTTCTCATCCTATGCATATATGAGGTGAGTTTTCCTTTGTTCGACGCAGTTAATTGCCCGAGATCGCTGAAATACCTTACAGAGAACTCGGCTTTACCGCTCGGAAGGTGTATCGACCCATTTGTATGGAGCGGCGGCGCTGCTCAAGTCCTGCTGGAAGCAAATGGAGACCTCCAGAAGCGTGCCGGCGGCCTGGACGACCACCCGCATCCTCACCCTGGAGTCTTTTATTTTCCATGTCGCCACAAGCATTCCCTTTCAGCACCCGTCTCCTACGTCATCGGCCCTCGTGGATGAAACCTTTCTGAACGCCCAGCTGATGCTGGAGCAGCTCTGGCTGGAGGGCACAGTGGACTATTCACATTCGCCAGTCCTTGGGGCACCCCCAATGCTCTTTTCATACGTGCGACAAGTGGCATGGGCCTATTCGCAATATCGCTCCCAAATATACGATCTGCGAGAATGTCACCGTTTGGAACAGGGTCTCCGGGGGTGGAGTGATGACAATATTCCGGACTCAGATACTGCCGATGCCGCCGACAACAGTCTCTCCTTGTCTTTGTTCACTAGTCGTCAGAAAGCCAATCAACCTTTCTTCGGCCCGAGACTCTATTCCCTTGCTGCGAAGCTCCTCCTGAGGCGTATGATAGCACGTTCCTCAGGGCTGAGAGGCCAATTTCTCTCTCAACACCTCTCGAGCTTGCTATCCGAGATGATGCTCCTTGTCCGCTTCATTGAACCGACCGTGGACTATTTTGCCGAATACTATGCCTGGCCATTCTACTGCCTGGGGGTGTGTACCGACGATCCACAGGCCCAAATTTTGTTGATGAACAAGATCATGGCATTCTGGAGGATGACCAGGAACGGGACGATGAGACGTCTGGCAGATATCTTGACGCAGGACTGGGAATTTTCGGCCCATTGAGACTGGCAGCTGAGGATCGACTCACCTTGCCGGCCACACCGACACACACAGTGGCCGAGCAAGTCCAGAGGTGCCACCCTCCCGTCACAAAACACTGTCTCGGCATGATCGCATGATCGCATGAGTATCCTTGCTGGGGCAACCCCCGCAATCTGCTTCTGTCGCTCCGCCTTGGCTCGGGGTGCCAAGCTGATTCCATTGTCTGGGCAAGCAATTATGGGAGCGCAGCATTCCTCCTTCAGGAGAAACCAGCTGGACGCCCTCGTTCTCCTGATGCACCACTTTGACGTCGAGATTGTTCGGGATGACTAACTTAGAAGCGGCTCGCAATTCGACATCCATTATCTTCCCAAACCCGGGCTGTCCTTTCTCGGTGCGGCGGGCGGAATGCTGGAGCAAGCTGTGGAGTCGTCGGTCTTGTCCTGGTCTTGGAACACCACCCAAGAATCAATCCAAGACTTGATCGGTTGACGACAAGCCTAATGCCACGACTACACGTCCCAGTACAAGACTCGCACCATGCACCCAATGTTGCAATGACTCTTGACGAGGTTACAATCGATGATGAAATTCGACGCTCTCGTTTCTCTTGGGTTTCAATCCGATCAATGGAGATGGAAACCCTCCACCCTTCAGATACACGAGTGCCATTTCGCATCAATGAGGCCAATTGAAACGAGGCTGGAGTACTCCTCTCAACTTGCGATGGGTTCTGTCTGTGGATCTCCGCGACTCCGCGACGTGTCACGCATGCGAATCTGGTGGGTTTCTCGTTTTGCATGATCCAGACAGGAGATGCCTATAAGTTGTATGCACTTCCCCGCTCTCGCAGTGGTTCTGACGATATCTTGTGCTCGTACTCGGGGTGTCTTCCCTCAATCATCGCGGTGAACGACCATGTCTGACCCCAAAGAAGTCCGTGAGGAGGCTGAACATCCTCGCTCTCTCTCCCTGAAAACTACCGATGATGTCAGCCGTATCGAGGCCCCCGTGACATGGAAGGCGTACCTGATGTGCGCTTTTGCATCGTAAGTTTCCCCGAACGGCGTTGACAAGTGGTAGTGACGTTGTGACTCTGTATCGAAGCTGACGGAATTAGGTTCGGTGGAATCTTCTTCGGTTATGATTCAGGCTACATCAACGGAGTACTTGGAGCAGACATCTTCATTCGGGCCGTCGAAAGCCCAAATGCAGATGCTCTTAGCTCTTCACACCAATCGCTCGTTGTCTCGATATTGTCCGCTGGAACCTTCTTCGGAGCTCTCATCGGCGGAGACATGGCGGACTTTATCGGTCGCAAGTGGACCGTTATCATGGGCTGTATGATCTATATGCTGGGTGTTGTGATTCAGATGATCACCGGAGAAGGCGATGCCCTGGCTGCCATCGTGGCTGGGCGTCTCGTCGCGGGCATCGGGGTTGGATTTGAAAGTGCTATTGTGATCCTCTACATGAGTGAGATTGTAAGTATTTGTCTCCTGTGAGTGCGACGGTGCTAACAGTCAACAGTGCCCTAGGAAAGTCCGCGGAGCCCTCGTCGCTGGTTACCAATTCTGCATTACCATCGGCATCATGCTTGCTTCTATCGTCGTATACGCCACTGAAGACCGCCGAGACACCGGCTCTTATAGGATTCCTATCGCCATTCAGTTCGCATGGGCCATTATCCTGGCTGGTGGCCTCTTCACCCTCCCTGACTCGCCGCGCTATTTTGTCAAGAAAGGCCGACTCGAGGAAGCCACTATCTCGCTGTCGAAGCTCCGCGGCCAGCCACGCGACTCAGATTATGTACAAATTGAGCTGGCTGAGATTGTCGCCAACGAGGAGTACGAGCGGGCCATCATTCCGTCGAGTGGATGGTTCTCTAGCTGGGCGAACTGCTTCAAGGGTGGTTTGTGGGTGCAGAAATCGAACTTGCGGCGCACCGTGTTGGGCACGTCCCTGCAGATGATGCAACAATGGTATGGCCCTGAGAGAAATGGACTCGATCTACGGATCAGATGCTGACTGTCTGTCGTCAGGACCGGCGTGAACTTCATCTTCTACTACTCGACTCCGTTCCTGCAGAGCACTGGGGCAATCGACAACACCTTCCTCATCTCGCTCATCTTCACGTTGGTCAATGTATGCAGCACACCGCTTTCCTTCTATACGGTGGAGAAATTCGGTCGTCGTCCACTCTTGATCTGGGGCGCCTTGGGGATGTTGATATGCCAGTTTCTTGTTGCCATCGTCGGTGTGACCGTTGGGTTTAACCACACTCACATGGACCCGGCGGATGCGGATCTCAGTCTTGCAGACAACGTGCCCGCGGTCAACGCGCAGATTGCCTTCATTGCCATCTTCATCTTCTTCTTTGCGTCCACATGGGGTCCTGGGGCGTGGATCGTGATCGGAGAGATCTTCCCTCTGCCGATTCGCTCGAGGGGTGTTGCCCTGTCGACGGCGTCGAATTGGCTGTGGAATACGGTAGGTGTTTGCCTGTGGAGTTTTGTTGAGAATATCCCAAGCTCACAGATAGGGACAGATCATCGCTGTTATCACGCCCTACATGGTCGGCGAAGACCACGGCGACCTCAAGTCTTCCGTCTTCTTCGTCTGGGGGGGCCTCTGCACGGCTGCATTCGTCTACGCGTATTTCCTGGTGCCCGAGACAAAGGGCCTCACCCTCGAACAGGTCGACCGGATGATGGAAGAGTCGACGCCACGCACTTCGGCCAAGTGGAGGCCGACCACGACATTTGCGCACAGCAGGGCCCGAGACGGCGTGTTGGAGAAGGAGCTTGTCGACAATGTCGCACGCCGTGGTTCCGCGTTCTAAGGAGGAGGTGCTAGGAGTCCTTCTGGTCAACCGAAGGTCATCATTCGAGGGTAACAGGGTGTGCAATTCCACTGGAGTAGGCCACTGCACGTGGACTTCTTTGTTGCGCGTTGTATGTATGTCGAGGCTGAAGCTGTGCTTCTTACAAAGGTATCCGTGTATCTCGCTATTCTCAAATGATAGTCCTTTGTCAACTTGTATTGCCAAACAGTATGTCTTCCCCCTTTATATGTTGATATAGCACTTATAGCCTGTAGAAGCCTCGATTCGAGTATATACAAGATAATCAACATGGATTGGTGAGGTGCTTTGCCTGTTCCCACTCGGATCATGTCGGACAACGTCACCAGCTCGCAACGTGGAGATTTCGTTGATGGTGTGACACGACATCAGACCAACACTTTGTCTTCATCAGTATCATCTAATTCTTTCCGATGCTATCGTTGTCCCATCTCGCCCAAACTACTCTTGCCTCATCATAGTCATCTCAAACCATAAAATAGATAAGTAAAAAACCCCTCCTCTCCTAGTGCTAAGATACGCCCCCCGACGACGATGGCTCACTCCCTCGCCGCCGCCGCCGGGCACAATCTCGAGCGACGCACGGTAGTGTCGGTCCTGCTCTTCCCGCACCAGCCGTACGCGACCAAACCGTCTCGGGTCCTGCTGTTCCGCCGCTCCGACAAGGTCAGCACGTACCGGCGCAAGCTGGCACCCATCGCCGGCTCGGTCGAGACGTTCGACAAGTCGCCCCTCCAGGCAGCCTGGCGCGAACTGAAGGAGGAGACGTCCTTCGGTCCGGGCCAGATCGAACTGTGGCGACGTGGTGCGGGCTTCGAGTTCACGGACCAGAAGGCCGTGGTCACTGGTGAGGGTGAGCACCGCGTCAAGGGACGTATCTGGACCGTTTGGCCGTTCGCGTTCCGCCTCACCAAGGAGACGGCCGACTACGACGATGACGTGGAAAAATTGGGCCTGCAGATGAACTTTGAGCATCTGGGCTGCCAGTGGCAGAGTGTCGACGACATCCTCAGCGGCAAGATACTGGATGACTGCGTGCCCCGACTCGAGGTGACGCTGGGCCAGGTCTGGGTCGACCCGGACAGCGTGCTGTACCAAGGACTCGAAGAACTACGGCTGGATCACTCGCACGGCGCGAGGGAACTGGCGACTATGGCTGTGAAGTCACTAATCCGCATCGTGGAACATGACCAGCAAACAAAACAACAAATAGACGCCGCGGCATGGTGGAAGGGCTTTCAACGGCAGGCATTCCACCTCGCCTTCAACGGCCGACCCAGCATGGCTGCTGCGATATCGAACGCTGTGGCTGCGGCATTGAAGGAAGCAAAGACTCATATCGAATCCTCTCAACCATCACCATCACCACCACCATCACAACAGGACTATCTCGAGAAAGTCAAACAAAGCCTCGAGGTCTCGGTGGCCAAACGGGCCGAGCTCTCCCAACGAGTGAGTTACCAGTTCTCGAAGTTCCTGCAGGAGAGATTCCGGTCGAATACTCAAAAGCACGCAGACGAGGGGAAAACGAACTGGCGGATCAAGATTCTGACCCTGAGTTCGTCCTCGACCATCAAAGCCGCGATCCTGCATGCCCTGGACGCCGATGAGACGTTGTCAATCGAACTCCGCATCCTCGAGTCCCGCCCGTTGAACGAGGGCGTGAGTTTCGCCCAAGCCCTGACGGACGAAGCCCAACGGCGCCGTCGCCGCGAGACTCCTGGCGCCACCGCCACCACCACCACAGGTCTCCTTCCCTTCGATAACCGCCTCCGGATCTTACTCGCCAGCGACGCCTCGGTCGGGGTCCTGAGCCGCGACAACGACCACGACAACGACGGCGAAGACGCCGTCGACCTAGTGGTGCTCGGCGCCGACCGCATCTCTGGAGTAACCGGCGCCGTGAGCAATAAGACCGGATCCCTGGCCGCAGCGCTGGTCGCCAAAGCCGTCACGCGCGGCAGGGCGGTCGTGGTATGCGTCAGCGAGAGCGAGAAGATCGCCGTCGCCCCTGGCATGGCGGAAGAGGATCACGCCGAAGAGGACAACGACCCGGCCGAACTCACCGCATCCTGGGATCTCCGGCCGCAGGGACCGGAACATGAGCAAGGGCGATCCGCTTTATGGAAGAAGATGGTCACGGTGCGTAACGTCTACTTCGAATGGGTGCCCGCGACACATATCGACTACTACGTGTGCGAGGACGGGACGCTGTCGTCGACGCAAGAAATCCGCGAGAGATCACAACGCATCCGGGACGTGATGGACGAGGTCTTTACGGTCGAGCAGGAAGTCGGTCTTTAGGAGATGTCTGGGGCGGTGGCGGTGGTGGTGGTGGGTTTAAAAAAAACTATGCCGGTGGGATGGGTGTAGGCAGGCATCTTGAAATGGGAATTTACTATTAGACCGTTCTCTCCTTATCGGTATATATATACACAGATATATAGAGTATGTGTCGACGCAGTTAACCCTTAACGAGGACAGGACATTCTGAAGACATATAGGAATGTACCAAGAGGTAGTTGTGACACACACCACAACAGCTGCGAAACGAGAGATAGGTAACCTCTGTCCTGGACCTGGTTCGTATTCGTATCCCCCCTATCCCTAAACCACCAAATCTGCGCCTTGAAATAATGACACCGGAGCGTTCGTATCGATATCGACCAAACAAATAACACATATCCCCACACACCTATCTATCTATCTATCCCCTTCCCATCAGGGCCCACCACCGCCGCCCCCAGAGTTATTGCGCCTGCGATTAGCCCGGCGACGGGCCTTTTCCAGGATGGCCGCGATGCTGAGGAAGATGAGCAGCCTGAGCCGCTGTCGCTGGGGGTCGCCGCCGCCACTGCCGAGGGCATGGACGCCGTCGTCGTCGAGATTCTGGAAGATGCGCAACTTGCCCTTCTTCCGCCAGCTCTTGAACTTGTTGTCCAGGAACACCGCGACCACCGCCTGCGTGCCCATGTCGATCAGCTGGAAGCTCTCGTGATGCATGAGGCGCGCCGCACTGCTCCCGCCCTCGACCCCCGCCGAGGCCGCGTGTGTGCGTTTCCACGCGTACGTCCGCCCGTCCAGCGCCATGTGGTACTCGCCGTGCGTAAGCAGATTGGCGTTGCGCACCTCGACATAGGTCATGGCCGCCGCACGGGACGACGGGTCGCCCAGCCCGACTTGGATGTGGCGAGACAGCTTAGGGAAGTGCGCCACGCCGACCACGGGGCCCGACTCACCCGTGTTGGCGAGGTGCTCGAGGTCGTTGGTCATGCCCGTGGTGGGTGGGAGCGCATGCAGGATCACGTCGGGCTTCTTGAGCGCGAACTCGGATACCTCGACATAGTACAGCGGCGCCTTGCTCGTGGGCGTTGACGCCGCAGTGTCCGTGATCACAAGCCCCCGCGTCAGCACCCGCGGATGGTACCAGCCGTATTCCCGCACGGGGTTGGCGTGCGCCGGACCTTGACCGCCGGCGAACATCACCTCGTCCTTCTCGTCGTACAGTGACCGCTCCGTGGACGATTCCGAGTTCCGGCGGTAGGCCGGTGGCGGCATGTCGTAGCCCTCAGAGACGTCGGATTCGTAATGCCGTTCTGGTGCGGGGACGTCGAGCTTCGAGTCCATCGTGCCAACAACGCTTTGCGCGAAGAAGTTAGGAAGTCTTGTGAAAGAGTCGTCTTCTCAGTGAGAGGATCGACTCTGTGGATGGAAGGACGAATAATGCTAGCTGTATGAAAGCCCCTGGAGGTCTTTGATGCTTTTTCATCTCGTTCAACCTGCGGGAAGAAAGAGAGACGCCGCGATATATATACCTTACCCGTGTCCAACCTTATTGCCTGCTGAGCCAGTATGATCGACAAGGCACATTCGTCCACAACCAAGACGTATGAGGCAGATCTGGGCTTTCCGGGATGTGGCCGCAGTTCGCCTAATGATCTTCCACTTGGAAGTCTTAATGGCGCTTGACTCGTAACCGGACAACCAGGTTCGTGATACGACGTACTCGTATTTCGACGGTTCCTGCAGCACACGTGACGCCGCACCGTCGATCTATCTAGGTGCTAGAAAGGAGAGATATACCCAAGATAATACCATTTGCACGCCTTGGAAAGCCCCGACTCTAGCCAGCCAAAAAGTGCCACGAGGTCGCCTTGGGCGATGCTGTGGACTTCCACGTTCTATACGTGGGGCAACCAATACTCAGCGGCATACATGGAGAACTCTCGGAGACGGTCCTCTCCATACGAAATGAATCCTAATGCAGATTCGAGTGGATCTGAACTGAATCTGTGTTCCAGTGCTCGGAAATCTTCAAATGGAAGTAGCGAATATAAAGCCGCGACAGGTGAAAATGCGAAATGCCGGTAAACTCAGCCTTTGACTCCAATGAATCGTCGATGATCCGACACCCATCGTCTCGCGCGAGTTCAAGGGCTGACTGGTGAATGAACTGTATCCACATGTTGTCACCGTGAACGTCGAGCAGTCCTCGAGAAACGTTGAGGATCCGTCGCTCCATCTCGTCATCAGTCTCGCAGTCCCCATATTTGAGACACTCCTCAAGAGATGTAGACTTTGGGTTGGATTCAACATCTATGGCGTGGCGCAACTGTCCTACTGAGAAAGGTTATTTGGCAAACAAGAACCATCGTATGATTTGCAAGGATTTTTGTTTTGGCCGGCCTCGATGCTTTCGAACAGACCCCGGTATAAGTCGTGAAGGTGAACTGGTTTTGTTAGGATCGCGTCGAAAGCTTGCTGAGCCGAGTTCCGTCCAGATAGAGGTCGATAACACTTCCTACCATTAGTACAAGCCATTGGAAAATCCCGACGTCTCGGTCGACAATGGTGTCCGTCAGGACGACGTAGCGCTGGAGTTCGACATGGACATAGAGCCTGATATCCCCACGATTCCAAACTGCCATACATATTTCGAGCTCCGCGATGAAACAATCAGCGGATAGTGCCGGGACCAGAAGAGCAACTGAAGAGAGGCGTCATCAAGAAGCCGCGATACTATGTCTTGCAACAGGTTCACCAACTTCCTGCCGCTGGTGGTGCCACACTCATCGACTGCGTCAACGCAAAGCCTCAGCTGACTGAGCTTTGCTGCCCGTGAAAGATAGGACACGGAGATATTCTTGATTTTATTCTCAAGCCATTTTCATTCTTTGCCATGTTTTCCGTTGAGTTCAACGGTTGATAACGGGGAGTGCGGACTAGGTGGTTGACGGGTGCTTGCCTGTGGACATTTATCCCGCCGCTTTAAACACCTGGACAGCAATTTAGAGCGGCATAGGTTGCGTCCCAAAATGGGATGGCTGATCTTTGACTCTAGACTCGGTGAAATGCGCAGAAACGGCAATGCATTACTCTTTCATGACTTTCTATCACTAATATGCCTCGATCTGATCGAGCGAGCTGCAATGCCTGTGACTTTCATCAACAGAAACATCCAAAACTTCCAGCGGAACAGCGAATTGGCTGCCATCAATGCTCACCACGCCCATATAAAACATGAGAAACGACGCAAGGCGATCAGAGACGCGGCTCGCAGGCGAAACGCCCAGCTGTTAAGCTACGTCGAGGCATCCAGTGCCTCTATGCCCCTCCTGTTCTGCCAAATTGGTGGCTTGCGAGATGACCCTTTCTGGACTCTCCCGGTGGAAAATACTTGTGATGCCATGAGGGGTTTTGACTACCGTACGTTGTCCCGAGTCCCCCTTTCTATCTTTACACTCACTGTACAGACTTCCAAGTCCTATGCCCGCTCGCACTGAGCTTAGGCAACTACAACAATGCCCAGCATCAGTTCATGAGGACCAATGTGCTCCAAACGGGCATGTATTGCAGCTCCATGATTGCCTTGAACTTGATCATGCAGAGATTACATATGGACAGCACAGCACGCCTCTCAAGAGCTGCTCTCTACCATCTGAATAATGCTGTTGTTCAGTTGCGAGAAGCGTTGGAAGATCCGGTAACCAACACAAGCGATATTGTTCTTGCCACCATTTTCCCGATGGCTGTCGTCTATGTATGACCATTCGCGCCCTTTTCTGATCCTGGCAATCCTAAAGGTCGCTTCGTTGGCTAGCTAACAGACACTCACAGCGGATGTTACACGATCATGCCGCTTTCGATGCACATGTTCAAGGCGTCCGCCGCATTGTCGCGCTGCGTGGAGGGCTCGATTGCTTGGGGTGGAGTGGGTTTCTGAAAATCTCGGCTGTCGGGTAAGAAGTCTTGAGCACAGCTAAGCACTGGCTGCTTTCAATGCCTCTCTAACATGGCCTCTGGTGCCAGCATGTTCGAATCTGCCGCCGTGTTACACCGTCAACGGGCCCAACGCAGCCAGGACGAGGCGCAAGGCCTCAAGCTCGCCGACGACTTCGTGGTAGAATATCCCTCGAAACCTTTCCCTCGAGCCTTGCGAAACAAAATTTCGAAATATCCTCCGGGTCTTGCTTGCCTTGCTAACGAGGGCCGACTCAGCCTCCAATTTGTCAACTTCCTAGAGATCTTTTGCGACTGGTCTGCGACTAATAACTCTACTGCCGGACCCCATGACTCTGTGACCGAGCTTAGTCACGACATCCTGGCAATGGCTGGGCTGAGCACCACTGAGCGGGTGCTTGCCGTGGCAATCCAGGCATACGTGAACTGGCTGGAAAGAACCGTGCGCCACTGGAGCAACTTCTCGTCCGAACATAGCGTGGAGATGCAGATCGCCTCATTGAGCCAAAGATCCGACCTCGATGATTGTGAGGAGGACGCTCTCACCTGGTCTTGTCTGGTGATCAGAGACACGACTCCGCAAGGCACAGGTTCATGGCAGTGGGCGACCAAGCATCTTTCAACAATAAGCCTGAACGAAGAAAGGGAGGCACACCTCGATCAGCTCTTCTTCAAACGCCCAAGTGTGGCATGAGGGATGAGATGAGCAAAAATGTGCATTCTCGGAGCAAATTATAAATTCCACTGGACCGACATGGTTGAAACACATAGTTGTGCTCGCCAGGGCGTGCACCGACGGATCGGAGCTTGCCTGCACCCCTTATCTCGCCGAAGGACTACACTCCCAACCGAAAAAAAAGCCACCTTTGGGCGTCAATAGCTGTCCGTTATGTATCAGGTTTACCACAAATGTTAACTAACACTTTGTCCAGCCAGAGAGCCACTGTGCGTCCTAGCTATGTCTACAGTCCCTTCTTTGCAACCTCCGTCAGAAGCCTTGATTGGTCTTAGGAGTGTCTGCTCCCGGCTCTTAGCTGGAACGTCCAGCAGCAGCAGCATAGCCGCAGCGACCCCAGTGATGCCCGAGGGGCTGCTGTTTATAAAGCCGGTGGTAATCATGTCACGGAAGACGCGGACTGCAGTTCCCAAGCGAAGGAGCCTGCCGTTGGCAACGAAGATTCCTGCAAAATAGTGGTGAGAATTCTTTGCATGTGTCTACAATGGATGTCGTACCAAACCGCAATGCACGCATTATATATACTTTTATCTAGCAAGGGCTATACGACTTGCAAACCAGCCCTTTCTCAACCGAGTTTACTCACGGTCCTATCCCAAACGAACCAGCACCTCTGCCTGACTTCATCGGCGCTCAACCTAGGGATCCTGATGGCCTCGAGATCATCGCATCGCTCATACTCATCCACCCGCGTGAGCGTCTCGGTCTGTCTCGTGGGGAAGAACGCGGTGGGTTCTTCGTACTCGTAGAGCATGAGGAATGTCCCTTCGGACAGGACTTCGCCGGTCGTCGTTCCCTGCAGGACAGGCACCGATACCCCCGCTGGACACGCCGTCCAAGTATGCGGCACGCCCGGGGCGATGGTCACCAGGCTCTTGGGCGGGATCACGTAGATCTGACCGTTGAGCTCGACGAGAGCGACGCCGTTCAGGACGACGATGCGCTCGGCAATGAACTTTTGCTCTTCTGGCAGTGAAGGCGAAGAAGAAGTAGAGGGCGGAGCGATATGCACATGGCGAGGCAGCCTGAAGTCGGTCGAGAACTCGATAAATCCAAATTGCCCCGAAAAGGCGCGTCTGCTACCTGGGTCCAGCTCGTGCATCTCCACCGGGATGTCGCTGAAGGGATGCTTGATGTTCGCACCTTGTCCGTGCACTATGGTGCAGCCGCTGGGCAAGGTGAGCCCGTAGCTTTGGGACGTGGTCATGATGAAACTTGATGATTGCCACCGCCAGCTAATCTTAGCCGAGGGCCTCTTGGATCAGCGAGGACAATGCTGCGTGCGGTCTTCGGCACCAAAGCTAGACCCGAGAGCGCGAGGTCGAACAGTGTCTCCTCTCTCCTTCTGTGCCTTCTGTTCCTCCAGCTGCCCGCAATGAGTCACTCTCACTCATCGACGCGAAACATTCAACTGTATTGTTGCAATGGTTCAGAAACTGTGCCGGCGGCCTCAACGAAGCGGGGAAAACGTTTATGGAGAACTAGTCCCTAATGAAGCAGTTCTTAGGCCTGGCACAAGGAGGCCTCGGGATCACGCAAAGAGCGAGGCCGCGATGGCGGGAGAGTTTGAGTCGTTCGCTTAGAGTTTTCCTCTGTTGTTACTCAGCCCTAAGGCCAGGAGAGCAAAAGGCCCCAGGCCAAACATAACCGAAAGGTCCCGGGTAATTCTTTTGGCACTCACCTGAATTCCTCTAGCGATCGATGACATAGTGGGTGTCCAGATGCCAAGAGGCTTCAATATGTGATCCCGGGGCAGAGTGCGTCAAAAGAGAGGACGTCTCGAAGGAAGACATAAAAGACGGGATCATGGCCGTCGGTGGTGTGGATGAACTCTATCAGCAAGCAAACACACAAAACACAATACAACGACCTTAAAGATTTGAATTCGCAGAAACGAGAAGAAAAGCAAAAAAGATATGGCTCCTGTCACCGTCCTCATCATTGGCTGTGGCGTTGCTGGCCCGGTCTTTGCGGTCCTCCTCAAACGGAAAGGATACATTCCCATTGTATTTGAGAAAGTGAAGCAGTTGGGTGATGTAGGAGCGTCTCTAATGTTGATGCCGAACGGGTGAGTCCTACGATGGTGGCCCTTTTGCATATTGCACTCTATTGACGGAGACGCAGATTGAAAGTGTTGAACCTGGTCGGGCTCGCCACCGAGATCGAGCAGGGATCACTCCCACTAGAAGGATTTCTCGACCGCTCCTCGGACGGTGAGGTGTTGGGCTTCTCCGAGGAGCCCAAGTCGTTCAAGGCGAAATATGGCCAGCATGCCATGGGAGTCAAGCGCACAGGGCTGAATCTGAAACTCAAGGACATGCTGATTGACATGGGCATTGACCTGCGTGAAGGCTGGGAGTTGGAGGACATTGAGGAGAGCGCAGACGCTGTCACGGCTCATTTCAAGGGTGGCCGCAGCGTCACGGGCACCTTTCTCATCGGTGGCGACGGCATCAAGGCGGCATCGAGAAGAATTCTACTAAAGAATAAGGGATCCAGCGAAGGCTTGCCCTTGTTCAGTGGATTGACTCAGGTGAGCCAGTTCCAGTCCCAATCCTGGACGAGCCAGCGACTAACCGCTCTCCAGACCGCCGGCCTCTCCTCGACACCACAGGCCATGAAAGGCACAGCATACATGCAAAACTTCTACGGGGAAGGCGTCCACATGATCACCTACCCCGTCTCGCCCGACGTGACATCCTGGGCCCTGACCCTCCCCGAAGAAACCGGGTCCGAGGCTTCTTGGGGTCTGATCACCGCAGACGAGATGGACGAGAGGAAACGGAAATTGCTTGCCCACCTCGAGCTCTGGCAAGACAAGTCCCCGGCAGAACTGATCCGGTCGGCCGCGCGAATGATCAAATTTGGGCTGTTTGACCGAGACGAGATGAGGCCCGATCAATGGCACACGAAGCGCTGTGTGCTGGTCGGAGACGCTGCACACCCGACAAGCCCCCATCTGGGGCAGGGCGCAAATCAGGCATTGTAAGTAAATTGGCTGCATCTCCTGTGTTTGAGCTACAACTAATACCCACACAGGGAGGACTGCTATCACCTCAGCCGGGCACTGCCCAATTTCGGTGAGGATGAAGATGACAACCAACGAATCCTCGCTGAGCTGAAAGAACGCATGCCGGCAATCTTTGAGGCATATGCAGAGAAGAGACAGCCTCGGACGTCGGCATTGGTCAAGGGGGCCCGGACGCAGGGCCAGATGAGAGTCGTCACAGCCGGGCCGCAGGCGTGCGAGGAACGGAACAAGAAGGTCGCAGCGGCGTGGAAGGATACCGCGACGGTGGCCGCCAAGTATGAGGGACTTTGTCGGGAACCGTTCCAGGTAGCAGCTTGAGACCGGGATGGACGGGTGGAAGTTTGAATTGGAAGTATGGATTATGAAAGTGCTTGTTGTATAACAAAGCAATCTTGTTTGATTCTGTCCATCTTTAGCGTTCACTGTCATGATTACAACTATTAATGGAGGCATTCATTAACAACCCACTATACTTCTGGCCACGAATTATGGTTCAATGCAGAAATCTGACGGGTTTTACAACGGCCTGAGGCTGTCTATCTATATAATATCGAGTAATTAAAACAAGCATGCCACCCTTATGCTCAGACTCAGCGTGCCAGAAGGCTGTAACATGCTCACCACTCAGCAACAATCCACAAGGACTGAAACCCCCAGCTCTTTCACAATCTCTATAGTGCTTAGTCTGTCCCGATAAGGTGGCCTGGAAGCCATTGGAGCGATGTCTGTAGTGCTCGCCCAGTTCATCATCCTTGTTCTCGTCCGAGTCACTGCATCAAAGACGGCTTGATGTATGGACCATGGCGTACTGATGTGAAATTCATCGGACTCCTGAAACGCAGACTCTAAACCAGGCACTGTTGGACGGACTAGGAAGGCCAGCCGAGTGTGTGCTCTAGTTCTTCATTAGGAAGGTCTAGCGAGTGACTCGGCTGCGTCTCTTTAAAGAGCACGCGCGATGAAGATCAACAACATGGCAAGAAAGACAAGGGGCGTTGAAATGGGCACTTTTGCGTGGCTTGGGTGTGTCAAATCACGGCGTCGCCTAAGTAACTTGGCTGTGGGCGGGCTGTGGGCGCCATCGACCGCTGTTAGGCCATGGGCAGTGACGACTCAACTACACCACCACTACCATCATTTCTACCACTGTCAGACACCATCAACTTACCCAGGGTGGTGGTTCTCATCTGTCACCTGGAGAAATGATGATCGGAGGGAGTACATGCCGCTCGTCAACGGCCATCCGGCAACCTAGGATGCCATAGGTGGAGTTTCACACGTGGAGTGCTTGTTGCCCTCTTCCTATCTCAGCAACTTCCATGAAGCTCTGCTGCAAAATTCAACCAGTCATGACAGATACAGATTATACCTACAGCACTGCACTGGCAGTCAGGGGGTCCAGCCTCATCACGTGATGACTGGCCAAGTCGAGGAGAAAATACCTCTTACTCTAGCTCAATGGATTCAATTCTACGCTCATCTGAGGTCTATTCTATGCTATCTGTAAGGCACGTCCCCATATCATCATAAAGGCTACATGGTGCCGGTGATCCCGCCGCTCACTGAGATGAACTGCGCCGTGATCCATCTGCTCTTTTCCGACACGAGCAGAAGCGTAGCATCAGCCAGGTCCTCCACCGACCCAAGGCGATTCGCCGCCCGCGTCTGCTCATACATAGAGCGCTGCATGGGGGTGGGAGACCCATCAGGGGCCACGAGGTAGTCTCTCGACATGTCCGTCGGAACTGGGCCCGGGGCGATTGTGTTGACGGTGATTCCATGGCTCTTGCCCAGCTGTCGTACTTTTCGTCAGATTTTGGCCAGAGGAGACGAAGGAAAGGTGATAAGTAAGGCTTACCTCGCCCGCCCATAGCGTTGTCAGGGCATCCATTGCCGCCTTCGTCGTGCTGTATACTGCGGGAGGGACCAGAAGTTTCGAGGCGATGGAGCCGATATTGATGATGCGGCCACCCTTCGGCATCCGACCCACGCCAACGACCGCTTGTGTCATGTAAATCACGCCAAAGACGTTGACACTGAACTCATATTCCAGCTGATCTTGTTTGACCTCCATGAGAGTTGTGTTGCGTGCGGCCGCTGCGTTGTTGACTAGAATGAACAACCTGTCAGTGTCGTCCCACTGCCAGGAGAGAAAAGTAACGTACCGAGGATATCGATGTGATCGACACCGAATGCTTTCAGGACCTGCTCAACCATGCTCTTCGCCGTTTCGTAGTTCTCCACCCCTCCTTGGACGATGGTGGTCTTGGTGCCAAATTCCTCCTCGATGTCCTTCGCGACCTTCTCAGCCCGCGCCTTGGAAGCCTCGGAGACATGATGGATTGCGACTGACGCGCCGTTCCGAGCCAGGGCTCTGGCAATGGCGGCACCAATGCCCGTCTCTCGTCCAGAGCCGGTCACCAAGGCAGTCTTTCCTGCGAGGGAGAGTGTGTCGGGCGCCATGTCTAGAAAAGTTGTAGGGAAGAAGCCCTTTTTCTTCTTCAAAACGACAGATCGCAGAACTTGCTATTAAGTTTGTCTGGCAATTAGCTATGTCCACCATACGGGACAGAGCCGGCTTTTATATCGCTGCTCCTGTAGTTCTCCATGCGCCGAACTGATGCTATTATCAATCATCATTGTATAGAAAGCCGCGAGGCAGCTGTGTAGCCTGATTCAGGGGGATTTGTAATCCATGTCCCGTTGGAAGTCTATATTGGTGCGATCGCTGTGACTTGGAACTCAACCTGTGCTGATAGAATAGCTGGTGCGATTTCGTGCGACTTCGGGGACTGTCCCAGGGCAGCGATCTCGAAAGCGCCTTCGTACAACGACGAATTCGCTTAATGTTCAGCAGAATCCAACATCACCAAAATTATATGGGAGAGTCAATTCTCCCATGATATATATCTGCTTCCTGGCGTTATCCTTGATCTGTGCGCCGTCTATTTGACCTCGCCGCGCTCCTTCTCTGCTCGTTATTACTGTAAGAAGTAGGAAAGGAGAAGGCTTGACGATGGAGATGGGCGGCTATTGGACAACGACCACTGACATTAGCCAATTAGACCTAACTCCGAGCTCGCCGTTGTACGAAGGCGCTTTCGAAATTGCTGCCCCGAGACATTCCCCGATTTCGTGCGGCTTGATCTTTAGTTTATGCTAGTATGGAAGCTAGTCCTATCTTGTACATCCAATTACTTACTTTGTACTGGTTTGGTCGCTAGTGCAGTTTAGTGTGTTTTACTCTCAGTCTATACTGCGTACAATAGATTAGTGGTCCGAGTTGGTGCGATCTGATACCAACATGTGCTTATGCTTTGGCTTATGCTATGCTGGTGCGATCTGGTGCGGGTCGGCACTCAGATCTCGCGTATAGATGCTCCCAGAAGTCTATCTATATAGTAGACGGAAAGCATGGTGTTTGCACATGATCTTCTGACCTCTCCCTACACTCAGAGTCATGCCCGGCACATCCCCAGTCATCCTCATCCTCGGAGCAGGGCCCAACATCGGGCAGGCGGTTGGTCGGACTTTTGCCTCCAGAGGCTACAAGGTTGCCCTCGCTGCTCGATCCCTCAACGAGGCAGATAGCACAGACAATCAACTGAACATCAAGAGTGATTTTGCCAACCCAGACGATGTTGTCAACGCATTCAGAAAGGTCAATACAGCGTTTGGTATCCCGAGTGTAGTCGTCTACAATGGTGAAGTCTGATTCCTGGGAAAGCCTTTGAATTCATACTGACAATTCGCAGTCAGCGCCTCGACGTTCACCCCGCCTCAGGACCCGTTCGCCCTTCCGCTAGCCGCTTTCAATCGTGATGTAGCGATAAACATCACGAGTGCTTTCGTCGCCGCGCAACAAGCTACCCTGGGCTTTGCACAACTTCCTGTGTCTGCGTCGAGGACATTCATCTATACTGGAAACATTCTGAATATGACGATCCTCCCAGGATTCATCGACCAAGGCATGGGCAAGTCTGCAGGCGCACATATGATATGGGCGGCCTCAGCCGCATATAAAGACCGCGGATTCAAGTAAGCTATTTACCTCGTCCTATCACTCTCTCGTGCAGAAACTGAGCTGTTGCAGATTTTATTACTGCGACGAACGCAAGCCGGATGGGACGGCGATTTACAAGGTCAACGGAGACGCTCATGCACAGCTCTACTGGAAGCTTGCGGAGGAAACGTCCCAGGGCCCATGGATGCAGACATTCGTCAAGGGTGTGGGATACACGAAGTTTGATAGTCCTGATGCATGAGGCATTGCTTGAGCACTGGTATCTATATGCAAATGGAAGGAGGCCAGCTCGATAAGCAAGGCAGTTTTGATGGTATAGGTTCTAGAGCAAGAGTAGTTCATTACCAATGCCGTGTAACCGTGTGACGAATCAAGCTTCTTGTTGGAAAGCAACGTCGAGCCAGGTTAAAATCGAGTATACGGGTGAAAATATTCACTCCGAAAAAACAGAGGATTCGGAGTTTGGGCCCGATTCTCTCGACTGGACGTCAGCAAACCTAGTTGAGTGGCTTTTGAACTGAACTCTGACATTGACGTTGTTGGTGGCTCATAAGCAAAAAGAAAAGACCTTGCAAGTTATTTGAACTCCTCCCCTGTCCTTATTCCATTGGTCGGGGACGTACGTCCAGGTTCTTGTCCTTGACTGCGAGACAATTGCTTAGCTGGAAGGAGATTATATATTCAAGTTATCAGCACAGGTCTGTCAATGCAGACATGGTTTCCAATCAACATACCCGCTCTCGCTTCCTTCCCAGCACCACTCAAACCTAAGACTTCAATCGCACGGTGTGGGCTGGAGGCTGTAATTCTGGGAATATTGTGTGAGAGACCCCGGTGGGGACCCCAGACCTACTTAGCGGCTTTATCGGTCAGCCTACATGGACTTGACTGGACCACCCCGAACACCGAATCTGATGAGCGCTGGCACGATCCATATCGGGGTCTGATTTCTCGCACGAGAAGGTGAAAAAGGATGTGCTGTGGAGAAACCCCATCTTCCCGAATGAGCGGCACGGACACGGCCCGCCCGCTCCAACAACAACAACATGGTCAAGGTCAACAGCTGACGAGGGTTGGCTGGAATACCGCGAAACGCCGATGGACGATACACCTCGAAGAAATGCATTACAATCATGCGTTTTCCCATTAGCAACAGTGCGGAATTAGCATTGTGACATGGGCAGCTTTCGATTCATGTTCCCGGAGTATTTGAGGCTGGTTGTTGAACAGATGGGTCTGCCAACCAGAATACCTGGAGAACCAATCTCTGTCACAAAGGACGATGGAAAACAATGGTCGACCCTCGAATGGGGTCTTGAAGCGAACACCGGCTGTCAGCGTCAGTCAACTTCCCGGCTCGCTGCCAAAGTCCCCAATTCAAGCGGGCGTGGACTGCGAAGAAATAGCTCGATCCCACCTCCTAAAATTACTCTCACTCTCGCCTGAAGATCTCACAGAGTCAGCAGTGTGGAGAGACTTGCTGGCGTTGACTGGAACATTCCGTACATTCCACGGCGTAAAAAATGTTGCTGAAGCATGGACCAACACCTTTGGTCGTCAGAGTCCGTCTGATTTGAAGTTGGTGCCGAACACAGCGAAGCTTTTATCAGTGCTCGATGTATCGTCCTGGGTTGATGCTCAATTCACTTTCCAAACCTCAGGAGATGGGCCTCCGCTGTCCTGCTCTGGATATATCTCTCTTGTCCCAAACGACCATGGACAGTGGAAAATCTGGATGATCCGAACAATCCTAGATGAGGTCGCGGATTACGGAAACGTCGATGTTCTGGACCCAGAAATCCCATCGAGAGCCATTCAAGACTCTGCTTATGGCAATCGAGAGAGGAGAGATGGCCACAGCGACGGACAAGCCCAACATTTTGATGTCATCGTGGTTGGCGGGGGTCAAGCTGGGCTTGGAGTCGGTGGACGTCTGCAGGCTTTGGGTGTCTCTTACCTGGTGGTTGACAAGTTCGGCACCGTTGGGGACAGTTGGAACTCAAGATACCACTCAACAAAGCGTGAAACTGTCTCCTGATCCATGTCGCGAATGCAATGCTGACTGTGAAGCAGTCCACACAGCTCGAGAATACGGCAAGTCTGGCATTCTGCAAAGCCTCATCGTAACTAATTTGAGCTTACAGGACACTTGCCACTATACCGGACCTACGACAGCTCATACCCAGAGTTTCTGACAAAGGAGCATATCGCCCGAGGCCACAAGGAGTATGTCAAGAGATTCGGAATTGTAGGTATTTGCACGATCGATGGTGTTCAATGCTGACGTGTTCCAGAATGTTTGGCAATCAACCGAGTTCGTGTCGAGTTCTTGGTCACCGGAACACAAGATGTGGACCTGCAGCTTGAATAGAGGCGGCGAAGAAGTCACCCTGACGACCTTCCATCTAGTATTTGCCAGCGGTTCGGGTGGACGGTTGCCCGTGATGCCGTTGCTACCAAACAGAGTGGACCACCCTTTTCCCCGGCTGGAAGGAAAGTGACTGACCGCCGCTGTGCAGGAACAATTCAAAGGAATCGTTTTGCATTCTTCCGAATACCGTCACTCGAATGAATGGAAGGGCCTCCGTGGAGTTGTGGTGGGCTCAGCAAATACCGGTAAACGCTCCTCAGCATCTCTGATCAGTCACTCGTTTGACACTATATTCCAGCGCACGATGTCGCGGACGACATGTTGACTGCAGGACTTGCATCGATAACCATGGTCCAGAGGGGCCGTACATGTACACGACACTTCGTTTGTGTGCTGCGCCACAGACTGACATCGCTCAGGGGTGCTTCCTGCCGAGCACTACATGGAAGTAACAAAAGGTTACCAACCCACCATGAGCTTCTTTGACTCTCTAGTACTGACTCTCGACTTCAGCATACTATAACGCCGAAATACCCACCGAGAGAGCTGACCGGGAGAATTTTTCTTTCCCTGCCTCCATTCGTCGCCAGATCATCATGGCCTATCTACACAGCATGGCCCGGAACGATAGCGAGCGGTTCGATGCTTTGCAGAACGCCGGGTTCAACGTCGAGAGATACGGAGACCTGATGCACGTCCTGTTCGAGCGTCTGGGGGGCCACTACATGGACGTGGGCACTTCTGCCAAAATCAGCAGTGGACTGGTAAGTCAAGAGGAAGGCGATTGTGGCAACCTCCGACTAACGACAACGTCTAGATCAAAGTAAAGTCTGGAAGTGTGCCCACCCACTACACCCCCGACGGGCTTGCATTCGACGACGGCACCGAGCTCAAGGCCGATGTCGTCGTCTTCACGACAGGCTTCGTTCAGAACATGCGCCAGATAGCAGGCGAGATAGTGGGACCACAGGTTGCCGATCAGCTCGATGATTTCTGGGGATTGGACGCAGAGGGAGAGCTCAGGGGAGCATTCAAACCTGCCGGGCGTAAGTATCTCTCCTCGATCGGAAAGCAAAATGGTTGTTAACCAATCTATTGCTACAGATCCGGGGGTGTGGTTCACTGGGGGCGACATCGGCATTGCAAGGTATTATGGTCGTTTCATTGCACTGCAGATCAAGGCAGAGTTGATGGGGACGCCTTTGAAGGTGTACAATTCCTGAGAATGTCTCGATAGAAACAGAGATTTCTGCGTCAACATTGAGCTGTCTACATCAATTCACGCCCACCATCTTAGTCGCGGTCATGCTTGGGATATTTACGGCGCTATTCTCATCAGTTTGTGAGTAGACTAATGCCGGGGACTATGCGAAGTTTACGAGCTTTACTATGCGCACTCGAGGCACAATTTCACCCTTAGTGACCAAGGAGTAGGTTCGATGCCTTCGCGGTGGCTGGGGAAATTCCATTATCAAGCATGCTAACAAAATTGTTGAAATTTCGGGATTGAAAGTAGCAACGAGGGTGGTTGGAAATCTTCGGGGACACGACTTCATCCGTACAACAATATTAACAGCAGATCCAGGTGGTTTCATCACAGAGAATCCTAATTTCGTGGCGAGCGTTATCAACTTTGCTCTCCCACATGCATTCTCCTTCGAACAAGAGGAATAAATAGCAAAGTTCAACACTCAAGCCCTGCCTACATGCTTCCCAGTCCAAGCAACAACCGACTGCCCCCACTCCTCTTCAATTTCGAGTCCCGTCCCCAGAGCCATAGGCGGGCTGATATGGTTGTGGCCCGCTATCTCCTCGGCGTCGACTGGAATGCCGACCTGCTTCAGCTGGGCCACAAACCCGTGATTTGATTCTGTGATAACTTCAGGATCCAGCTCGCTCCAGAGAATCAACAACGCCGGCAGGTCTCCGTCCAGACGATTATTCGGCGCCGCGGATCGTAACAGTGCCAGGGGAGATCTCGAGACGTAATCTTCTTCAAAGTACTGTGCGAGCAGATCCGGAAACGGCGCAGGCAGGTCCGCAAAGTCCATCAGAGCGCCCAGACTGATGATCCCAGCCACGTTGCTCGTATCGCGGCTGCCCTTGAAGGCACTGTCCAAAAGCCACGACAGGGCGTTGACGCCCCCCGCGGAGTTTCCGAGGATGAAGAGCGGTCGTTCACCGCCGTATCTCTCTCGGATGAATTTCAAGACGAGGGCAATGTCCTCCGCCCCTGAAGGGTACTTCACTCCGTGCTTGACCAGCCGGTAGTCAGGGATGATGGTCTCAATGCCGTGCTTTTCAGCAAAATAGTACCCGAGATTGCGGTACACGAGTCCATCGGGTACGCTGCCGAGGACTCTGTCGCCTTCCACCCAGGCTCCGCCGTACAGGAATACCATGATAGGAGCTGCGGTGCGGGACTTTCTGGGCGCGTAGATGTCCAGCTTCTGACGCGTGTCGGGGCCGTAGTTGGCCACCTCGCGGCTGGTGGCCAGGATGGCGTCTTTCGAGTTCTGTGTCAGGAGAGAACTGTATATTTCTGTCGTCTGGGGAATTACCTCCCAGATTGATCGGCCAAGTCGGGGCAGTTGATCCATGATGCTCGTGAATTGTTAACAGAGCTGACAGGAATGGTGTGGCGGGTTGTAAATCTCACAAGGAGGAAAGGAGAGGCGATGGCAAGGTCGTTAAACCCCCGAAACACTGCCCGGGAGGCAAAGGCTTTGCTGCTTATACACTCCCCCACACTCCATGTTCAATGTGAATCTCATGTAGAGCAGACTGCCTAAGATGTGTTAGGCGGCCCAATTTCCGCAAGTCATATCATAAGCACGACCAACAGGATCATTGTGCTTTGTAATGGGGCCTGGACGGACGAGCCACTGTTTACAGCATTCCCGGGCCGTCCCAGGGCTTCTCAACGGGATCATGCCGGCCGGCCTCCTGGATGAAGGCGGGAGGGCATTTATGCCTTGGACGATGCGGGGCTGTTGCTCTTGACATGTGTCCGGGAGGAGGAGGACCTGTTTTAGAAGCAATGAAGGGTAACAAAAAAAGAAGTCATCAATAGAGCCCCTGAATTCGTCTTAAACTCCACTTGTTCGACAGCCCCCCTATTCTAGACAGCCTTGTCCTCTAACACAAACCTCACCACCTGCTCATACACCTGCTCCGGGTTATCTTCGTGCACGACATGCCCTGCGCCCTCGATCTTCACCTCCGTCTTTCTCCTCGCGCCACAAACACGGATCAGCTCAGCGTCAATGCACTGCTGCGACCACGGACCCTCAATCCCCGTAATCACGAGCGTCGGGGTCCGGATTTCCCGCGCGTCTGGCACCTGGAATTTTGGCATGGCGTTGTACCGAAGGAAGTGGCAGAGGATCTTCGCGTTGTCGTCGATCTGACGCTTGCGGTTGACGTCGGTGAGGGCGCGAGACCAGAAGTTAGTGCCTAGGACTCCTTTCCCGAACGTGGAGATGGCGCGCTCATAATCACCCTGTTTGCTGTAAGTCGTTGCGGGTGAGACCGTGGTGGCACCGAAGGCCATGACGGGCCAGAAAGAGATCGGATGCCAGAGCAGGAAGGAGAGAACGGACAGCAGACTGGGTGGGAGGCTGGGGAGGAAGAGAGTGATGAGGGGCGGTTCTTCGAGCAGGAGAGTCCTGAAGAGCTGTGGTCTGGCTCGGGCCAGCCAGATGGCAATGAAGGCACCTGACGAGTTTCCCAGGACATGGACCGGTGCGATGCCGAGGGCCTCGATGAAGGCGGCTAGGTCGAGTGCGTCCTGCTCCCAGGGCTGAGGCTCGCCGTCTTGTATTGGTTCATTGGGCCAGGCGAAACGTCTGCTGTAGTTGTACACACGGAAATTGGTCGCCAGTTTGGCTTCAATGGACGACCAAGAGCGATAGTCGGATAGATGTCCGTGGACGAGAACAAGGGGCTCGCCCTCCCCGGACTCGCGGTAGGCCAGTTTCACTCCATTGACTTCGATCCGGGCAAGTGCCGGTGTTGATGTAGACATGATAGTGTTTGCTGATATTCAGCCCTTGCAACTTCTTCGGGCCTCAGAAGAAGATACACTTGCGTCCTTCTGATGATGTCCACAGATGGGTACCCCTAGACTTGACGACAGGCGAGGTTGAGAGGTATTTTCAGCTCATAGAAGCGGTTTGGTTAGATGTTCGTATTCGTGCCTTTATTTAGGAGCCTTGGCCGTCTAGCCTGTCCCGTGGTCATGACAGTTGGAAAGTCAAATCGTGCTTACGAGTTCAGCTCTCGCTTGCATGTTCCGATTGACAAGATCTGTCATGATGCTGGGACAAGCGCCTCATGCATGGAGCCAGTTTGTAGGATAAAGTGTTCGGCCGGAAGAACAAGAGATCTGGTAGGCTCTGCGCGAGGGTCTCCTTGGCCACTTCAATAACCGCTCAAACAAGGCCAGCCCCCTTTTGATGGCTTGGTGAGACTTTGAAAGAAGGCAAATGGAGAACATGAAAGGGCAGGCGAATGATCGTAGACGGACGGATGCCACGTTCAACTCAATGGCCAATAGCTGCTGGTATTTTCCTACAGCGAACGCTGCAAAGTCAAGCACTGTGTAGACTGAACACTTTGATCAAGGCTTCATTACCTGTAAGCTCGTATTTTGATAAATTGTCACGCAGATACCAATAGGCAACAGTGCCTTCAGAACAGTCCTTCTACTGTCAAAAAGGTTCGTCTAGATGGATAAATCTGCGCAGCTAAATGCCGGCGTAGTGGACCCAGAGTAGTCCGCCATGATAGCCTTGACAGCAGCATAGAGACCTGGTCCAAGCAAAAACAGTCCGACAAACATCACAAGGACGTGTATGACCGTCATAATCGACCTATACACGCCGTGGAATAGTCTCCCCTTGTACAAGTGATAATAGGCCACGGCGAAGAAGATGAAGCCGAAGAACGAATCGAATGCCGCTCCGAGAAGAGAGAGAAAGTCTCCCATGCTGGGGATAACTTCAGCGAAGATAAATGCGAGGATCCAGATGCCGGCCATGACCAGGATCCAAATGCCCCATCCGGTGACAGTGTTGCTGTGGGCGTGGCGAGATCTTCCCATGACGCGGAAGTAGATGAACTTGGCCGTGACGTTGGCATAGATGACGCCGATAACGAGCGTTGGCACAATAACGAAGGCGAAGGAACCTTTCTTGTATGCCGTGACGCCCAAGCTGCCGAATGCTGGAGCAGTCGAATATTGGCCCAGGTAGTGAAACCCAATTGCCGGGGGGCAGATGAACAAGAATGCCGAGATGGCCGTGAGAACGGCAAGCGACTTAGGGAAGTCTTGAGGCTTTTCCATCTCTGCAATGAAGGTTGGAAATAGTATCTGGGGCACCCATAAAAATGTTATGTTGAGTGTTGCATTTAGACTGTCACGTGATTAGTATTGACACAGATTGTGCTTGGTAAAGTGGCCGTGTAAGAACGGAACACTATTCATCGACACTTACCAGTCGACCCAGGTAGTGCCAGGAAGAGGGAATGGGTAGGTTCTGACCTCCCCAGCAGCAGGATAAGTCCCGTAATACCCGTAACCGGGATGTGCCTCGATGCCCGAGAAGATCAGAAAGAGGAGGATTGCAATTCCCATACAGAAAGCTAAGTATAGGGTTAGCGAGCGAGGAAGAGGTGGGCGGATGGGACGGCTCCTCACCTGAGAACATTGACATGAACGAGACATGTCGTAAGGTTCTGGGAATTGACATAACAATACCCCTGTTGGTGGTTAGTACTAAAAGTCCACGGCAGAGGAGCAAGGATTTAGGTTTAGGGGGAACGTACATGAGCATGACGATCACTGAGAAAACGACAGTGCACTGGGAGTGGTTCGACAGAGTGTTGAGGACTTTGGCGCCAGTGAGGACGTGGAAGCCAATGAGGAGGATGTTGTTAGCGAGCAGCATAAATCCAGTCCATTCGTATGCGATTCGACTCCTGCCAAAGGCGTAATACCCGAAGTCACCTGTTCTGAAGTTAGGCTGGAATTCCGATTCGAGCTGCGGCAACAAGTCGTCGTCCCAAGCAAAGAAGATCGAACTTACAAATATCCCTGATTTGAGGATGTTTCATGATGTATTTGTGCATGGTAATGGAGGTGATCCAGAAAAGGATACCCGCGCCAACCATGGTGATGATACCAGGCACCCAGCCAAGGACGCTGAAAGAATGCTGTCGTTAGTCCGGCGAAGAGACGAAATGCAGGGGAATAACCTTACGAGAGCGACCATGTTTGGGCCATGATGGCAAGGCAGACCTGATCGCCAGCGAGCAACCAGGCTGCCTTCTGCCAGGACATAGTTCGAAGCTTGATCTCATGTTTGTGGTCTATGAAAATACCTTGTTAACAATCGCAAAGTCACGTTTACCGGCTGATAGTACATACCCTCAGCAATCAAGGCACTGAAGCCTTCGACGGGGACAGTCCCGTGTTCATTTTGATCCTCACCAGCAGCTGGATAGAAGGGATCTATCTGCTTTTCGTCGGCGTAGGAGGGCTTGGACATTGTGTGCTGGTGTCTCTCGAGGCAGTGAGATGTCGGGCGGCTGAGGGATGCGGAGAAAAGCACAACCTTTCGAGATCCAGGCAGGGTCTTTAAAGAACTATTCCGCATGTGAAATTTTTTCTAGAAGCCCACGAGCATGGGGTTTATCTGCGATAAAGTCCTTTTGGTGTTCAGCTTATCGTTGCAGCAAGCTATTGCGTGATAAAGCCAAACTGGTCGTGATAGGCTGCTGTGGGTACATCGTGGCAATCCAGGCAACGCGTTAGCGCCATCACACCGTCGTTTGAGCAGGTGGTCGCGAAGTTGCCGTTTCTTGATCCATGCGTCTACCAGGGCAGACCGAGTCTAGAGCGCAAGCAGACGGAGCTGGAACGCGTGGGCTGGCGGCCTCAGACTCGTGGCGTCAGCTGTAACCTCAGAACCGGGGCAGGCAATCAACAAGGCTGTTACTACCACCTCCCATCCCAACGCATTCGAATGGTCACCCAACTCGATTTGGTGGATCCACTTAGCTAGAAAGGCGTAAAAGATCCGAGACCACAGCCTGTTCATTGCCATGTCGGATGTCGCGATTCCTTCTTCCTCCAAAGTTCGCGCCTTCATGGTAAGTCGTAGAGGCTGGCTTGGGTCCGGAAGTCTGGTACCGAAAGCGGCGATTTGGCATTCTCGTATTCCTGACAAAGAGCTTGAAATCAGTGAGAGCAACTGAGTAATAGCAACAACAAACAAGACATGGGTGATGAGGTGTGCAGACAAGACTTTTGACAAGAGACTTCAAGCTTTAGAAGCGCGCCGGAAGGAAACCAAAAGACACCGTCAGACAAGATCGACTTGGCAGAGAACAGAAGGTCATTCGGCCAGGGGGGAGATTGACAGTGATCTTTACGTACAATTGTTGTTCTTCTGCCATTTGAGGCGTAGAGTTGCTCTCTCTGGCATCCGTAGGCTAAGCCATGTTTGATGCTTGTTGTTGTTGTTGTTGAGCACTTATTCGCAATTATGAGAGGTGCGCTTTGAAATCACATGCGGCCCCGTACTATAAGTACGGTGGACCAAGAAGACCTCCACAGCAGCTTGCAGCAACTGCGGGCTTCCTCAATGTCCACCACTATTCTCGACCATGAGCACTACACAGAAAGACGGCGAGTGATGGAATGTCACTGACGAGTTTTCGGATGGTCCTAGGCTTGAGATAGCGCCTGGTGCGCCTCAGCTATCTCACCCCCCAGAATGATCGGATTCATGGACTATATTGTCCACGCCTTTGGGACGTCGACCGACTGGAATCCTGACAACAGCTATTCCTCCCTGACCGCAACCTCGGACGCATTACTCACGTTTCAGACTCCCTCGACCTTGTCATTACATGTCTCGTCGCTGAGCACTCCGAACTTCGCGTCTTCATACACCCTGTCGACGCTGGGACACATCGATGGCTCGATATCCTACCTCTACTCAAGCGTCCCATTGGGCCATGTCCCTTCCGAAGCACCTACCATTCCATTGAAGTATTTGACTCCGGGATACAGAGATATAAGGCTGCCCGTTGCGTTCGTACCGGGGCAAAAGAAGGGCCTACCCAAGTTTCTAAGTGAAGATGGGAGGAAGCCAATTTTGCTGCATGCGACGCTGGATCTTCCCCCTCCTTCAGTTTTGACGGCGTTATATGCACGTCGCATAAGTCCCAAGACTCTTCTCTCCGTCTCCATATACAGCAAATCAGCCTCGACTCCAGTGACAAATTCTGGTCCTCCGCCTGCCTCGGTGCTTGCCCATATCCAGCACGACGCGGGCCAGTATTCAGTCGAAGGACTGGGCTCGACAGACAATGGTCTGCTCGGGGTCAGAGGTCTCTGGAATTTCGGCCTCAGCCCACCGAAGACGCCAGTGATCTCGCCATCGATTGCCCCTCCGTCGTCGCGAGTTGCAGGTGCAACAGACGGCTTTACAGAGTTCCTTTCTCCGGAACTGGGCTCTCCGCCACAAGCAGACGCATTGACTGCATATCAAAATCGTCTCGCCTCTAAGCCGTCGCTCCTGTCTGCGGGCGCAGAATTCTACTACAGTCCTCTTACCCACGTAATCGGCCTTTCGACGGGCTTGCGCTTCACCACCCTTACGCCGCATATAACACCATCGGAGCCACTACCTCAACCGACTCCTTCTCCCAACAAGCCGCTGGCGGGAACGTCTGCTGCCATCCTCTCTACGGCATCCCACACTCTACTCACACCCTCAAACATACCGCATTCTTCATTTCCCTACACCATGACCTTGACTCTGACTCCGCTCACCGGATCAATATCGTCCACTTACTCCGTGCGTCCAACATCGGCCCTGTCCCTCTCGTCCAGATTCGACTTTAATTTTTATTCATGGGAGTCTCGATATGTTGTGGGTGGAGAATTATGGCGTCCTCGGCGCCGGCGGAACTCGTCTTCGTCTGCGCCCTTCCGAGATCTGGAGAGTGACGCTACTGCCACCGGCTCTAACAACGAGACAAATGCAGATCCAATTCAATGGGCCCGCACTCTCACCAAAGACTGGTTCAGCCCGGCCGAGCGCTCGCTCAAGGAAACGCGAATCGAACGGGAAGAAGAGAACGTGCTGAACTTTCGGGTCGATGATTCCTGGAATGTCAAGGCGCTGTGGACCGGGAGAGTCAAGAGCCTGCTTGTGGAGGTTGGAGTCTCGGTAAGTCCTGTCAGCGGAGCTGCTGCTGGCGGATTCAGGACCAGTGGCACCAGTGCGGGAACCGGGAGTGGGAAAAAAGGTGCTTCGTATGACGGAGGGGGAGTCAAGAAATGGACAGGCAAGGTGGGCGTGGGCATTGTCTACTCAACCTGATGATATTGTCCAGCCTTGGCCTGTATACCTTCTCGTGGTAAATCATCCACCACACCCCCCACGACAGCGACTTTTATACCCCAATATATTGCGTGTGAGCGATGGCGTTGGCGGCGACATTCGTGCCGTTCGTGGGCCGGTCGATCACGACGTCTTTTTGATTGATACCCCCCTATATATATATACACTGTATGAGACTATGAGATACACAAAAAGCAAGCAGCCCTTGAATTGGCACAGTCCTTTCACATCAACTATACTGTAACGGCCCCTTTGGAGTGTGGGAACAAGTACCTCGTACACCACGAGCGACGGATCAATGTGGCGCACTTGTGAGTAAAGTCAGTTCTCTTCGGCTCTGTTCACTCTAGAATCTATCTATCCATGACAGGCCCCAATGGTAGGAATTAAGGGTAGTGGAGTACAAAAGGGTCTTGTGTCGTCGGATGGAGCCAGTCGGCACAACAACGAACGACATCCGTAAGAAACAGGATCCGGTGCCTCCCCCCTCTACCTTGTACTTTCGTTTCGTCCCGTTCTATGCCCCCTGAATCGTTTGAGACGACTCGTCAATGTGGACCTGAAACGCCTTGGTGGCCATGCCATAGCTCGCCCTCACGGCGTCGCTGGCATAGACTCTCATTTCCTTCTCGTAGGCAGCCGTGACGCCCTCTTTGAACCCACCGGCCTCGCGCAGTAACCGTCCCAGCAGTGCCGAATCCCGCACGGCCGTGTTCGCGCCGATGCCGCCCGCGGGAGTCATCGAGTGCGCCGCGTCGCCGATGACCGTGACGCGCGCCTCGTTGGGCCATTCCGGCACGCCGCTCGGGGACGAGCAGGTGATTTTCCAGAAGGCGGCCTCGGACTCGTTCATCTGGTCGAAGAGAGGTTTGAAGCGCGGGTTCCAGTTCTTCGTCAGCGACTTGGCAATATCGGCCGCGACCTTGCCGACGATCGTGTAATCGTCATTCGGCGCCTTGATGACCCCCGGCAGGCCGGACATGGTCCACCCGAACCAGACGTCGGGGTTGTCCATGTCATTGGGTCGGACGTTGGTGATGATGGAGACGCGGCCGCGGGGATTGGACGTGTCGACGATCCGGAAGACTCCCTCACCCAGGGCCCTGAACGCCGTGGTCGGCGCCTGTCCGTGAATGCCTCGGGCGCCGAGGTCGTAGACCTTGAGACGGCCACCAGATAGCTGCTTGGCAACGGTCGAGTTGATACCCTCGCCTCCGACGAGGAGGGAGCCTTCGACGGATTTGGTCCCGTCCGCAAAGACGGCTCGAACTCCATCAGCGGTCAACTCGTAGCTTTTGACGTGCTTATTAAAGTGTACAAACTCCTCGCATTCTTCCATGAACAGACGCCTCATGTCTCCGCGAGCGATGCCCACGACCTTGCCCTCTCGCGACCCAAGTTGCTCGCCCATTTTGTGCTCCTCGATCACTTCGCCCGTGATAGCATCAAACCCCAGGAACCCGCTCCCGGCCGTCTTCCCGCAACAGTCGTAGAAACGCCGAAACGCCACCGGGTCCAGGACGGACTCGATCGCGTCGAGGCCCTCGGAGGACAGGCGCAGACGGTAGCCCTGACCACGGAAGGTGAGGGAGGCATCGCGCTCGAAGACCTGGAAGGGGATGTTGGAGCGAAGGAGGGAGCGCGCGAGAAGGAGAGAGGCGAGGCCGGCGCCCGATATGAGGACGGGTTTCTGCGTCATTGCAAGGGTAAGGCTGTTACCATGCTTGGATCTGTACTGAGCATGTAGTAGGTGTAACTGTCGAATCCGTACCTACCGTTTCAGAGAGAACCGGGCGTCAACGACATACAGTAAGTGTTCGGGAGATTTCAAGAAGAGTAAATAGGGCTCGCAGCCCGAGAGTGAGGATTACCCATCGGCGGCACATGGCCAGTCTCCACACCATCTCGGTGTGAAAGCACGTAACTGTAGATAATAAATTATAATACTATTACTCGATGTAGACCGCAAACGGGGTTCGGGGCATCTTGTTCCGACTCCGAGAAGTTGCATGAGTCAGCTCGGGCTCGAATGCTTCCGATATTGCGAGGCTGCTCCTATTCCTATGGGGGATGGATGCGTTCCTCTGTCTACTGCCTCTATCCAAGATCAAGTCTCTTACATACCCAGACTGTGTCCGTTGTTGTCTCGTCTACTTTGCCCCGAAGATACAAGGAAGGGTGCAACCCAACGGAAGCCGGCATACATAGAACATGTTCGTTCAAACTGGCCCCCTGTCATTGCTCCCCACCAATGCATCTTGCGACCAGGGCATTCTTTTCGTATGGATTGGCTCAGACCATCTATTCAAACCACGAACCAGTCAGCCCATATGACAACACATCTCATACCTCATAGCACGAGCAGAGATGTTTTCAGTTGTTTTTCTTCAACGCGTCCAAGAACTTCTGTGGTGGTTTCTGCCTGTATCCCTCTGGATTATTCTCCGTCCATCGCCACAGATCAGCACAGGCATCCTCCATCGTCCTGGTGGCCTTCCAGCCGAGTTCTTGATTGGCACGTGTCGGGTTACTGGTCAAATCCAACACGTCACCAGGTCTTCTCTCGACCACTTGGTAAGGTAATTCGCGGCCCACGGCTTTGCTGAATGCCTTGATTATCTCGAATACGGTAGAGCCGCGTCCGGTTCCGAGGTTCCAGGCCCGTACACCTGGCTGGTGTGTACGCAGGTAATCTAATGCCTTCAGATGGCCCGCAGCGAGGTCGAGGATGTGGATATAATCGCGAATGGCGGTGCCGTCATGAGAAGCGTAGTCGTCGCCAAAGACCAGCAACTTCTCTCTCTTACCTGTGGCGACTTGCGCGAGCAACGGCAGAAGATTGTATGGAACTCCGGAGGGGTCTTCGCCCATGATTCCGCTGGGGTGGCTTCCCGCCGGGTTGAAATATCGCAATAATCCGGCATTCCACTTCTTGACCCCATCTGCGTCGCCCTTCTTTTGAGCCTTTGCGCGCTCGGCGTTGATGTGGTCCGTGATCATCAACTCGGAAGTGAACTTGGTATTGCCATAGGGATTTGTCGGGCCTAGTGGACATTCTTCTGGAATGGGGATCATACCCGGTACGCGAGTAGCGTCGCCATAGACGGTAGCGGAGGACGAGTAGACAATATTCGTTACGTTGTGTCGGGCAGCAGAAGAGAGAAGACAAAGCGTGCCGTAGACATTGACCCGGTAGTAGTCGAGAGGAATCTCGCCGGACTCGCCCACGGCTTTCAATGCGGCGAAGTGAATGACGCTGTCGATGTCCGGATGCTTCGAGAACACGTCGTCGAGCGCCTTTTCGTCCGTGATGTCAACCTTGTAGTATTCGGGTCTTTTGCCACAAATGAGTTCTATTCGATTGAGGACTTCGGGGGAGGAATTGTAGAGGTTGTCGACGACCACGACTTTGTAGTCTGCTTCGAGGAGGGCTAGGGCCGTGAAGGAGCCAATGTAACCGGTACCACTGGAGAAGGAAGACAGGATCAGTCTCGGTCTAGGCTGTTCCAAGAAAGAGTCCAGTCTGGCCTGACTTACCCGGTGATCAAGCAGGATCCCGCAGGCATTTTGTCAATGGAGGCACGTCGCTACCCGAGACAAACAAGGCGGGGCAGAGGATGTCTGCGCAGTGCCGACTGCGCTGTTGGAAATCGAGCTCAGGGTGCGCACAAGAGGGACGTAATGGGCGTTTTGGGACAGCAAGGTCAACAAGACATGAGAAAAGGGAACTGATCCATTGTCAAGGGGAGCTCCAAAAAGATCTTCCCACCCTGGTTGCTGCAAGGGACCAAGTGGGAATGAATGAATTGGTGGCATGGCGAACGTGCCGCAGGCGGAAAATCCCGTCCATGCACCAACTTTCCCCACCAAAATTTGAGAGTCGGAGAACTTTTTTTTCTCTCCGCAGTGTCTTGTCCGCAATTGTATCGGTCACTGCAGACAAGTTGACTGAAGACAGGCTCAAGATGGAGGAGCGGTCGAGGAAGAAGCTGAAGACTTCAGCGAAACCTTCCAAGGCCCCGACCGACCCTCGAATCACTGATCCTCGATTCGCCAACATCCAGTCCGACCCACGATACCGCCTTCCTGGGAAGAAGAACAAGGTCAAACTCGACAAACGGTTTGCTCGAGTTCTCGAAGACGAGGACTTTGTGAAACGAGCCAAGGTCGACCGGTATGGCCGGCCCCTCGAATCCAATGTGGAGAGGAAGCGGTTGAAGCGGAAATACGAGTTTGATGAGGAGGGCGAAGACGAAGAGAGTGATGTGCCGGACGACGACGACGAAGTACAACAGGAATTGAGTAGGGTTGAGAAGAAAACCCGTGACCCTCTACGGGAAGGAAGAGATACAGACTCTGAATCTTCGTCAGATGAGACCACAAGCGACGATGAGTCGGAAGAAGAAGAAGAAGAAGCAGCTCTGGAGGAAGAAGTTGGCATTGGTCCGACGCAGCAGACAGACATCCCGACGGGCGAAGTCACGTCTCGCATCGCAGTTGTCAACCTCGATTGGGACAATATACGTGCAGCCGACCTGATGGCCGTCTTCAGCAGTTTCCTCTCGTCCTCGGACTCCCTGCTCAAGGTCTCCATCTATCCCAGTGAGTTTGGTAAAGAACGTCTGGAACGGGAAGAGATGGAAGGCCCACCCAAGGAAATCTTTGCGAACCCAGCGAAGGAAGACGCCGACGGAGACTTATCCGACGACGAAGAACAAGCGGATGAGGATATCAAAAACTCGATGCTGAAACCGGACGAAGGTACCACTGACTTCGACTCCACGGCCCTACGCCGCTACCAACTCGAACGCCTGCGGTATTTCTACGCTATTTTGACCTTTTCTTCGCCAGGTGTGGCAAAACAGATCTATGATGCCGTCGACGGCACTGAATATCTGCGTACGGCCAATTTCTTTGATCTCCGATTCGTGCCCGACGACACCGATTTCTCCACCGACGTACCTCGTGAAGAGTGTGACAGGATACCCGATGATTACCGACCGAATGAATTTGTGACGGATGCGTTGCAGCATTCAAAGGTGAAGTTGACGTGGGACGCGGAAGACGGGGGTCGAAAGGAAGCTGCGGCAAGGGCCTTTAAAGGTGGGAGGAAGGAAATTGATGAGAATGATCTCAAGGCGTACTTGGCTTCGGATGATTCAGAGGAAGATGAAGAGGAGGACGTGGCAACCAACGGTCCCGTTTCCAAGAAAGAAGCAGAAAGACAACGTATGCGTGCACTCCTGGGCCTTCCGCCGGAGCCGGAGAAGAAGAAGTCTTCGAAGAAAGACAAAGGGCTGGTCGGAGACATGCAGATCACTTTCACATCTGGCTTAAGCGGTAGTACGAACGAGGCGGGCAAAAAGAAATCGGTGTTTGAGAACTCGCCTGAGCCAGAGGAGACGACGCTGGAGAAATATGTTCGGAAGGAAAGAGAGAGGAAGCAGAAGCGCAAGGAGAAAATGAAGAATGCTCGGGAAGGCCGCGATTCCGAGGCCAAAGGCAATGCCGACGACAACGACGACGGCGACGAGCAAGCGGTTCGAGCTGGGGAGGAGGAAGACGACCTGGGCTTCGATGATCCGTTCTTTGCGGAGCCGTCAGCTGCATCAGAGAAAGCCGCGTCCAAGAAATTGAGAAAGGAAGAGCGGTTGAAGAAGCAGAAAGAGCGGGAGGCCGAGGAGGAGGCAGATCGCAAACAACGGGCGGAACTTGAGTTGTTGATGGCGGACGACGACGCCGCCGAGGCAGACGGCCCCGATGGAGCCAAGAAGAAGATCAGGCACTTTGACATGCGGGAGATCCAGAAGGCCGAGAAGGAGGAGCGGAAGAAAAATAAAAAGAAACTCCAGGCGAAGAAGGGCAGAGCCAGCCACGCCGACAACCCCGACGATGCCCGAGATGAGTTCAAAGTAGACACCTCGGATCCGCGTTTCTCCCGACTGTTCGAGAGCCACGAGTACGCCATCGACCCGACGAATCCGAAATTCAAAGGCACCAAGGCCATGCGGGCGCTGTTGGAGGAACGACGTCGGAGGAAGCACAATGGAGTCGAGAGGTCGGGTGGTGGTTCGGACCGGCCAAGGAGAGGGGAGGATGGTGACCGTGGTCAGCCAGACGTCCAGACGTCCATGCAGAACGCCGCCGCTGATGGTGATAAGAAGAAGAACAAGCCTGGCGATGGTGCGACTAGCGATGTCAAGAGGCTGGTCGAGAAGATTAAACGCCGCCAGCATACGTGAAGGAGTATACGGACACCCCTACATAAATGCTACGAAACAATCACAAACGGACTATAGACCGATACCTTTAGTACCTACCCCCCTACCCTCCTCCGCTCTCCCATCGAGCTACAGAAAGACCACCATTTCACCTTATCGAGGGGGGTTAATCACACCGACGAGCCACGTAGAATAGGTTCAGGGGATTGGAAAGAATAGAGAGAGTGCATGTATGTATGACCCTGTAAATAATAACGGGACTCCGTCACACTCTATAGATTAATCGCTGTCTGTTGTGTGGTGTCGTGGTGTTGTCTTGGTCCGGCAGGCAGTTAGGCAAGGAGGCAGGGGTAGGGAGGCGAGTAAGTAGGGATAGGCACACAGACGACACACAAGAGCTGGAGTCAATAAGAGGTATTATTGTCTCGGTCGGGAAAACGCAGAGGTAAATGACAGAGACAGAGATAGAGACAGAAGAACAATTGACACGCATTGCTACTTCCTCCGCTCCCTTCGATTGCGATTTGTCTTTCCCCCTCCTTAGATATCAACAGGGCTCTGCTCCGTTTCGTCAAAAGGTACTGGGCACTCATCGTTCTGTCTCTCGTCGCAGTTCCAATTTGGCCTCTCCTGATGCTGCGTTGTTCTGTGAGTCCAGACTGCATGCATGCCCAACATACAAGTCCTTGCCGCACTGGTGGCCTCGATCGCATATTTGGTTCGCTTTCACTCGCATCCGTCCCACCAGATATCTTTCGCCGAGCGGTGCTGGTAAGCATCCACTCAAAGGGTTTGTTGCGCTGTGAATGCCCACCACTTGAACAGATTATCTTCCCAGCTCCTGCAAACTCATCCATCTTGTGTCTGTGCCAGCCGCTTTTGTTGTCGCTTCTGCCATCGCTTGCATCTTCCTTCTTGGAGAAGGACCCACGTTCATCATTCTCTCTCTAGCTTTCACCTTTTCTGTTCACCGATACGGCGGCATCCCAGAACTCCCTGCACCACCTCTCAGTCCCAGCCCTCTGACGCCAACTTCACCATACATCTCCATGAGAGCTCGTTGCTGAGCTGCTGGATCACCCCCAAACCGGGCTGCCGGATGATTGGCCACTCCACCTGGAAAGCCTGGTGGTGGACCTGCACCCATGAAACCCGGCGGAGGATACATACCGGGGGGAAGATTCGGGGGCATTCCAGAAGACTCAGCAGTGTATTTACGTTGTGGCTGTGGCTGCTGTGGGCGCTGTGATGGTGGTAGAGTTGGCTGATTCGGGATCTGCTGGGGTTGACTATATGGTGCCCCTGACATCCCCCGAGGGAGGTTGGCCAGGCCAGGTGGGAGGGACGGCTGGCGTGAAGGCTGTGGTGGGGGCTGCTGGGGCTGCTGAGGAGGCCAGCTTGGATTCTGTCGTGCCATTTGATCCAGTCCAGGAGGTCGTTGAAGACCAGGTGGAAGTGCTTGAGGTGGTTGTGTAGGCTGCATTTGTCTCTGTGGAGGTGCTTGGCCACGCAGAAGCGCCATCAGAGGTGCGTCCGCAAACACGGGCTGGGCACCGTTGGTCGGCCTCCTACCACCGGGTTGTTCGCGCTGCGTCTGTTCGTTTTGATACATGGACACTGGTGATTCGTCGAATATGGACCCTCTTGGCTCTCTTCGCTGTGCCACTATTGGATCTTGTAGTGCTTGGATGGGTGAAATCACCGGCCCTCTTGGCTGCACCGCACGATTGCTGGGCTCCGGAGGAGGCAAGCCAAACATCCCCCCGGCGGCTATAGGCGGTGGTGGTTGGGGCTTGGGTGCCAGGCTGGCTTGACGGAGCAAGGTCAAGAGAACTTCATCTTTGGTGATGCTAGACTGCTGTCGTGTATGCGTGGATTGTTCAATTGGAGATTTGCTCTCTGTATATCTATCCTGGGCGACAGGTGGGTGTATTTGCTCAGACTGCCGCGGTTGAGAATCAAGCTGGCCAGACAGTAACGCCCAGAGTGTAGGCGTGGGCGGCTTTGCTTCAGGTTCGGTCTTTGGCTCGGTCGCCCTCGCATATAAAGGTGTTTTCGGTTTTGCTCCCTCTTGGTTTTGAGGAGTCGGGTTGTTACTTCGTGTCTGCAACATTTCGAGAATGCGAGCGAATCCAGCTTGGTCAGCATCCGTCGATGAACCTGTCGCTTGGGCAGATGTAGGTCTCTCGGTGAACAACGCCTGAGTAGGATTTTCGACTTGCTTATTTTGTTCCGTGGGAGGGCTGAAAAGTGACGCAAAACGTGTTTTTCCATGTGACTTTGAGGGCCCGGCCTTTTGTTCGGTCGCTTTGGACTCGAATCTGGCAAAGAATTTGTCCATCGAGTCGTCTGGCTCGGCGGAAACGACTCTCTTGGCCGGTTTCTCTTCAGCTGATGGACTGGGGGCAGCTGCTCCAACGGTGTCAGATGGTGCGGCGCTGCCGGCCTTCATCCTTTCTTTCCAGCGTTGGAAGTCCTCCTGGGTACGCGCTTGGAAAGGCTCTCCGGGTTCTGTCGAGTCCATCCATTCGGGTTCCGCTTCCACTTTGGCACCGCGATCCCTGTCCCAGTCACGGTCTCTGGCACGATCACGACGCCAGTCAGGTGTCTTATCGTCCTCAGTATCTCCATTGTCTCTTTTAAACCATGACTGCGAAAGCTTCGCCCTCGACTGCGTGTCCCTCCTGAAACCACGTGTCGAATCTTCCGCTGCTTGATCGTTGTCTAAGTCTTGATCATTTCTGTCTCTGCCTCCCCACTTCGGCCTCCGGTCATAGTCACGACGACCTTCAATCTCTGGCTCTTCGCTCTCTTGACGATTACCGTGGCGACCATTTGTTTGGGTATACCTCCGCTCATGGTGCCGGGAGTCGACGTCTTCCCCATTTCTGGATTTATCATTCAATGTTGACCGTTCCTTGTTATTGCCCAAATCGTCTGCTAAATCTTGCGACTTGCTTGCCACGCGGGCGTTAGAAGCGAATGATCGTCGAGGAGGGCCGAGAACTATACGGTCAGGATCTGAAAATCTTCGTTAGTTGAAACAGCTCAGGAAAATCGCCTCGAAGCGTACCGGTAGTTGATCGACGCTGGGCGTCAATTATGGTCGGTCTCTTTTGAAATGGTTCATTCTGGATCGGCTGTTCATCTTTGATTCCTCGAGGGATAGGCCTCCTGCCACTCAGTTCTTGTGCACTGGCCAATTGTCAGTTATCTTGGTCCTGCTTCAGCCATGAAATGGCACGTATTCCATACCCCATCCATTCCTCTATGGGTGGAAGATTTGGAGGTTTACATATTAGCGGTGATGCTCGCAACTTCAACAGATCTTCGACAGAATATTTCCCAGACATAATTCGAGGCGGTAAAGGAGTAGTTCTCGCATCGGTTTCGAGTGCGGCGACAACGGAGACGTGGCAAAGAGAGCGCTGAGAGCAGAGGAGAGGTCGAAGAGCGGACCACGTAGAAAGAGCTGTCGAAACACTAGAATAGAGAAGAGTCGGGTTCAAAGGGAGTCGCTTTGGCGCAGATGAGGGCTTGCTTCGTTGAGGAAAGAGTCAGAATGGTTTGTCGGCTGGAGATTCTGTCTCGTGCGGAGGAAATTAGACTGTGGAGAGGGACGACGTCGGGGGTATTTGCACAATCAGGACAAAGGTGAGGATGAACTGTTGAATATCCGTTTTGGAAGGTCGTTACAAGGTAACCTCGGTGGTATGAATTTAATATTTCGTTGAATGTTGTGGTGCAGAATCTGATATGTGACGTCGAAAAGCCGTTTTGAAGTCTGCTGAAAAGGTCGAGATACAGCCCCAGAAGAGGTAAGAGCGCAGTGCAGTACTCCGCGGTTTGGGCGAAGTTGTGCCCAGGAGTCTGTGGTTGGCGGGCAGATTAGGCGCTGCAGGCGCCAACCTCACTAGCCACACCTTGGACTCCCAACCAAGGAAATTGTCACGCTTACGAGCATATTCGCACCACCACCACCACCAGCACCAGCAGAAGGCTACATCCAAAAACCCAAAAAACAACAACTTTCTCCTGACCACTACGCCTTTCGAGGAAGAGAGAGCTATAAGAGATCTCAATCTTCACCCAAAAAAACAAAAACAATCAACAATCAGGATTCCCACCTGGTCACCCACGGTAGTACTAACTAATCGGCAAGTGGCTTAAGTACGGCTGAGCGAACGGGAAGCCCTGTTTTCCACTTCCTATGGTCGATTGCGGAAGGAAATGGTTTAACGTAAAATATAAACCATGCAAATCTTTCTCTAGGATACATGCTGAGAATTCGTAGGGCTGTATGTTCACTGATAATATACCTGGATAGAGTGGATGCGTATCAGTGTTCAACAGGACGCAGGCTTCGAATGTGTTGTAAGAAGTATGTTTCAACAGTCGTGAAGATGGCGAAGCATTTCACGTCACTCCTTGCAATCTCCCATCTCAAAAGGCCGTGGCTTGTATTGAACACGGTCTCTGCACGACTTGGATTCATCTTTACATATCATAATCACTCTTATCCATCAAACTCGGTTCCTCCTAACCCGCATTCTTCATCTCTCTCAACTTAGCCATTACTTCGCTTGGCTCTGTCTTACCCGTGACTTTCTTCATCTCCTCCGTGTGCACTCGCATAAAGGCATTGTGTTTCTTTTCCTGGCCAATGGTGAACTTGCCCTGCGTTTGGGCATTTTCGTTTGCGAATTTCTCCAGCATTTTCACCGCCTCGTTATCCCCGTCGACTTTCTTCAAGAACCTGACGTTGGATTTGGTGTATTCGTGGCCTGGGTAGATCAGTGTATCATCCGGCAGCGCCGCCAAGATTTCATTGAGGGCCTTGTTCATCTCTGTGCCATTGCCCTCGAAGAATTTACCGCAGCCGCCGATGAACAGCGTGTCCCCGGTGAATACGGCCCGTTCCTTTGTGGCCTTGTCCTCCATATACCAGCAAATGCTGTCCTGCGTGTGGCAGGGCGTGTGCAGGGCGGTCACTATAATATTCTTGCCTATTGAGAATTTCGCCTTATGGGGTGGAGTGTCTGTCGCGCCTTCGCAGTCTTTGCCTCCGATGATGGGCAGATTGGGTAACTGGGATTCCTTCTGCGCCTCCAGTATCTTTGTATTCCCACCCGCGTGGTCCCAATGATGGTGTGTATTCATGATCGCGCCGAGCTTTACATGTCGAGCCACGTCACGGAGAACAGGAAGGACTCTAAGACGGCAGAAGGATGGATGTCAGTCTTCGTGTCCTTCTGGTTCACAATATCGTGGAAGTCTGAAACGTACTCTTGAGGATTGGCTGGATCGATAATCACAGCATCCTTGGTCTCGTCATCGGTGACTAAGTATGCATAGTTGTCGGACGAGCCAACCCCTGAATAGCACTGATGGTTAGCAGTTTATTCCATTGATTCCTGTCACAGCTCGGTTCTTCGCCCAAGAGGTTCGACGATATAAACAGACATCTTTGTCTACGTTCTCACTGACAGTGACGACTGCCCGTACACAACGACGAAGATACGAGCTGACGTACACATTGGAATACTCAAGATATGCATCTTTTTCACTGGCTGCTGCGCGAATCCCAATCGGTGCGACGAGATTCCCAAATGCGGGGTATTTGCAGGACGGATGAACGTAGCAAACGTGGCGGCGGTAGAAAGGATCGGGCGGACAAGGCGTGATGTGATCATGAGAGAGGGAACTCGAAGGCAATCCTGGAGATTGGTAGAGGAGATTTCGTGCGAATGCGGTCCGTTGATAGTGAGGTCGTTCGTGGAGTAGCAGCGGTGCTTGGTGAGATGCGGAGGAGATGCGGAAGCGGGCGTGCCAGCTCCAAAATCGCGTCACCAGCGTGGATGGGAGCTGACGTCAAATCATATACTACCATATACTAATCAAAACGGCTTTCGTGTCTTCGGTCTTTGTAGTACTATTCACTCCGTTGTAGTTGCAGGAAATCCATGGACAACAGATTTTCTATGCATCTAGCCATGTCTACCTGCGTCATGCTACCGTGCCGTAGTCCACATGATGGTGGCTTCGTCTCCGACTCAGACTCAAATGTCCGCTCTCATGCAGTAACCGCTGGCTTTGGGCCATATCCACGACTCTGTCTTTCCCTGCCATGGCGGGGATCCAACCTCTCATCCATCCATTGACTCGTTCCCAGTGGCTATACCCATGCGAGTCTCTTACCTTCACGATTCTGTCTTCTCGCTCTCCGTACATGATGAACTGGGCGCCCATCAAGGCATCCATCATTAACACTCCTGCAGCCCCTAGAAAGAACGGGGCTGCTCGAGCCACCCACGCCCATCTCTGGTTTCCGTCTGCGTCCACCCAGCCGTGATGTCCATATGGTTCGTAGTCGCTCCAGGCATTGGGATTGGTGACCAATGACGCAGAGTACTGGCGAACCCTGTTAGCACGATGGCGCATGTTGGGACAGGAAAGAAAGCACTCTCTCAGTACGACAGGCTTTGTGCGAGAGAGGACTTACGAAGAAATTACCACAAAAAGCGGCGATGAATAAGAGAGGTGAGAGGCCGGCCGTTGACTGCCGTTGCCAATTCTTGTACAGTTGAGGTAACCTTGAACCAAGGTATAGAAAAGTCGAGCACCACGACAAAATAGTGCCGGCAATTTCAAGAGGAGTATTGACACGGAAGAGATGAATGCCGTGCGCATAATGGTCGGAAGGAAAAGGTACAGGAGCAGCCGCGACATTGGAGGCCAAGGAGGCCATGGTTGCGGCGTAGAGAAGAGTGCGTGGAGAAGGTGAAGCCATCCAGCTCGACCCAAGTTTATCCCCGTAAACAATATCTCGAGGAGGAGTTCCTTTCTTTTCACCATAATTTACAGTAGAAAACTGAGGAGCGTTGACGTCGGTCGGATCTGTTCGTTTGGGAGCATAGTCGTCAGAGTCCCCAAGTAGCGGGGCCTCGCTAGCGAAATTCGAGTTGATGGGCGACAAGCCGTTTATGATGGCACTGTCCGCATCGTCGATATCGCTGCTCCCTGTGGAATGCAGACTTTCCTCGTATATCCATTTGGCGGCGTAGCTGTACCAGAAGTATTGAAACACGAGGCACATGTCAACGAAGACGTAGTAGGTCGCAACGATGATCTGCCAGCCGGCTTGCTTGGTGAACATGGCTCCCAGGAGGTTGGCCAGATCGCCCAGTAACCACTCGCCCAGGAAGAAAATCGACAGCCCTGCAGTCGACTTGATGTAGTAGTTTTTGAAAATCTGCGGCATCTGCGCAAAGAGCCATGACACTATTGAGAGCGTGCCGAGGAGGGTAGAGAGCGCGGCAAGAGGAGTGGGTATGCAAAAGCCAAGGTATAATGATATATCAGATAGGATGGGAGAGGTTGGTGTGCAATGGTCTGGCAGTGCGGACGCTGGCAAGAGCGGTATGTAGGTGGAAGCCATCGCTGGACGGTGCTGTCGCAGTACTCTTCAGGGTTATAAAACAATTATGCAACTCGAAACTTTCTTATCATTGCTGTCGTACCATCTGCGAAGATGCGGGCGTGGTGGGCTCGAGGCACGGTCGTATCTGTTTCGCTCCGGCTCGTGAACACTTATATTCTGCTTGTACGAAATGGTAAAGAGCCTGCGGGCATATGAAGCTTTGCTTGATCGCTGTCGAGGCGTGTGTTGCGAACGAAACAAGCACCGTGCACCCGTAGGTTGAGTTCGACTTCAGGTCGAGATGTGCTGGCGCGAAAAAAGGGCGGCTCTATAATTCGTGAGCGGAACCGTGAAGGACTGAAAGAAATGACAGGAAGAAGCAATGCAGAACGACAAATGCGCTGTAACAACGGTGCAGACTGGGTGTTGTGGAAGTGAAAGAGTGTGAGAGAGAAGCGCAGGCGTGTTCCGAACTCTGGCATGACACAGACAGTGGGACACGAGGAGGGGGACTCGATAAGGCAGTCACAGGCAGAAGAGGGAGCCCCAGATAGGAACTCGAACCCTTGGGATTGAGGCTGATTCGGCGCGGGCAAAGGGACGAGCCGAAGGAGTTCGGGCCACCAGGGCGATTATGTGCAGATGACATAGCGGAATGACTGTAAGAGCAGGTCAGATGGGCAGCCCAACCGGGCGGATTTGGTTAGAGCTGAAGCCTCAACCCCAAAGGCAATGCCGCATGACGGGGGGAAAGGATGGTGATTTGAGGGCGACAGGGTGGAGGGTGCAACGAGATGAAGAGCTGCGGATTTGCACGCGACAAGTCCAACACGAAGCGACAACGAACTGATAAGCCTCTGGCGAGACTCGGGCGAGGGTGTGATTGGCGACAGAGGAATCTCTGGGCGTGGGAGGAGATCGCCGTCTCGGGCCCATCGGCAGCCTCCTGCTCCTATAGGAGGGCCTGCAGCCTACGAGGAACTGCCTGTGCCAATGTGCAGCACCCATTGTCCTCGCTTGTTCAACCCTATTTCCCCCGGAGAGCCTGCCCCAGGGCCAAGCACACCCGTCTGGAGTACAGCAAGTTGTCGCAGAGCCCGAGGTTATTACATGATAGATCGCTTCTCTCCTCCGAGAGCCGTTCACGAGCCATGATGGAGGAGCCCAGACTTTCCTTACTCAGTCGTCACACGAACTATGAATCAGACCGCCTTAAGCTTCCAGTCGCCAGCTGCCCTCCACGATCGAGAAACTCGCACTTCTCACAGAGTTAGCTACTGAGAAGTCCTGATGCCGGTCGTGGCAGATATCTGGGGTACGGTTTAGGGCAGAGGCGGGAGACTAATAATATTGTTCAGCTGGCCCTTGAGAGAGAAGAACTATGTGATATGTCCTTGTGCCCAGACTGGATCTTGGACTCAGCCTTGCACTTTTCGCTGCCTTGCTGACATAATGATATAGACTTCAGACGACAAGTCGACAGGCCCATTTTGCGACAGACCACGGATATAGTAATCATCTGACGACACTTCCGGCTTCACCATCAATCTCATAGCCTTATGCCACTTTGACCAGTAAACCCCGTCTGGAAGAATGTTGTTCCCTGCAAACTGAGTCTTCCACTCGTGGATCAATTTTCCGCTTCAACCAACGTCACGTTCCCCAGCTATCGAACTTGTCGTCTCGTACGAGGCAGCTAAACGCCACGCTGATGGAGATTCTCCAATTCACAAGCATGATGCTATGACAGATTGCCATTCTGGATCCCGGCTTCAGCTCCGCACCAATGAGAACCCGTAGATCAGCGTCATGATGCAACGACTTGCCCCTCCGGATTCCGCTTCCGCATTTCACCTTTCCAGACGAGCCTCATTCATGGGTTTGCCTTGCTGTTTCCTGCTGTCGAAATAGCCATGTCTGAGGATACCATATTCCAGATGCGTGTCTACCATGACGAAATCTCCACTCGGTCACCACCAGAACAAGGATGATGTGGAACCATGCTCAAAGTCTACCTACGTCAAATGGCCCAACCAGGCAGTTTGGCAGTGTCCTCAACACGCGCTGTAGTCATGACAATGAACTGTTGCTGCCAATGATCCCCTCACGCGTCAGGCTTATGATGCAACAGCCTGTTCGCTTACAGTTCCGGAAAAAGTCTACACATAGGATTTCAATCGGCAGAGATACCATTGGTAGAGACCCCGTCTTTCACAAGGTGAAATAACGCAGCAAAGCCTAGTGAAATCCCTGCTTGTTCCTCTCACTTTTTTCCCTTTTATCCCGCCATCGTCGCTTCTCTCTCCCTTTTGCTTTGACTCCTCAACCAATGCAGAGAATGGCCTCATCCATCGCCAACACTGTTCGAGATATTGGAAATTCTGCCGCCGAGTCCGTCCAAACCATGGCTGAGAACAAGAAGATCGCCGACCTTGAAAAGAACAAGAAGAATCAACAGGACACCAAGCAGAATACCACCACTGACTGGGGTGCCAAAGTCTCAGATGTTGACCACTGGCTGAAGATCGCCGATGACAAGAGCGGCAGAATTGGACCTTCATTCCTTGAAGACCAAGTGGCCCGCGAGCGTGTATGTTGCCTGCCCCCTCTTTTCCTGTGACCATAAATTCTGAGGTACGCCAGATCCACCGCTTCGACCATGAGCGCATCCCCGAGCGAGTCGTCCATGCGCGAGGCGCTGCTGCTCACGGTCACTTCAAACTTTTCGAGAGCGCCGAAGACGTCACCACCGCTGGCGTCCTAACAGACACCTCACGCACCACCCCAATCTTCGTCCGATTCTCTACAGTGCAAGGCAGCAGAGGCAGTGCCGACACTGTACGTGATGTCAGAGGCTTTGCGGTGAAGTTCTACACTGAAGAGGGCAACTGGGATATTGTGGCCAACGACGTAAGCATACTTAATTTACTCGTGCAGAGGTCATGGGCTAACTGAATCTCAAGATTCCCGTATTTTTTATCCAGGATGCCATCAAGGTAAGTGCCAGGAACGTCCTCTTGAACAATATGGTCTAACCAGGCTTTGCTTAGTTCCCGGATCTCATTCACGCCGTCAAACCGGAGCCGGACAATGAAGTCCCACAAGGGCAAACCGCTCACAACAATTTCTGGGATTTCGTGTTTCTGCACAAGGAAGCAACCCACATGTTCTGTTGGGCCATGTCCGACAGAGGCATTCCTCGTTCCTACCGCATGATCCAGGGTTTCGGCGTCAACACCTTTGCGCTCATCAATGCAAAGGGGGAGAGAACTTATTGCAAGTTCATCTGGACACCGGAACTTGGCGTGCATTCATTGGTTTGGGACGAGGCCCTGAAATTGGCGGGTCAAGACCCAGACTTCCATCGCAAGGATCTGTGGGAGGCCATCGAGAACGGGGCGTACCCGAAATGGAAGTTCGGAATACAATGCATCAAGGACGGTGAGCAAGATAAATTCGACTTTGACATCCTCGATGCCACCAAGGTCTGGCCCGAGGAGCAAGTGCCTATTCGCTACATTGGTGAATTGGAGCTCAACCGCAACGTTGACGAGTACTTTGCCGAGACCGAGCAGGTGGCTTTTTGCACCAGCCACATCGTCCCTGGCATCGACTTTAGCGAAGATCCCCTGCTGCAGGGTCGAAACTTCTCCTACCAAGACACTCAAATTACCCGGTTGGGTGTGAACTGGGAAGAGCTGCCCATCAACCGTCCAGTCTGCCCAGTTCTAAACTTTAACCGAGATGGCCAGCTCCGTCACACAATCACCAAAGGGAAGGCCAACTACTGGCCCAATAGATGGGAAGCCAACCCACCAACTAGCCACAGCGGCACAGGCGGATTCGAGTCATATCCAGCACAGTACCCTGGTGTCAAGGCCCGAAAACTCACCGAGAAATGGAAGGACTATCTGTCGCAAGCGCAACTATTCTTCAACTCTATGTCCGACATCGAGAAGAAGCACATGATTGAGGCCTTTTCCTTTGAGTTGGACCACTGCGATGACGACGTCGTCTACGAACGCCTAGTCACCCGCTTGGCGGAGATCGACCTGTCGCTCGCCCAGGCCGTGGCCAAGAACTGCGGTGCGAAGACGCCTGAAAAACAGGCCGTCCCGAACCATGGCAAGAAGGCCAAGGGTCTCAGCCAATTTGACTACATGCCGCAGGAGCCGACCATCAAAGGCCGCCGTGTTGCCATTTTGATTGCCGACGGGTTCGATATCAAGGCCTACGAGTCCATGAAGGCAGCAGTCCTGGCACAGAGCGCTGTTCCGTGGACAATCGGGACGAGACGCCAGCCTATCGTGGCCTCCGATGGTTCGTCGCAGGTGAAGCCCGACCACTTCCTGAACGGCCAGCGATCCACGATGTTCGACGCCTTGTTCATCCCCGGCGGCGCCGAATCCGCTAACACGCTGAAAGAGATTGCCTTGGCACGATTCTGGGTCAAAGAAGCTTTCGGTCACCTGAAGGCTATTGGGGCCGTTGGCGAGGGCGTAAAATTTGTGCACGCCGCTCTGACCGAGGTCCAGAATGTAACTCTAGCGTCTGAAGGAAGCGATGACATTGTGGACTGGTACGGTGTCGTCACGGCCCAGAAGCCTGACACGGGCAGCAGTGTGAAGGATAACGTCAAGATGGTGAAGGAAGCAAAGGACTTCACGAGCAAGTTCTTCTGGAACATCTCCCAGCATCGGAATTTCCCCAGAGAACTGGATGGTTACGCGGAGCAGGTGTCCATCTAAGCCAATGGTGAGACTTGTTAGTGTTCAGGGTTTACTGAAGTATCAGTCCATGATTGTGGAAAAGTTGCTCAAATTAAATATCAGAGTCAGACATCTCCAGCACATTAGCTCTAATAAAGTGAATGCAATTAACTTTCAATTGATGAACTCCGTGTTCAGTTATGCGTTCGCCTTTCGCTCGTGCCACATTTTCCAAGTCAAGCCATTCAGGTTAGACAGGGTTGAAGTGTCTCCCAGCTTTGCCTTTTACATTGTAGCAGATTTGATATTCTAATACAACTTCGTCACACAGCTTTGCGACAGCTCTAGTATGTGCGCCAGCCGTACAGCGCAATCACAGAGCACGCATCATCACGGCATTGGATAAATAATAACCTCAGTCCTCCGGCGCAGGAACAACCAACGACCCCTGCATGACCTGCACGGCACTCCCGCTCAAGAGCACCTCCTCGATCTGCAGCCGGCCGTCGTGTGAAGCGGCCCTGACGCCGACCTCGACGTAGATTTCGCTGCGCTGGCCCATCTCCACGCCCTGCACGATCGCGTACCGGTACCGTCCGGCCTTCCCGGCCTGCAGGGACAGGTACGCGGTCAAGGCGCAAGCGGCGCTCCCCGTGGCGGGATCCTCGCGCTCGCCGAGACAGCGTGTCCGTAGGGTCCGGACACTGGTCTCGTCTTTTGAGAGCTGGGGACTCGGCTGCTCATCGACGAAGAAATACGTCACCACAAGGCCCTCGCGCCAGCCTTCGTCCAGGAGATCCGTCGTCGCCGCCGTGTACGTCGCGTTCGGCTCGATCAGGCTCTCAGTCGCAGCCGCGAGGGCGGCCAGATCAGGCAGCCGCGCCAGGATGAAGGTCATGCCCTTGACGATGCTGACTACCGGGTGGTGGGCGAGCGGCGTCTCCGCGTACGGCCGCGACGTGTGGACATGCAGGTCGTGGGCGACGGAAATCTGGACGCCATTGGCGGCAGCTGGGTTCAGGACGATGGGGATCCGACCGGCTTTCGCGCGCAGGGCCTTCACCTGCTTCTTGCTCGCCGCTCCATCGTCGTCGTCATCTCCTCCGAGACGGAGCAGATAGTTCGCCGCCCCGACCGTCGGGTGGCCCGCGAAGGGCACCTCGGCGTGAGCGGTGAAGATGTCGACCCGCACGGCGTGGTCGTCGACGTCACGGTCCGCGGGCGTCTGCTCGTGCAGGAAAACCGTTTCTGAGAGATTGAACTCGCGCGCGATGCATTGCTTCTGGCTCTGGGAAAGTGTCACGCGCTGTGGGACTTTGACCAGGGCCAGCGGGTTGCCCGTGTACCGCGTCGAGGTGAAGACGTCGAGCGTCACGAAGGAGAGCTGCGGTGACATATTGGCTCGCTCCTAGTATGATTTCAGTGCTTCAGCAGACGAAAATGTATTGCAAGACACGGCTCGGAGGTGGTCAAGGACGTGGTGGATATATTGGTTCGTATATCACTAATACGTTAAGATGATACCTTGGCCTCGTTATGACTCACACCTCGATACCCCGACCACGGCCAACTCGGGCACTCCTCAGCTAAGTTGAGTGCGGCAGTATTTGAATTTCCGAGAGTACAGACCAGAGCCGGTATCTAGAGCAAGACAATAGCCGTCTGGGACATTGCGATATTGCATGCAACTTCGGCAATGCATTGAGGAGGGAAGACGGGAAGTTATATTGGTGTGCCTCATGCTGCCAACCAGCTTCAGCATTCATCAGAGGCAAGTCAAGGAAACCCTAAAGAAGCTGTATAACGCATTTGAGACATACAGCCTCTCTGGTAACGTTTGTGTCCCCTGACCCATCTGGGAAGCCTTGGGGTCTGCTGCTGGTTTTGTAAAGAAGTGAAATTATTTGGCTATATCGAGACTAGCCTCGTTATAAGTCTTATCCCTCGCAGCTATAGAATAGACTAGCTACCTACAGTCTAGTTCGGCTGCCACCGTTATAGCCCACCGATATATGTATATACAGAATATACCCGGAGAGCTAGTGCCACTTAACAACATACCGTTAGCCAATAGAGCGTGTGCAAGAATCTTAACCCTGCTCTCGGCTATCAAAGGCCCCTTATCAAAGGCGCCTTCGCTTCCGATGGGCAGCATGAGTTTGAAAGTTGGACTCGTGGACCTCCTTCGGGATGGTCACGTCAATTACGGCGTCAACCCAAATCTCACTCTGCCCTTATATCGAGGGACATCGGCGGCCAACACGACATTCTGGTGGATTGTGACGGACAATTTGGATTAGGCGGCTAGTCCAACAGTCCTCTAAGTTTCCGCTCATATTTTTCCATATCCTGGATTTTGATCTCTATAAATGCCCCTCCGTTGCGTGTCCATTACGGGAAAGGGGCTGAGGAGGAGACCGTCCATGCCCACGAACAAGCCATCTTTGAACACCAGTCCGCCCAATCCAATATTTCATCGAGTGTTTTATTCGCAGGCCGCCGAACGCGTTCATGGAGTATGCCGAAGAGGGAAGTATCGCCATGCTTCTTAACCAACACCAAGTCCCGCGCCCAAGGTGGTGTGCCAGTCCTTCAAGCCACACAAGACATCGAACCACAAACCATCATTCGATACATAGGTCAGTTATGCCTGGATGTCAGTGGGTTCGAAAAAATCGGATTCGTGCACGGAGACATCAGACCACACAATCTGCTGCTCAATGCCAGGCCGAATTGAGACCGTGTGACTTTGATCGTGCCAGGACATAGAGGTGCTGACGGCACCATTGGGGCAACTACTGAACCGAAAAGATGATGGACAGGCAGGCACCGTTGGCAAAGCAGGTTCTATCGCTATGGACGCCGACGAAACCTCTGTCGATCCTCACCAGCTCAGCCTGTCTCGCGCCTGATTCTTTCCTCCTCGAACCCTTGACCAGTTCTCTTTCGATTCCAGGAAGGAAGGCAGGTCAAGAAGCGTGGTATGAAAAATAGCAAGATTTGACTATACCAACCGCAAATTAACATATAGATGCAACGACATGTGAGGTAGATATGAGTTGTGGAGGAGGGAAGCTCGTCTCCAAAGAATGAAGCCAAGGTTGTTCCAAAACCGGTATACCGGTGTCGCTGCTTTTATGACTCCCGAGCGACGACTCTGGCTCCGCGAAGATTGGTTCTGGGCGATCGTAGGGCGGCGTTATTCTCTTCCCGAAAAGGGTGCTCCGCCAGCAGCTTGGCTTGGCGTTTGTCAATTGCGCTTTGACGTTCGACTGTGACCTCCACTACTTCCGTCACCATTCCACGTCGACAGCTCAAGATGGCGCTCCTACCCGTACAGTGCTCAATGCGGCTCTTACGAACATACTCGCAGGCCCCGAGATTGACACGATGCCTGTCGCAGGCCCCGCAGCGACGGCTGGGCGAGCCCGACCCTCGAGCCATCCCGGACGTCCAAGCTATGCAGATGACCGAAGACCAGGCCTCGATGGTCGAGGTTGACCATAAACCCGAGCCCGCGGTCGAGAAATACCATCCTGACCACCAGCCCGACTACACTGCGATGGTCGACCACGGAACCTCCACATATTCGCCGGTGCCGAGGAGGGTGATGAACGGGAGCGAGCCCGGGCACGTCACACCCGCTGCGGTCTTGTCTGGGGCTCCCGTGGACCTCCAAGCTCGCACAGTCAGGTAAGACAACCCTCTTCGCCGGTTTTCCACCACGTCTGGAAAGTTGACAACCTTGTCCAGGATCTACAAACCCGTTAAGCCCGCCACACAGTCCGGCACCTGGGGCTCCCACGCCTGGCGGATGGACTGGGACGTCCTCGGCAAGGGCCACCGCTGGGAAAACCCGCTGATGGGCTGGCAGTCGTCGGGCGACTTCATGCAGGGCACCAAGGTGAACTTCAAGACGAAAGAGGATGCGATCGCGTTTGCGGAGAAACAGGGCTACGAGTGGTACGTGCAGGAGCCGCAGGAGAGGCGGTTTGTGCCCAAGGCCTACGCGAACAATTTCTTACACGAGCCCGGTCCGCGGTTGAAGCATATCAAGACGAAATAAGCGATGGGGTAGGAGCTGCAGAAGGAAGAAGCTGGACAAGCGACATGCTGTGGGAATGCTGAAGATCGGCCCAGAATACCGAGAAGAGCATAGCAAAGGGTGATGCCGAGAAAGCTCTGAGACGCACGTGAAGCTTTGCCCGTGAATTTTGTGAAGGGAGGCACTTGGGCATGATGTACATATCGACAACAACACGATTCAATCAGAAGCAAACAAAGGACCACATCATGATTGCTCAGTTTTCCCGTTTTGGCGAGACTGACCAGCATGGTACACACGATCAGGACCTCGTCGCTCTTACGATAACTGTTTCTCTATGTCACAGAACAGCTGTTCGCGTTAAACGTACGAAGCAGCGTGCACGGGACCCACCACGCGCTGCTATAGATCTGATACGACTGATTTCCACGCAGTCTAAACAGCAAGGAGACAGAAGCCGAGAATAGGGTTTTAGGTTGCAGTATTCGTCAATCAATCATTCAATCTTGGTCTATTGAAAACAAGAGCCCGCACAATCGTAGTAATACAAGGATATCATATCATCAGCATCATCATCTGCAGGACGGTTACTTATTTCTTGCAAGCCATCCTGAGAATGAACAACCAGCCTTTGTTCGCGAGGGATCGCCTCTCGTCGTCCCACAGGGCTTCAATGTTCAAACATCAAGAATGTGGGGTTGGCGGATCAGTAGTTATGCTTGGCCGCATGCCTATTCACATCTGCCTGGCGGTTGTGGTTCGTCTCGTGGACCTTGTCCTTCATGGCGTTGCCCGCGGCTCGCACGCGAGTGGAGGTTCGGACATTGGGGTCTTTGGCAATCCTGCATGCGGTGTTAGGATTTGTTTGATCAAACCAGATAAGCCCAGTGAAGGTCGGGGATGACATACTGCTTGTTGGTCTCCTTGCTGGCAGAGTGGGCGCCGCCCTGGACCTTGTTGGAGATCCAGTTGCCCGCTGATCGGAGGGAGTTCATGATTTCTGATTTGTTATCGTGATTTTCGTGGTGGTTTGGAACGTTGAAGTAAGAGAGCTTGAGGGGATTGATATTCGATTCGGTGGTGGTGAATCACAAGAACTTGGGAAGAAGAATCCGCGACTATATACCCACCAGAGCGGAGTGTCTGAGCTCTTACTGCGGATGGGACAGCAAATAGCAGCAAGTGCGAACCAACGATGTCATACAGGGTCCTCCCCGTCAACGTCCGTGCTATACTTACACAGCCTCTTTAGATCAAAGGTCTGAACAAGTTGGGAACGGACCGGGGATGAGAGACTGGCTAGGTCAAAGACGAGCAGCCAATGGAAATATACTCACCGTGGTCTGAAACCTGTTTCTTGACTGCTGGCCATCGAGTCGGGGTCAAGCCTGCTGACCGATGACGATTGTCACTGCCGATCGGTGGCTTGAGAAGGGGTTTGAGAGAATGGGAAAGATACTCCAAGATCGAAAAGAGGGATCACGATAGGGCCGATCGACGTCATATGTGGCGCTGCAAGGTGGCGGCTAGTGGCGCCCATCACAGCCTTGCATGAAGGAGGTAAAGTCAATAGAATCACCAAGGTCATCAGGCTGAAGACACTATTTTCCTATCGACAACTCGAGAGGACTGCATAGATACGACGATGAAATGCCATCTGAATGCCATGTCGGCTGCCTGACACCCAAACAGCAAACATTCACCTTCTAGACCCGACGTTTTTGCTATGCGTCCACAGCAACAACTCCGTAATGCAGTTCAACTCTAGGTCCATCCAGGCCCGCTGGATCAATGATAGGTGTCAGGTCCATTAAGTATACTGTTGTATATCAGCATTCGTCATCGACTTCGATTCATAGTCAGCACTGACCTTGCACTTGATGCTGAATATACCATCGTCAGACATCCCGTTGTATAGCAGCAAGTGGCTGGTCTGATAGTTTGGGATACCAGGGTACACGAAGGGCCCGCATGTATTCCAGCCATGGTCATTACAATTTGGTTGCTCGTAGATGGTGCAGGATAGCCCGTTGTCGGGGCCCATGGAGCCAAGGCGTCCGTACAACCTATTGTACCGAATGTCAGCATACTTCTTGGATCTCATCCGTGGGCTGCATCAACTGCCCGTCACTGACCTGTTATAGCATTGCCCTTCTTTTAATGGAGTCCATACACACGGGTGCTGCCAGTTTTGACCTGAACACTCGTAGACTCCTCTTTCAGTCGTCGCCCGGGTATCATGGTATTTACCCTTCCCGTCCTCGCCACTTTCCGCGTCGTTGCGCGATGCACCCTCCATGTTTTGGTCGTTGCCATGGCTATCGCCGTGGTGGTCGTGGTCGTCTTTTTGCTGTGCCATCCTCCGAAATGTCTCAAGCACATCGGCACTGCGTGGGTGATGCTGTTTGAAGGTGTCATCGTTCTCCTGGAAGGAGCCGTCATGTTCATCTTCCTCGATGTGACCTGTTGGCGAGTGCTGCCAGTCACCGGCATCCTGGCTTCCCATGTTGCCACCTGCGGCAGTGCCACTGGGCTTGCCATAGTGCGCAACTCCAGTATCCGAGGCATCCGACCTTTGCCATTGAGTAGAAGTAGGCGAGGCGGCGGTCATAGTAGCGAGGAAGGCCATGAAGGCCACTGCATGTTTAATAACAACCATTTGTGTAGTGCGTTAGTGCGCAAGCCAATAGAAATACCTTAAAGATGGTGAGATTGCCCGAAGGGATTTAGCATCCATCATTGCGATTTATGTAAAGCACGATGCCCGTAGTAGAGCCTCTCTGGGAGAACGAGGCTTTGTTTGAACGGCAGCAGAGAGGGCTTCGAACAAACGTTTCCTACCGCTTTCGAAGAGCCAAGACGCCCTTGAGATTGGTTCCCAAGACGACGGCGCTGGCATAGGTGGGAGAACTGTCAGAAAAGGGGTTAATCCAAGGTTCGGGACAAAGCCGGTGCTTAGTATTGTTCTCTGTGGAATGAAAGGAGCTCCCTTGATATTGTTCTCCTCCACCACCGATGATTTGCCGACGAGCGCGACATGAAGAAGAAAGAGGTTTTCCTTGCAGAGATAGTCCAGTGCACGCGCCTTGTGATATGCAGGGCGTTGTGCAAGGCCTCCTGCTATTCATCCTGGAGCTACCTACTTTCCAGTCGTGGGGGTTGACCGGGAGTGAGACATATCCGCTAGAATTCTGGGCCGTGGTTTCTGCAAGACATTTTAACCCACAGAAGGATCGATTGTGTCGGTTTCTCCCCATACCAATCCTTACCCGAGGGAATGAGAAGGCATTTGAGGCAGCAAGGCTTCGATACACGGCCAGATGACCAGCCCGGCGATGTTGTCCGACGTTGAAATCCACTTTCAGGACGGCCGAGAGCCGACAGATCTAGGGGGGTGCAGGATCCGATGAACCTCTTGTACCAACCTCACCGAAGGGAGTCGGGGGCAGAGCGGGTGGCACTGAACGGCTGAGGGCGGCTGGCGGCTGAGAAATGACTTGGCAAGTCTTGGCCGCTTTGCAAGTTGCCCCGTGGAGTTTAAGCTTACAAGCTTCCGGGAGGTTCCGCGGCATTGGCGCCTTGGCACCACCACAGGTTTTGGCCTCGCACATATTCCTTGGAGTTGACCTGGATTCTCTCTGTTCGGATGAATGCATGAAAAGATGCAGGTCGACTTGCTTGTCTATCAGATGCAGAGCTGTAAGCGTGGCAAAGGCCCTTGAACGTGGGCTTATCGCGAGATTGCATAAGCGAGGCCTCCACCAGTATCCAGCAATGAAGCTCTCCTCTGGTCATCAACCGCCATCCAGCATGCGGAGAAATCCAGCCGCTGATTGGGGCCCCGACAAATCACCTCCGCACCTCGCATCCACCCCAAGAAATAATCTGAGGGCCCGAAACCAGCTGTTCCCGGCCATTCTCCGTACCGTCTCCATCTTATCGCACGCGCCACGGATCCAGGCCGTCCAAAATATAGGTCGACTCATGTTATGTCTGTGTCGTGGGTCGTCCCCGTCGTTTCCCCGGAATGCCTGTCTGGGGTCTGGGGTTTCAAATGCAAAAGCATCCCATGTCCGCATGATATGTGGTCTGACCTTCTACTTCAGAGACGCTCTCCCCGTGGTACTCGTGAGGTAGCATTACACTTTGAACATCATGGCCGAAGAAGCTGCAACGAAAGAGATGGGTAACAAGACCGAAGAGATCGAGGCTGTCCCCAGACATAGCGAGGTGGCACCACCACCCGTGGAGGCCACCGAGGACATTGAGGATGATCCCCATCGAGCTGCCCTCGAGGACAATCCCGAGACCGCTCAACATGTCTCTTGGTCCACCATCATGGCCGTTTTTGTAAGTTGCAACAAACAAGAGCGTGCCATGTTCCAACGCTGGCTTACCAGAACCGTGGAAATGTAGTTCATGGGCCTGTCCTTCTCAGGATGCATTTCGACTGCGTTCCTTTTGGCGTCGTCCATCCTGGTCCCAATCGGAACCGCGTTGGGCGATTTGGAGCCGATCAGCTGGATAGCCTCCTCCTGGTCAGTCACCTCGGCAGTCAGTATGTCCCTGGGAGGTGGTTTGAGCGACATATTCGGCCGTCGATACGTTATTATGGGTGGGCAAGCTCTCAACATTGTTGGAGCCATCGTCGCCGCCACTGCTCAAACCACGAAACATGTCATCGCTGGATCTGCCATTGTTGGCTTCGGTGCCGGTCTCGTTTTCGTTGCTTACGCCGGAATTCCTGAGATCCTGCCCAACAAGTACCGGTATGTCAACCGGGCGCTGCTCTCCTTTCCGTTCGTAAAACAACGCCTTGGATGATCGCTAATTCTGGCAAATAGTGGCATGGGTTTAGCATGGACTGAATTCTGCATTACTATCCCATGGGGTCTACTCGCAACTCTCCTCGCCAATCAACTGAATGAACATGCGACGTGGCGGTGGGTGTACTATCTGTCAATCATCTATGCGGCGGTCTGTCTGGTCGGAACGGCCATCTTCTACTTTCCGCCAGCTCGCCCGCGTAAAGACTACGACAAGACCCGCTGGCAAGAGTTCATGGAGCTGGATTTTATCGGCTACTACCTCTACGCTGGAGGCTTAACTGTTTTCCTGATTGGAATGAGCTGGGCTGGCGAGGAGGGCCATGCGTGGCATTCTGCCTCTGTGGTTGCGCCAATCGTTCTTGGAGCCTTGATCTTCATTGGCACATTTATCTACGACTGGACCGTGAAGCCGAAGCTACCGTTGATGCCGCTCCACATATTCCGCATGGTCCGGGAATTCACCATCTTGCTGGTTGCGCTTTTTGTCTCGGGACTGGTCTTCTTCGCCATGGTCTCCCTGCTCCCTCAAGCCACCGAGTCGGTGTACGACAGCGACCCGATCAAGCTCGGTGTCGCCCTGATTCCGAATGGTATCGGCCAATTCATCGGAGGCGCTGTCCTCCCTTCTTTGATTCACAAAATCAAGAACATTCGAGCTCAAATTGTTTTCGCCCTTTTCCTCCAAACCCTGTTCTCGGCCCTGTACGCTTACGGAATCATCCCGCACCACAAAACCGCATGGGTCATCTTCCAGCTTTTCGGCATGATGTGTTTCTCGTGGATCACTCTCTGCTGCTACGTCGTCGTTGGGCTCCATGTGCCGCACAAGGATCTTGGAATTGCGTCGGGCTTGGTGGGGACTTTCCGCAATACCGGAGGCAGCGTTGGCATTGCCATTTTCAACACCATCAGAAACGGCGTTCTCAACGACCAGCTTGTGCCACGCATCTTGAAAGCAGCCACAGCCAACGGATTCAAGGGCAATGCAGATGCAGTGGAAGGCCTAGTGACGGCGGTCACCAATAACGCCAGGGGGATTCCCGACGCCTTCGCAAAAGTTCAAGGGGCCACTCCCGCTCTCATCTCTGCGACTGCAGAAGCCTACAAGGGAGCATACGGATATGCGTATCAGCGGGTCTTCTACAGCACCATTCCTTTTGGTGTGATTGCCATTATTACTGCACTCTTCATCAAGGATGCCTCGGAATACCTGACGAACCATACGGCAGTACACATGGAAAAGAATGTTCTCGGAGAAGGCCACCACGAAAGCAAGGCTGTCGACCTGGAGCAGCCGGAGAAGACGGCTACGTAATCTATCACCATTCCACTCGGGGAGGCAGACGTTTCATAAAGGTTCTTCCGCCTACCAAATACCGCTCTGAAAATAGGCAGTCGTTCCGGTACACTCCGAAGGCAGACTGAATATATCCCTATCGGGAACTTGACCACGTTTTGATCTTGTGTTTTGCAGGTCAAGCGATGTTCAGAGAGATTGAACGTAAAATATGAATTTACTGCTCAAGGCCTCTTGAGGCCGATGACGCTTTTTTGTGATGTGGCGAGCTCTATGTGGCCGGCGTTTTCTCTCCTTCTGTCCACTTTGTAACCACCATACTCGCCCATATTAGCTGACCAGCGAGCTAGCCGTGCTGGCCGAGCTTACCTTTGCTGCTTATGCAGAGCACGTCTCAGTGTTGTCAGCCGCCGAGAACTATCGACTACCACGGGCAAGGCTGCCGTAAGATCGGAGGACCTCATGGGATGCCCTCACGTTCCCATTTTTCCGAACTACACCCGTCGGAACCTGGGTGGGAAAAGGGCATATCTCGGAATAGGCGAGCACAAGGAGTCTGGGGGTTCTGCACCATGCGTGCCGCACGAGGGAACCAGGCGGCTCGATCGAGCCGAGAAACGGTGCAAGTCACCACGTGGCAGTTGGCGCCAAGGGCGATGAGCTAGAGCCCAAGCGAGTATGTTCGGCACCTATGCTAGCTTCGAAGGGGGCTGTGGGAAAAAAGGGGGGTTTCTTTGCCTGGGTTCCCGGTGATCAAACTATATCCTAGGATGAAGACGAGGAGGTCCGGGGCACCGGTGGGAACGAACTGATTTGTGGCTCAGATTGGCAAGTCAAACGAGCCATCGCCGCTTTTAGACAATGCCACGACCGCGTGCAGCGTGTCTGCTCTACTTGCCTCCTTCCCTCTCTCTCTCTCTCCTCCGCTTGCTCTTACCACCTACTATCACCCACAACTGTCTGAGATTGTTCCAGAGACGACAGCGAATGGCAACGTGGCCGTATCCCTGACGTGCCTGCAACACAGAATGAAGAGCTCTTGCTGCGCGAGCAACCAAGACATCACGGGCAACTCCCTTTGTGAAAATGCCACATCTAGCCCTCTCAGCAGGAATCCTCACTCCAAAGGACTAGTGCTGCCACCTGAGGTGTCGGCACATATCATTCTCGCCAATGACACCGTCCACATCTTGACTGCGCCGTCTATACAAGGCTCAATTCGCGGTGGAGCTGGCAATTGCCGCAGTAGCCGCAATAGCCCCCGTACCCGCTCAGTCCTGACTTGCACAGCAGTAGATCGGCCATGTTTCTCCAGAACGTTGGAGAAAGTAATCCTGAATGGGCACGCGGCCTTTTGCTAGAATATGTCTAACGGTCTTGTGTTCTACCCGTCTCAAGTTGAGCAACTTCGTCCGGTGGTTCTCAGACAATCAACCTTTATCGCCGTCAAGAAGACATGTTTTCCAAAGGGGGGATAATCGGAGAGAAGACGCTACAACCGGGTGAAAAGTTGAAATCCTGCACTGGTGAATATCAAATTGTTCCAAGGGGGGTGTCGAACCAGGATCTACCATCAATACCCGCAATTGAGGTCTCAAGGAGGAATGGGAAATCTTGTCCAGACATCTGTAAGTTCAAATTTGAGTATCTGAGTTGACTACCGTGCTGAAATACTATATTAGGGATCGTTATCGACGAGATAGTCTATGATTGTACAAGTTTTGTGAACAAACATCCCGGCGGAGACACCGTCATCAGGTCATTTGCTGGAAAAGACTGTTCGTGTAAGTCATCGATGGAGCCCGACCATGGCCGATACACACTCACACCAGGAACTTGTTAGGGCAATTTCACAAGCTACATGACCTTCAAGGCAACCGAAAATGGCTTCCTGGTTTGAGAGTCGGGCGGGCCGAAGGCGTCGAGAACCCTTATCCCAAGCCGAGGAAATGAATATACTGGGCAAAAGGGAATGCGGTCCTGTGTAAGTGGTCTTCCGCCTCTGAATACCAGTTGTTCACAATGGTTACCCGCAACTCCCGCATCAACCGTTGCCCTCCTTTGCAAATATCGATTTGGTGATAGGCCCGACGGACCATGGCATGTATTATAATAACATGATCCTCCACAATGTACAATGTCGAGATTCTCCTCAAACATATCGCCACAATGGAGCTGCAGCCAGTTTCCAAATCCGGGGCTACAGCCGACCATCTTGAAGCTCAACAAGCCCCTGACCGGTCTGTCGTCTCAAAGAAGCATGACGCCCACGAAGCAGCATTGAGAGACGCTGATGCCGAGATCCATGTCACCACGTCCACTTACCTTGCCGTCTTCTTCCTGGGATTTACCTTCCAGCCCTCCCTCACCTTCACCTGTTTGTTTGTATTCCCCGTCATCGTACCCATCGCGATGGAGCTACAGGGATCAACCTACAACTCCAACTGGCTGGCATCGGGCTGGTCGCTCGCTGGTAGCATTGCCTTTGCACTTGCAGGACAGATGAGTGACTACTTTGGCCGGAGATACCTCTTGATGTTTGGTCAAGGCCTCCTCGTCTTGGGCCATATCATCGGCGCCACAGCACAGAGCCTCGAGCAATGCATCGCCGCAATGGTAATCCTGGGGTTTGGAACTGGCACCACGTTCATTCTCTACCCTGGGATCTCAGAAATACTTCCCAATAAGTACCGACCGTATGGTCTAGCCTGGACTGAGCTCAACCTCCTTCCCTTCACGACGTTGGCGCCATTGATTGCTAGGGAGTTCGTCGCTCGAGCAACTTGGAAATGGATCTTCTACCTAGGGATCATTACTGGAGTCATTTCGTTGGCAGGTACAGCCGCCTTCTACTTCCCTCCTGCTCGGCCCATTCGGGAATATTCACGCAGGCAAATCTTAGCCCAGCTGGACTATGTCGGGTTGTTCTTCTACGTCTCGGGGCTGACGCTGTTCCTTCTTGGTCTTGGTTGGGCAGGCACGTCATATGCCTGGAACAGTGCCCATGTGCTGGCCCCTCTTCTCGTGGGAGCGGTGTTGTTCGTCTGTACTTTCGTCTGGGATTTCAGTGGCAGGGCTCGAAGACCTCTGTTTCCCCGCTGGTTGTTTGCGATGGTCAGGGAATACACTTTTCTCCTCGTCATTATCTTTGTGACGGGCGTTGTCTACTTCACTCTCACGACCTTGATGCCGCAGCAGATTGTTTACACCTTGACGGGTGACGCCACCCTGGCTGGGGTCTACAACATCCCTGGAGGCTTTGGCGGGGCTGCGGGAGGCGTCTTCCTTGGTGGACTAATCTCCAAGATCAAGCACGTCCACTGGCAGCTGACATTTGCAATCGCGGTCCAGACGATCTTCACGGCATTACAGTCGATTTGTTGGCCAGGCCAGGTCGCCAAGCTGCTGGTCTTTCAGCTCTTTGCCAATGCTCCCTTTGCTTGGATCACCCTCGCTTGCTATATCACGGCATCTCTCCACGTCCCACAGGAAGACTTGGGCCTGGCACTCGGTCTGATTGGCACCTTTCGGTTCCTGGGCAGTGCTGTGGGCACGACCGTCTTCTCTACAATCTTGAGTAACCGTGCGTCTGGCAGTACCATTTCGCGAGTGGCTTCGGCCGTGGTCCCTATGGGGTATCCCGCCGACAAGGTCTCATCTCTGGTCTCCGCGATAGCAGACGGCGCGACGAAACCCTTGGGCCTGAGTCCTGAGATTCTCAGCAAGGCTCTGGAGGGCTACCAGCTGGGGTGGGCCGATGCCTTTCGAATCACTTGGCTGGCCACCATTCCCTTTGGACTCATCGCCTGTGGTCTGGCGATATTTGTGCGCGACCCTTCTCCCTACTTCACGAACCATACTGCTGTGCATCTCGAGAAAGAGGCTCTCGGGAAAGGAGAAAAGAAGGATGTAATGAGTGAGTAAAGGGAAGAATATTGAGTACACGGGATATGATGTAGTGATCTATATTGAGGACTAAACACCATATAAGCTGATGGTCTTTATTTAAGCCTTGACAATATACATCCGCATTCGGCAGCCCCAGACAATTTGTGGGGTTAGAAGGTTGTGGAGAGCGGGGGTCAAATATTGCTACATATCTTAGCACTTAGTTAGTACTTATTATTACCAACTAAGCTTGACTTATTGGCTTCCTTCTCATTTCCCACTTCCTTTTGCACCAACTGCACAATTTCGGTCGAGGATGGCACAGTCTTCTGGTAATTCGCCTAGCCTTCTTCACTAACGATGAGAGACAATGCCCGCGGTTCAAGAGCACTTGGAACCAGCTCCTGCTGCTGAAGATGGCGGCCGGCGAAGGGCAAGGAAGGCGTGTGAGCCCTGTAAAGCTCGCAAACGTCGGTGTAATGGGAACGAACCCTGCCTCTCATGTACCAGGTACGAGTATCAATGCTATTACACAACTCAACCCAGAAAGAGAGTGGCGAGGATCCCGTCGTTGTCTGAGGGTCGTCCACCTCTTGAACTTGTGCCCGACATTTCCCAGCCCATTTCTGCCCTTCCCATATCCCCGGAGAAGGAAATCAAATACAATGGACACAACGAGCAGTCGATGGAGGCAAACTCTGGCGTCGTCTTTCCCCACATCCTGGGCATGAAGTTCAATCCGACCAGCGCCCCAAAGGTCCAAGGCTTTGGCTGGAACCTGGGCATCCATTACCACCACTCCCGCTCGGAAAAGAGCATGACGTGGATCATCACCAGAGATGAGTGGCACAGCCTGTTTGACGTCTATCTTCGGGAGATTCACCGCCCATACGGTTTCCTCGATCCTGAAATCGTGCTCTCAAAAGCAGCCCGGAGATGGCAAGATCCTCACGCTACCAACACCTACGACCACGTCCTATGCGGCATCGCCGCTCTCGCAACGCTCTTCTCCCCGGAGAGGACGGACAATCGCGAAGGTCTGCTTGTGGACTGTGCCAAGGAGATCCTGGAATCGACAAGTCTGCTGCGAGACCCGACTGTCCACGATGCAGAAGCGTGGCTGTTACGGACACTCTACCTACGATGCAACAGTCCCCCACACGCAGCTTGGATGGCCAGCTGCACGACTATGCACATCATTGAGGCAGCTGGCCTGCATCGAGAGTTGGCCGACGTATCATTGGTCTACTCGGACGCCGAACCCTCCGAGCACGATGTCGAGAGGAGAAGGAGGCTCTTTTGGGTCGCTAAGCTGCTGAACTCATGGATCAGTTTTGAATACGGCCGATCAAGAGTTTCTTTGCAAGGAGCTTCCTGCCAATCGCCCACGCCAACTCCTGGGGACTCCACCACAGACCTCATCGCCATGTTCCAGCTCTCCGAGGTGCTCGATCCTTCGAAACCAAGCGAGCCCGCAGAATTGGAGAATTGCCTGATGCAGGTGGCGGGCTTTCAGTTCACCCTCAACCCGCTGACGCTCTCACAGAGCAATCTCTGCTTCACCCTCTATCGACGACTACGTCTTGCCACTACCAACGTCAAACCCCAACTCTTGGAACAGGTCATTGCGGTGGGTTGTAAGGGCCTCGAGGCCTCGATTAGGGCGACCCGAGCAAGCTCCCCGTGGTGGCACGTCTCGAACGTCCCCTTCCAATTTGCCTGCATCCTCCTGGCGATGGACACACAAGAGTCACTCTGCCACGTGGGTCAAGCGATATTGACGTTGAGGACCGTGGTCAACCACTTCAAGACTCCCATCGCCCAGAAAGCACTGGCCACCATCGAACAATTGGTTCGGATTGCACAGAATCGAAAGGAACAGGACATTGTCTTGCTCCAAAACTGCCTGGACAATAGTGGAATTGCCCAGGAACAAGACCGTCACATGAGCAATGGCAATGGCAATGGTATAGCAGGGCCTGAGGATGACCTCCCTGACCAGTGGTCCGCCGACGTCCTCTGGAACACGCCTGCTTTGGGTGACGTGAACTGGGACCAATTCTGGATTGAACCGCTTGATTTTTCCGCACCAACGCTTCCTCCAACTTGACAGGGTACGTGATGGATGGTGCGGAACAAGAATATCCCCGCATCTCATCTTCCAGCACAAAAAAGGGGGGTCCTTGACCGCAATACTCCCTGTCTCCTATCTCAAGCGGCTGTTGCGGGTATTGCGGCTGTTCTCATTCCGCAGATCCACCCTACCATCCAGAAACCACAACTTGTGCAGCAGTCTCCCAATCGAAGATCAGAGGTCGATCAAAAACTCAGACTGAGTCGGAACAGCTACGTCGCTGGATCCAATGCAACGCTCCGGGGAGGGCGGCTGGTGCGGGTGGTGCATGGGGAGCACGGGCGAGTACAACGTGGAGTCGGTCAGATTATATACTGGATGTGATGCAAGAGAAGGTATTGGAGGATGTTCTAATCAGCTTCATCTCGGGTACTATACAACGCTCGATCTTGTCCTTAGCCACAATGGCTCCTGGTTTACTCGCGAATGGCTGGCACGACGACGTGGCCATCACACCCAAGTCGACACCAACACGCTATCCGTATGAGAACCTTGACTTTGACCCAAAACTACAGCCCAAGAGATATGAAATAGCAGGTTAGTATATCGCCTCCTCAAAGAGGTGTCTCTCTGACGCGAGATTCCATAGGGACGTCGCCGTCTTCCAAGATATTGTTCCTCGATGTGAACATGTATGCTCTCTATCTGCTTGATTGGAAGTTCAACTCCATCTCGAACTGACCTGCGACAGTATTGATTCTACGGGCAAAGAACCATATCGAGGAGATGTATACATCGAAGGTAAATCCACTGGAGCTGCACTTTGACACTGGCTAATCAAGAAACCTAGGCGAGCGCATTGTCGCGGTTGGATCCGTTCCTCGAGTTGAGCACATTCAAAACAAACCTGATGTGCGGGTGATCCAAGGACGAGGCCGCACACTCATGTCAGGACTGGGCGACTCACATACTCACTTGACGTGGAACAACAACGCACTCGAACTGCTGGGTGATGTCAGTGTGGAAGAGCATGTGTTGATAACAATCAAATCTGCGTTATGCTACCTCGACTCTGGCTACACAATGTAAGTCGGACTTCGGTCGCATCATTTGTGACTATGGTCTGAACCTCTTCAGGTGTTACGGAGCTGCGTCTGCGAAAGACCGGCTGGACTGTGTGGTCCGCGACGCCATCAACCGGGGTGACATACCCGGTCCTCGTTACCTCGCCAATGGACGTGAGATCGCTCGGAGAGATGGCGAACTAGCCGCTGGCATCACGGCGTTTGCTGACGGTGAGTCTCTAATTAGTTACTGCCAGTTCCAACTGCTCATTCCTCTAGGGCCCCTGGAAATGCGCGAAGTCATTAGACACCATGCTCGGATAGGGGTCGACCAGATCAAGCTGAGCATGTCTGGAGAATCGGTGAGTTGTGGCATATATTCAGCTTGGAAAAAGGTTGCTGAATGCATATCGACTAGATCACGGAAACGAGGTCCGCTGAAGAGTGCTTCTTCTCTGACGAAGAGACGGCTGCATGTGTGGACGAGGGTATGGTCGTCCCCGTTGCCTGCACTGATTCTCGGCCAGCTAACCGGTTTGCAAGCCCACCGCCACGGCTTGAGGGTTTGTTCTCATGCTCGAGCACGAGACTCGGTCATCCAATGCGTCCAACACGGCGTGGACGTGATATATCATGGTTCGTGCAGGAGACAATCACTCTCTTCACTGGAACCTTTGACTCTCTAACAAAGGACAAAGCATCGTACACGGACGAAGTGGGCATGAACATGCTCACCAAAGCAAAGCACAAGCACGTGGTCGCGCCGGCGATCAACTGGCTATACACGACCGTCCACGAGGCCGAGCCCTTCGGATACACGTTTGAGAAAGCCGAGCAGGTCGGCTACAGGAAGGAGCTGGAGGTGGCGATCACGGCGCTGAAGGAGATGAACAGGAGAGGCATCACGGTTCTTCCGTAAGTTGTTTCTCCCCGGGTGCTGAAGCAAGTCCCGTCTAGTCACTTCCAGTTCCACTGACCAGACACGACTGCCCCTCAGTGGTGGCGACTATGGGTTCGCATGGTGTCCTCACGGCACATACGCCCGTGACCTCGAACACTTCGTCAAGCTGCTCGACTTCTCGCCCATGGAGTCCATCATCGCCGCCACAGCGGGCGTGGCCAAACTCTTCATGCAGGAGAACGAGCTGGGCAAGATCCTGCCGGGGTACTACGCCGACTGTCTCCTCGTCAACGGCGACCCGCTGAAGGACATCGCCGTCCTCCAGGACCACGACAAGTTGGACGTCATCATGATCAACGGACGCATTCACAAATCGTCCCCGGCCGACTTTGTCACTCCTGTACCGCCTGCGGCGCAGCCACTGCCATCAACGAAGAAGCCACACAACTTTGTCACCTTCGAAGACGACCTAGGCAGGGCCTGCGTCGGACACCTGGATCTAGAGACCTCCGTCGTGCACGCATTGGCGATGCCTTCAGGATCTCCTCTGAGTAGTCTGCAGCAGGTGATCGAGCTCGGGCACGAGACCATCATACAGACAGGCGAATCCTTCCCGCTGTCGTCCGTCAAGAAGCTGTTGGCCCCCATTACCGACAGGGACGTCGTGTGCGTTGGGAACAACTACGCAGACCACGTCAAAGAGTACCGAGAGAGCGGGTATGACAACACGCAGCAGCGGCAGCAGCGGCAGAAGAATCAACAGCAGAAAGGTACGTACGCTAGCAGAGTCGAGTCTGCGTTCTATGCACGAAGGGGAGAATAATCTGACTCGAACGACGTCGACAAAGCTTCCTCCTCCTTCCCAACCATCTTCACGAAGCGCAGCACCAGTGTCGTCGCCGCAACCGACGACATCTACGCCCACCCGGGCTTCACCGACTGTTTGGACTATGAAGGCGAGGTCGGCGTCATCATCGGCACCCCCGGGTTCGGCATCGCCGAGAAGGACGCCATGGACCATGTCTGGGGATATACGATCATCAACGGTAAGCTAGCTAGCTCGCCCTGCACGTAGATCCCTCCGTCCTCCAGGACTTTCCTGTACTTGCGGAACTGACGACGGATGTTCTTCGTTTTTTTCCAGATGTGACGGCCCGGGACAGGCAGCGTGACCACGGCCAGTTCCTGATGGGCAAGTCGCCAGATACATTCTGTCCGATGGTGAGTACTTGCAATTATCTATCTCGTACATTCGTTGGGAAGAAGGGCTCCTCCTCCTCTTCTTTTTGAGTTCAATCCAATCTGACAGCTATTGTGTACCCTACAGGGCCCCGTCGCCGTCCCCAAGGACGCTTTGCCAGAGACTTTACGTGTGCAGACATTCGTCAACGGCGAGAGGCGCCAGGACGGCACCACCGCCGACCTGATCACGTCGATTCCGAAGCTGATTGAGGTCATCTCGGCGGGCTTGACGCTTCAGGCGGGCGATGTTATTGCGACAGGGACCCCGGCCGGCGTGGGCGTCGGCTTCCATCCGCCCAAGTTCCTCAAGCCAGGCGATTTAGGTGAGTCTGTCTGTCTGTCTGCCTGTCTCTGCTTCTTTCTTTCTTGTTCTTCTGTGCTTCTTGCGGTGGGCTCTTCCCCAAGAAGAAACAAATTCTGATTCTAAATCTATTTCTTTCCCCCTTAGTCGAGGTGTCGGTGACGGGCCTCGGAAAGCTCAGCAACCGCGTGTCAGACAAAACCAGATCACCGGCACAGCAACTCCAGCTCCAGCCCCGATCCAGCCTCCCAGTATACAACCTCGAGCGCACGTGGGGCGGAGCAGCAGCCGGGTCGTTGACGCGCGTGGGTGACAAGCTGGTCCACGTGCGAGAAATCGGCTCCGGGTCGGACACGATCGTCTTCGTCCACGGCCTGGGCGCCTCGTCGGAGTACTACACGCCGCTGATCCAGGAAGCCGGCCTCGACGGCGACGACGCGAGACACCGCATCGTCCTCTACGACCTGGAGGGCCACGGGCTGACGCCCACGGCCGCCTCGTCGGTTGTCAGCGTGGAGTCTTACGTCGCCGACCTCGAGAACCTCTTCGCCACCAAGGGCATCACGAAAGCCACCCTCGTCGGCTGGTCCTTGGGCGGACTGATCGCCATGCTGTTCGCTGAACGCAACAGCTCCGCCGTGAGCAAACTGGTCCTGCTCGGCCCCGGCCCCAATCCGTTCCCTGACGGGGGCGTCAAAGTTTTCAGCGACAGAGCCGCGTCCGTGCGGGCCAAGGGCATGGACGCCTCCGGGATAGCCCAGGCGGTGAGCCACGCAGCCACGTCGCCACGCACGCAGCAGCAGTCGCCTGTGCTGGTCTCGGCGGTGCGCCAGTCCCTGCTCGCCACACACCCGGAGGGATACGCCAAGGGGTGCATGGCGCTGGCCAAGTCGAAGGACACGACGATCCGCGTCGAGAAACTCGACATGCCCGCGCTGCTGGTCGCCGGCCGGGACGACAAGATCTCCCCCACGAGCCTGGCCGAGACGTACGTCAGGAGGCTGCCCAACGCCAAGCTGGAGGTACTCGAGGGCGTCGGCCATTGGCATGTCATTGAGGATGTCGGGGCCGTGGCGCGAGCCCTGCGCGGGTTCTTGTGAGAGACGACGAACACTTTTAACCACACATATAATATGTGCGGGAGATACTGCAGTTTTTACGGCCAAGGGGGTGGTGCCATTATATACTGCACAGAGGGTCAAGGACCGAGCAAAGGGCCCAGCTGAACAGAACTGAGCATTCGAACGAATTAGGTGTAAGAAAAGAGAGACAGACGCAAGAGAGAAAGTGCCTCTGAAATAAGAGCCCAACAAGTGTAACGAGGGTAAAAGTTGATATGTCATTTAATCAAAGGCTTTTAGAGCACATTTACCAGTCTGTTTCTCTCAGTCACCGTCGTAGTCTCAGTCTCAGTCTCAGTCTCGTGCTCATGCTCGTGCAAGTTCACACTCAGTCTCCTCAGTCTTCTCATTCAAAAGCATGCGTGGACCCAGCCACGCTCCTACGGGAATAACATCAAGTCTTCCACACGATTTCACACACTGCGAATGCCCGCTCCTCCACGCTCTCCAGGCGACAATCTCGAGGGAGCGTCGCACACACCAAACATCAAAATCCTAATCGTCATATCATCTCATTTCACCTGACGCCGTTCCGGCCTCTTCCAACACACAGAAAAAAAAACGAAGAAAAAGGACGCAGATCAGCTCTTCAGTCTGCCCAGCAAAAAGAACGGTGGGGTATCTTCCAGAAGAGACAACGAGAATTGAAACAAGGAAATCCATCAAATCCCAATCATGTCAGAATCGTCGCGTATACATCACCGTTGAAGTAGGTTGGATGTTTCATCAACCTGTACACCCGACTTCCAGGCGTTCATGCGCTCGTTCTGCTGCGATCCCAGTCCATGTCCACGAAACCATCGCCTCACAACCGCCAAAGTTTTCTCGGTTTTGTTGGCGTTCCTCACCAGCGTGGCAGGTAATGATCTTCTCTTCCTGCCCCAGAAACGGCAGCGAGCCGTGAATTCTCTCCAAAGTAGAATAATATCGAGGAAAAGGAGACGCTTCCTTTTTTTTTCTTTCCCAGGAACAATTGCCCCCTCAGACTGCGCGGAACCGTAACCCACGACGAGAAAGTCCGTACCGAAATGACAACATCCCGCAAATCCAGACCAGCGTGAGGCCTACAACCACATACATCTCCCAGCTGTAATCGTTGGAGAAGAGTTCGCATCGAACTGCAAGCGCTAATCGTTGTAGAAAAAGTGCTCCCCGGTTCTGGCGTCATAGTAAAGCTTCCTTGGCTCTCTTCTCTCCCTCCTGAGATCCCTGTCGTCGTAGAATTCTCGTTCTCCTACCAGCTCGCTCCGCCTCTTCGCCTGCCTCAGCTCATCTTCGCGGAGGTCCAGGTCCCTCTCGCGGGCTGTTAGTTGTTGTTCGCGTCGACTCAAATGATCCTCAAGGACGCGATCCCGCTGGTAGTCCTCGACGCGGATGCTTTGGCGGTCGAGTTCGTCGCGGTAGTAGATGTCACGTTCGTCCTCTGCGTGGTGATAGTGAACGATCGGCATGGCAGACTCATGGGTGCTGTAGCGACGAATGGGTACGAAATCCTGTTCCTTGGATCGTCGAGGCAAGTCGCGAGAGACGATCTGTCTGTCCTCGGGGATAGGCGCCGTCGCCTGCCTCATCAGACGGGGATGGCGTTCATGGCGGGTCTCAGACGGCCGTTGGTCATAGACGACATAAGAGTTCCGGCGCGGAATTGCTGGTACGACAACCTGCTGCTCACCCTGATATGGTCGTTCCACATACGACTGTCTCCTGCTAGGTCCGGGGTGATGTTTCTTATACACGACGTCAGGGCGGCCCTGGCTGTACACGAGGCTTCCTCGGCGAGGGACCCCTCCGGGTGTGCTGAGGGAGGTATTGGAGCTTTCTGCGTAGTCGGCCACAAAGCCGTAATGGCTAGTGTCGCTGTTCTCCGAAGAGGCATAGCCTCCGTCAAAATACTGCTGAGTATGCTGATTGGGGAAATGCACCGACTCGCGGCGCCGAGACTTGGAACGTGCCTCTGGCTGCGTCCGGTGCCGGGAATGAGATCTTCGAGCATCACCGTCAACAACGACCACCGGATGCTCCTGTGGCGAATGCCCGCGACGACCGCGACGGTCAGTCGGGTTCTCCACGAATACTGCGTCAACCGGAGCAGGGTCAACAGCGTCAGTGGCAAAGTCTTGCACTTCCGGCACCACGTAGACACCATCTTCGTCAGGCACAGCACCTCTGTCTCGCGACTTGCTGCGGGACTTGCTGCGTTTCTTCTCTGCCTTGTCCTTCTTCTTCTCGGGTTTGGACCCCAATGGAGTCTCTCTTGCGATGTATGGAGGGAGGTTGGCGTTATTGAAATGCATCGGGCCGAGGTCGTCTCGTGGCGTGCCATCCGCCTCAAACAATGGGAGGTTCGCGACGGGATCCTCTAATTTGTCGAGAACTGAATCTTTCCTGACACGGCCGTAGCTGTCGTTGATATACCTCTTCTCTCGGACGGTTTCGACTTTTCTCACCTTCTCGCCACCAAATGACTTGGCCCGTGACCTTGACCTGTCTCTCGTTCGGGCCAGGATGACATCCATCTCTGGGACTTCCATTTTACCCCTCCTTGTCTGAACTCTCTTGGACTTGATATAGACAACTTCCCAAAGGGCATCGCCTGTCTCTTGCCCATTGGCCTTTCGGATCACTTCTTCAAGCATGCTTCGGCGGAGTGAGGGCATACGGGTCATCTGCTCTAACACCGGGCCATCGCCACCCTTGCCTCTCCGGGCCTTTCTCTCAATCTCGTCCACCGGGGCTGGGATTGGCTTCTTGACACATGAGCTCCAATCGTCGCCACGCTTGGACAGACGATAGTATAAATAATCTTGGAGGGTAGGGATAGTGTCAGCAGATCGAATGCGATCCGCGCGCGGGCGGATCTCTTCTGGGTCATCATTTAAGGTCATTCTGTCAAAGCGTTGATGGACACTTGGTGCCCGCTCTTCGAAGAAGGCAGGGTCTTCGGCGAAGCGGTCATCGAAGTGTTCTCCATACGGCTCGTGGAGACCACGAACATCTGGATCAACCGGAACAAAATGGTGATCAGGGGGAATTGGAGGTTCCATGGTTGCGCTTAACGAAGCCGCAAGGCTGGACAAGCCAGGCGCAGTCTGCTGCTGGTGAGGATGCGTCTTTGCAAAGGATATACGAGTAAACGGACGGGTGTGTAAGAGGAACGGAAGCTTAGTGGGGCAACACACAAGGGGAAATGGGTCAATGATATGCAACGGCCACGCACGGTAGACGGAACGTCAGAGGAGTGCCAGGTAGATTTCAATTGACTTTGCACTCCGGTTCAACACTGAGAGTATTCGCCCGTTATTGGATCAGCCAGGTATGTGGCCCCAGGTTCTGTCTGAGTCAAGGGAGGAGGAGGGATTCGTAGGTGGAGGGGATCAAGAGGGTAACTTGTGACCGGTGTGGAAGATCCGCCCTTTTTCTTAGCTGGAGAGAAGGATGAATGCTCGTGACGGTTGCCTTGCAGACCAGGCATGGATCACATTGGCTTGTCTCTCAGAGCAGGTCGAGAGCCATGCCTGTCTGAGTGGCCAGGGGCTCCAAGGAACGGGAACCTGCGGGACATGATTTGCGGGGCCTCTGGAAGGCAGCAAGGAGAGGGATGATCGGGAGAGGACAGGGTCAGTGCTTGAAACGGCGGTGTCGCTATTCTCTCGTTGAAAGGATGCAGGAGGTGCAGTAGCGCGGCTAGGAAGAAATTGGACTGGAGGACGGTGAGGGCGAATCAGAGACAGCTGTCATTGCAGCCGTCTGTGAATGGGGGTGGCCGTGGTCATGGCAGTCCAAACCACGTTCAGTCATCATGCAGTCGGGCGCGTAGGATTTCTCTTGCCAGAGGGGGCGTGAAAGATGGTGGCCATTACTTGCTGAGAAGATGAATGTGGTGAGATGAAACGGGCAAGGAGATTATTGCGCCTGCGCCTGCGCCCGGCCCATGCACCCAAAAGTTCCACCACGTGACACTCTGACTCCTTGTCCTGTACTTGGTACTTTGTATGTTGCCAAAAGTCTCCGGCAACGACGTGTTCAGAACATAAACATTCCTGTACAATTCCCTCACCAGCAAATGATCCTCGAAATTCTAGCATGGACAAATACAACAGCGAATTTGTGTCGACGACCCCCGGCACTGAACACACCACATTGCTCCCCCTCGGCTTCACACCATCTCTTCGTGGCGACAAGGCTACTAGCTCTTTTGGGCGACTAGACTTGACTCAATAGTGCTGACCTGCTTGGAAGGCCTGTCCCTGCTGCCTGGTCTCGTCGAAGTGCAGCCGAACTCTTTTCCGGCAGTGCATTGCCCGACCACCTAGCACAACCACTCGTAGGGGTGTCGAATGCGCTGGCTGATCTAACCCCGTCCCGGGTTCGAGGCCTTTGATAGAGGACGAATACTTCGTGCTCTGCTCAGCTACCTTGCAACCTGCCCCAGATCCATTGGGTAGTAAGTCCCTTGCTTGGTCGTGTCTTCCCAGGCAAGGACAAGCTATGCTACAACAAGGCTATCGTCCCAGCAGAATGGGGCAATGTCCTTGACCCTGCGCGACATCGCAGGCCGAAAGATCAGTGTGCAGGCGGGCAAACCAGAATCCAAGGTGTTCATGCAAGCACTTCGATGTGCCCGATTGCTATGGAGCATGTTTGTAGATCTCTCGTCTCACTTTCGTACTGTGCATATATCCATTTCTCCTCAGCCGACCACACCCTGGTGGGAAAAGAACGCGACAGAAACATCAGGGATCACACGGGAACTTGTGATGGTGGACGTTATTAGGTTTGTGCTATTGATAAAATGTATCGTTCAGGCGAGTCTAACCTCTTTTTTGGTCGAACATGGCCACAGTGACCGTCACTGTCAAAACTCCATGCTTTGTGCAGGCATTGAAATGCTTCCCTCATCCTGCCCGGCCCCTTGGCTCCAGACACCCATCGACGCCCTTCTCAGAGACCCAAATTCTATGTACAATCGGCTCTGTTGCGACGGTTTGGTCGAAAAATTATTTTCCCCAAATGAAAAAATCGAAAATCTTGCAACCGCTCGCATCCCTGCTCATTACGTGTACACATATATGTCCATGTGCCAGACTGAATTGACTGATGTGAGCCATCCTGGTCGAGACGTTACCGCAGCGGGACCTTGACATCCTGAACGCCACGCTTGATGACTTCATCCAAGCCCCATCGAGGCGACACCACCAACGATTTGGCGACTTTGTCGTGCTTTTCCAGTCGCTTCCGGCTCTGCTCCATTTCCCACGTCACGCCCTCAGGGAGAGGAGGAGCACCGCCAGCGATGCCGCTCGCAAACTTGAGCTGGAGGACATTGCCAATCTCGTCGCATGCCGCAAGGAGTCGGTCGAGGTCGTCCTTGTTATGCGCAGCCGAGACACAAAACCGTGCTCGGGAGGAGATCAGCGGGGTGGCTGGATATCCAACAACGACAACCGAGATCTTGCGCTTGAGCATCTCGTGGGAAAAGGCTGGCATCTTGGCGGGGTTGTAGAGCATGAGAGGGATGATAGGCGAATCGTCGTGACCGTAGACTATAAACCCGAGGCGCTTGAGACCCAGTCGAAGGTAGCGAGAGTTGAAGGCGATCCTCTGCAATCTCTCCTCGCCCTGGCCGGGCACAAGCTCGCCGTTAATGATTTTGAGGGCAGCAATGATCTGGGCCAGAACCGCGGGAGCAGGAGTTTCGCCGTACACGGTACCGGCATTGGATAGTCGCAGCTTGTCGATGGCAGCCTTCTCACCGGCCACATATCCTCCATTGGCACCAAATGACTTGGTGAGAGTACCCATAAGGATGTCCACTTCGGAAGGGTGGATGCCAAAGTAGTCGCACACACCTCTTCCGCGCGGTCCCAAAGCGCCAATCGAATGGGCCTCGTCAACAAAGAGGTTAAACTTGTAGCGCTTCTTTAACCTGACCAGCCCCGGTAGATTGCACATCGTGCCTTCCATCGAGTACAAGCCCTCCACAACAACGAGTATCTTCTTCCAGGGGCGATGAGTGCGCGGTTGCCCTTGAGAAATGGCCTCACGAAGCTTGCCCTCGAGATCCTTCATGTCGTTGTGCTTGAACGACGCGATCATGGCGCCGGAGAGCCTGGAGCCGAATCGGATCGATGCATGGTTGAGTTCGTCGGAAATGATCAAGTCACCCTTTCCAACCAGGGCAGGGAAAATGGAGGCGTTGGTTCCGAAACCCATCGAGAAAACCATGGCAGATTCCTTGCCAACAAATTCGGCGATGAGGGCCTCGCAGTCGACGGCCAGCTCAGAAGTACCCACCTCGCTTCTCGAGCTTGCTGTTGAGAGACCACACCTCCTGATCGTGTCTTCGACGAAATCAGCACACGGACCTTCCGATTGCGCGAAGCCGAGGTAGTTGTACGAGCTCATGTTCAAGGTTTCGGTGGTGGTGCCCGTCATGGTGAAATGCACGTTCCCATCATCCGATGTTCGATCCAGCAAATTAATGTATCTTCCAGGAACTCCGGTGGTAGGTCGATTGAAACAGTCGTTGATACGCATCTTCAGCCGCCGAACGTAAAAATTGTCAAAATCACTATTGAGGGCCGCATAGCCGTTCCGCGCCTTGAGGTGTCGATAATTGTCTTCTTTTAGTTTCATGCCAAAAAAATCTCTAACATGCCCGAAGATTATGAGAATCAAATAGGAGATGTAGGTCGTCAAAAGATAGTAGTAGGGCGGTTCGTCCATGACGGGTTCTGGAAATTCTCCGCCCTGGTGCCGACTGGTGTATCTGTGAGACTGGGAATTTAACGGTCCAAATTGAGCATGTTGTCGGGCCAGCTTGCGCGTCTCAGCGGGAGAGGGCGGCTGGAAAAGAGTGGTGGGTGGCTCGTCCATATTGACAGAGTCTGCGCGGGCTGTTGACAAGGAGATACTGGGCAGTGAAAGCGAGGGCGTGCTTATGGGAGGCGAACCCGAAGCCAAAAATGCCTGTTCTTGAGCTTTGCTAGCCGCTAGCAGCGCTGCAGCAGCCGACTGGGCTTCTTTTGTCTTTGGAGATGTCGAGAAAAGCTGAGCAATTTTGCTGGCCTTTTGAGAGGTCTTGTTGACGAGGCTGCCGCCCTTTTCTGACGGCGAAAAGGACGGCCAGGGGGTCGGAGGTGAGCTGCTTAGGAGGGAGCCGGACACTCGACGAGGCATGGCCAAAAGGATCTCTTCAAAGACGGGAGGGTTGGTTCACGCCACAAGGTTCTTCGTAATGAACACCGTCGTTGCGTGCAAGCGCAACAGGTAGCGAAAGTTGTTCGAATTCCTTCTTTTTTCTCCAATGATGGGCGTGGACCGGGTGGCGGTGTAGGGGCCGAGAAAAATGAATGGTTTTCGAATGGAGGGCTCGGCAGCAATCTTGGTACTAACTGTACTGTTGCAGGTTGCGAACAAACGAGGTCGGTCGAGGTAGACTGGAAGAGTTGGAGGGATACCGCAGATGAAATTTGACTGCGAGTGCCCGATGGAAGCTCAGAACGCCGCTTTGACCTTCTAACCGCGCCTGTAAGAAGGAATCATGCGATAGGAGGTTGTCGAGTGTATGACGAAGGGGCACTCGACGCCGGTTTGACCGGATGACTGAGATATTCCGCCTTGATCCGCCGCGCTGTGGTTGGACACGAGGAGCTTGTTCCTTGCAGGAACCGCCCGCGCTCAGCCGCACACCCAATGCCTCTTTGCGGAGAGCAGCGATGATCGGGATGCCAGAAGGGTGCGGTATAAAGTTGAGGAGAAAAGATGCAGAATAGGAAGAGACGACGGCAACCCCAGGAGATGTGCACACGACACGAAAAACACGCGAAGCTGGAAACAGAGAAGATTTTGCTGACAAGGCCCAGATGGGTTTGATTGAAACAACTGGAGCCCTTTGGGGGGCTGGTAGGAAATTACTCGTACTGCCGGGCACCTGTGGGCGTCCGTTTCAACGCAGACGGGGGTGTTCCAGGTACCCAAGAAGAAAGAGGGGGACCTTTTAGGCGCCATACGCCAGCATGAATAGGGGTATCAGGGGCCACCGCAGGCTAAACTTAAACTTGAAAGGGGGGAAGAGAGCCCGGAGCCCAGTAGAATTTGCACACAGATTGCAATGGGGCGTCATTGGCTCAGGAATCTCGCTCCAGCCACGCTAGCCCAACCAGCGCCGCTTGGCATCATCATGCAGAAATCTGTGCATTTCCCGATCACTACCTAGGTATTTAGTCGGATACGGGTGGGTGACGGGTATCTCGTGTGTACATATATTATCTGCTCTAGCTTCCTCTCGGTTCCCCCGAAGAATGAGATGAGCAAGCTCCAGCTGGATATTACCCATATATCGATGGAATGGAAGAAGATTCCGCAATCAGTGGCTCACATTTTCGTCTCAGATAATTGGGCATTTACGGGGACCTGTTCTTCGTGATGACTTATCCTGTGATATATTTCCTTCCCTGATTTATCCGATCACCTACTTATTCCGGTGATCGTGCTGGCAGCCCTCTTCCGAACGAGTTGTTTTCCCCCCAAACTGACGCACCAGCAAAATGACCCCGGTTGGTGTGAGTTTGAATCACGGACAGAATTCCGTCAGCACCTAACGGTCAACCGTCAATTGGGATCTGTTGCTGCCCACCGCGGCTCGTAGAGAATCGGCGTTTTGGCGGCGATTCGTTTTCCCAAACAAAATCGCAAGCCCTAGTCTCTTTTCAATGGCTCTCCACAACGTTTTCTTTCCTCCCTCACCGACATGGTTGCAATGGCCACAAACGGCGTACACGGTGAGTCCGAGGGCTCTCTTGAACTCTGGAGACATCCTCGTCCGGAGACGACAGAATTTTACGCTTTTCAGCAGCACGTCGCAAACAAGTTCGGGGTGTCTACAGCCTCTTACCATGACATCTGGCAATGGAGTGTCGACCACCCCAGTGCTTTCTGGGAGGAGGTCTGGCATTATACAGGTATAAAGGCAAACAAGCAGTACGAATTCGTACGTAGAGCCGCGGTAAAAGAGGCGAATTGGCGCTGACTTTGTGTGCAGGTTCTGGACGAGTCTGCTCCAATGTTCCCCAAGCCTGCCTTCTTCTCTGGGTGCGAACTGAACTTCGCTGAAAACCTCTTGTTCCCCCAATCAGATCCCCCCGAGGATGCACTCGCTATTATTGCCGCGACTGAGAACACACGTGAGCAGGTGACATGGTCCGAGCTGCGAGAGCGGGTTCGAAAATGCGCTGCGGCAATGGAAAGACACGGGCTCAAGAAAGGAGACAGAGTCGCGGGTTATCTGGCCAATCACTCGAATTCAGTGGTTGCTATGCTAGCGGCGACCTCGCTGGGTGCCATATGGTCGGGTGTCAGTCCTGACACGGGCGTGCACGCCGTCCTCGACAGACTCCGTCAAATTGAACCGGTGATCCTGTTTGCCGACAATGCTGTTACATACAATGGGAAGATCCATGAGACCCATGCCAAAGTGTCGCAAGTTATTTCCGAGTTGCCATCTGTCAAGAACATTATCATTTTCGAAAACGTGCCTGGGCACCAATTTGACATCTCTTCGATAAATGGGAATCCAGACAAAATCGTGGAGATATATTCTTCCTTCCTGGCCAAGGGTGACGTATCGAGACCGCTCCGGTTTACGTACCTTTCGCCAGATCATCCTGTCTATATCCTGTACTCTTCCGGCACTACTGGCGTACCCAAGCCTATTGTACATGCTTCGCTTGGGACTCTCCTGCAACACAAGAAAGAACACCAGATCCACTCCGATGTCAAGCCTCTGGAGAGGGTGTTCTACTTTTCTACTGTGACCTGGATGTGAGTCTTTTCCTGAGATCCTCTAACGTCATTGGCGCTCTGTGCCTGTTGCACAGCTCCTCCTTTTTTGACTGCTGACATGGTGGATGCTAGGATGTGGCACTGGCTTGTGTCGGGCTTGGCCTCTGGAGCAACTATTGTGCTGTACGACGGCTCTCCATTTCACCCGCACAAGGAGATGAGCATGCCACTTTTAATCGATGAGCTTAAGATCAACCACTTCGGCACCTCCGCCAAATACCTGTCCGTCTTGGAACAGGCCCAGACACTACCCAGAGAGGCAGCCCCCCAGAGAGCCACACTCAACTCGCTGAAGTCTATCTTCTCAACGGGCTCCCCCCTGGCCCCTAGTACTTTCGAATATGTCTACAAGAACCTGTCCCCTCCAGCCCCACACCCAGGAATACTTCTTGGATCTATAACAGGAGGAACAGACATTATCTCCCTCTTCGGGGCTCCTTGTCCAATATTACCTGTTCACTCTGGCGAAATCCAATGTCGTGGCCTCGGTATGGCAATCAAGGCCTTCTCCGCAGACGGCCAAGACATAACGTCTACGGGTCAACCAGGAGAGCTTGTCTGTACCGTTCCATTCCCTTGCCAACCGTGCATGTTCTGGCCGCCCGGCCCAAGCGGCGAAAAGCGATACAAATCGTCGTATTTTGAAGTCTTCGCTGATCCCAAAACAGGCCATCCAATCTGGCACCACGGCGACTTCGTACGCTTTAGCCCTTTGACAGGTGGCATATGGATGCTGGGCAGATCCGATGGCGTGCTCAATCCCATGGGTGTCCGTTTCGGTTCTAGCGAGATCTACAACATCCTCCTCAAACATTTTAGCACTGAGGTCGAGGATGGGCTCTGCATCGGGCGCAAGCGGGAACAAGACCCCGATGAAATTGTGGTCTTGTTTCTCAAGATGGCGCCAGGCCAGTCCTTTTCCCAAGAGTTGGTGCACAAGATCCAGGCTGTAGTAAGAAAGGAGCTGAGCGCGCGTCATGTGCCGAAGATTGTGGATGAGTGTCCCGAGATCCCCGTCACGACAAATGGCAAGAAAGTTGAAGGCGCCGTCAAGCAGATTCTATGTGGTCTCCATATCAAGACGAGTGCAAGCGTGGCCAACAGTGACTGTTTGGATTGGTACCGTGCGTGGGCGAAAACACATTAGGGCATAGCAAAAACACTAAGTCTTTCACACGGTGGACTACTGGAATGGGTCGGTTCCCTGACGATATCGGTAAAGATTGTCGACAGGCTGTCTGAATAGATCCCAACTGCGGATGTCGGCGGCCAGGACAGAGGTGCTCGGGACGATTGAAAAGAGGTAACGGGATCTTAGTCTCGCAAATTATACTGTCGCCCAGCTGGAAGGCAGTTGTTCTCTTCAACAGTGCTGGGCGTAATACCTTCTGTGATAGTGTTTGGTGCCGCACAGTACGAATAACGATCAGCTCTCGTCATGAGAGGGAAGCAGCAATAATAATCCAATTTTCCATGCCTTGCAGTAGAGATACTATCGGCACTCGTTGATAGATCTGAGGAAAAGGTGGCGATCTCCGGATATCGCGACCCGGGGCCAAGAAAACGTGAGAACGCTTTTTCCAACCTCAATAGTCATGGTCTTCTCCCTATGTTGTTAGGACAAGATGCCAGCAACGTTTGACTACACAATTCCCATCTGGCGGAATCCGGAAGATGGATGAGTTGGTGGAAGGGACTGACTTTCCACCATTGGCAAGATCCCAAGGGGTCTTTGAAATGTTTCGTGCCGCAAGGAGAGCTGACCTGTCAACAGCATGTCACTCAGTGAAACTTGCCGAGCACAGCATGACAACTGCGAAATATAAATATAAAGCAGGAGAAGGCTTAGGATGCGGTCTCTTATCTCTTGTTGCGCGTCTTTTGAAACCACAGGTGTGCGGACGGATGGGAAAAATGGAGGACATGATGATTGACTCCGCCTTTCGCTTCGCACCACGACCACTTGCGTTCGCCTACCGGAAAGCAGACACACAAGCCTCATCATGTCGGGGATTTCCGAAAGAGAAGAGGAAGAAAATGAAGAACGACAGATATCAGCTTGGAAGGCAAGAGGAAGATCACGCCGTTGACGCTGGAAAGCATAATGATACCACTCGCGCCAAGTTATGCAAAAAAACTCTGACCACCTGGTTGGTCCACCAGCACTACCAGCCGAGGCTTGTTTTATTTGGTAATATATTTTGTTCGAGCACAATTCTCTCCAACAATTCCCAGGTCTATCCCGGGTTCCAGCCTCTGATGGCCACACCGAGTGTGCAGACGGAGCTAGCTGGGGCGTGAGGGTGTGGCCACCAGATCTGGGACAGCTTCTCTTGGGAGTTACGAGATTGCCTGAAGGTAACTGCCCTGACACTGATGGAACTACCTTCTGTAGGTAGCCCAGTTGTTCCGCGCCATTCCCGGCTCCCTAAGCGAGGGTTGACCGAGGCCGGAGAGAACCTGACGAAACGACGGAAAAAACTCTCCTCTACAACTGGAGAGTTTCCCTCGACCTGAACCTCAATTCCCACCGGGGAGTTGAGCTTCAGGTTAGAGTTTTTGTTAGATATACAGATGAATTGTGGGTGAAAAATAGTCCCTACAGTTTTGCATATTTACTCCAAGTGGGATTCGAACACTCTGTATGTTTATTACTCTTGCAACGGTCCAACGAGCTCAGGGTCAAGTCTGGTTCTACCTTGGCGCTAGAGTTACCGATACACGAAGCGTCCAGCGTCCCTGAGACCTGGCAAATCTTAGTCCTATTACATCGAACTTACATGACTCAGCTACTGGTCAAAGAACCTTTGCCTACCTGTTCCCAAGTTCTCGTATCGAGGGCCGCTCTAGCCTCGGCTATCCAAGCCCAACGTGTTGGTGATTAAGTCGTTGATACACACTATGTATGTGTGGGGTGATTTATTGTAGACCGAAGATGCAATCATACAAAGAGACTTCAGACATTTGTCTGAGCACATTCTTGCGGTTGTCGGTGCCGTCTTCAGGAAATATCAAGGCATTTCAGTTTGTATCCCATATACCCCACAGTCTGACGAGGCTGTGACCCCGTGTCAATAGTGGATTGACTTAGTAGTGACCCCATAGAGCGGCAAGACCTTGCTACGGCGAAACAATGCCACCAGGAGTGAAAGCAGATCAGGTTCACAAAGACTTGCCACTCTGGATCTGCGCCTCTCTCAGATCTTTCACAATCCGTGTCGGTCGGTGGATCATATCCTGAGCATGTGAGGGTATTGGACTATTCGAGCCATTTATTAGGGTGTCAACTATGAGCTCTGCCTCTTCCTATTATTCGGTCTCCCCCGCCTCCCTCGATCCCACTCTGCCTCTCCCGCAACCACAGCAGGTTTCTTCGCCACACGATTATTATCACCAGCAACCCTCCACAGCTCTCCACAGAGCTTCGCCCAGGCGCTTATGTGACTTCTTTAATGCTGCCGCGAGTGCTATGGCAGATGGTCTGAACCGAACCAGAAACCCTGATCCTGCGCCCAGTCACGAAGAGACCTTTCACGACGTCAACCGCGCTCTTGCAAACGCAAACCGTGCGCTCCAAACTGCCCAAGAAGCCTTCCATCAAGGCAGAGGACGGCAGGGAGAAGGCGAGGCAGTCCGTCAATTAGTCGACTTGACAGCCCAGCCGAGCACTTCATCGGGAAGATCAGACAGTTCACCTTCAATCAGTACACTCTCAGACAGTTCACTTGCAGACGAAAGTCACTACATCTCCCAAACCACACATCCTCACGATCCTTACTCCGGCCGTCGATTAAGAAGGCTTCGCGCCCTTGACGAACCTATCTACCTTCCACTACCCAGAGCAACCACCAGGGAACATATACGAAACGGGCTTGCTCTTCTCACTCCGGGCATCAATCATTGGTCAGAACGTCGTGGCTATTACATGGAACCATCTCGAGCAATAATTGAGGGCAGGCTACCGCCAGCCTTGGAGAGAGACGCGATAAATCGTCAACGGGAAAACCACGAAAACTGGGAACGCACTCAAGCCAGAAGTAGACACCGTCGACGTGTCGAACAGGAACGAAGACAAAGCCAAGTTTCTAGCCAAGTCTCTTCACAGGACACCATGCCACCACGTCCCTCCTCATCCGCAAGAAGCCTTCATGGGTCCTCTCAGAGCCATTCACCAACGCCACCCGTCGCAGCAGAAGATCCCTTGATCGAATCTGTTGATCTCACTGGCGTTTGCAACAGTGAAGCCCTCTCCGCCGCCCTTGCAAAGCAGAGAGAAGACGCCATACTGGCTCAGAACCCCGGAACGGACAGCGGTCGCACGTCACTCACAGCGTACAAATGTCCGGTGTGCATGGATACACCTACCGATGCAACGTCCACGGCATGCGGCCATGTCTTCTGCCACCGTTGCATTGTCGATACCCTGAAGTGGTCTGCCGAAGCACGACGAGATCAAATGCCTATGTCGCGGAAGCCCAAAGGCGTGTGTCCGGTATGCCGTAAGCCTTTAGATGTGAAGGATACCCCAGGAGTCGGGAGGGGGTTGATTCCTCTCGAGTTGAAGTTGTTGGTGAGGAAGCGGAAACGAGAGGACGACCCGGACGAGAATGGCCAGGGAAAGGGGAAGGGAAAGGGCAAGGCTGAAACACCGACCGTAAACGAGCCATATTGGGAATTCATCAACGACGATGCTTAGACGGCATGAAATCGACGCGCTCAATGGAGTATCCTCTTCTTGTGCATCGTTCGAGCACGACCTATTAGTGGAATTCCGTGAATGCAACTTAAGTTGGCTACAGAAATGGCGAACATTCTGGATTGCTGTTTATAGTGTTGGATGGGAAGGCGAGACGAGGTCTAGTGTTTTTGTGCCTCTCTCTTTTTGACGATACCCACGAAATGATTTCAACGACTTGCATCCTCTGATGGCGAAGACGCACTGAATTTAGGTTGGAGTTGAGGTTGAGGTTCGAAGATGAACAAAAATGAACAAAACAATTCCAAGAGAGACAGACCCCAGATCAGACCAGATCAGGTCAGGTCCATGGACCAGTGGCCAGTGGCCAGTGCCACCAGCAGAACAGTCTCTTTGTTTTGCAAATACCTATGTATCTATCTATCTGGTCTGCTTTGACTCCCAGAGACGGACGGCTGTGGCCATGGTGGTGAGAAAGTCACCTCGGTACGCATATCTATCTATCTCATCATGAATAAAAACGCATAGGTGGACTGGCTGGACAGGACGACGAAGAACTTACTTAACTTTGTCTGGTTGGTTGGTATATCACATTCGTGTTTCATATTTCATGGTTTCATATACATATGTGGAGATGTGGCGGGAGGACACCGAGCCAGGCAGTACGTACTCCTTATATACATATGCGTTTCGCCATCACTGTGTATGGCAGCATAAGGGACTGGTCAAGAATTATTACAGACACGATGAGGAGATAGATGGACCAAGTATGAAAATTTACAGCGAGGCAGAGCAGAGCAGAGCAGAGCAGAACAGAGCAGAACAGAAGGGAATACACCATTTAGAATGATAGGAAAATCCTCTTCGTTAGGCGTGGAGTATATACACACGCATGTATCTGGCTGACAGAACTAACCAAGGCCACACTTAGGAAGAAAAGGAAACAAATCCGCACATACACATAGTATAGTAGAAATTGTACAGGGAACTTCCCCACGCTTGCTTGAGCGGCTCAATCTCAACGCAGCCAGTCTAATCCATCCTTGTGCCAAGTGAGAACATTTCAACTTGGCTGTCCATTCTGTGCCATCCGCCTCTTTCTCCCCCTCGCAATCAACGCCTTATTCGCCCACCGGCCCAGCCAGCGAACCATGACATCCCTCATCAACAACAAGAATACCACCACGGACACGGGTGTGGCAATGACCCAGAAGAACGCGTCGGAATGATCTGTCACACCGGGGAAATGCGCAAAATTCTGTCCAAAATACCCGGTCAAGAAAGTTAGAGGGAGGAAAAAGCAGGTGACGATGGTGAGCTGCTTCATGGATTCGTTCTGATAAGCGGACACGGTGTTAAAAATGAGGTCGACGAGGTTGTCGGCGTTGCGGCGCATCTGGTCATAGCCGTCCTGGATCAGGAGGGCATGGTCCTCGACGTCTCCTAGGTAGGTTACGGTGAGGGGAGAGATCTGGACGCCGCTCAGCAATGGTGGAGCACTGTAGTGCTTTCGGAGGTTATTGCCCTGGGCGTTATTCGGCGAAACCTTGCTCATTGGGTCGTTGTTCTGTTGGTCGAGCGCTAACGGAGTAGCAACACGCGAATGGGTTGCCGTCATGGGCTGGGCGTTGGTCTTATGGTCCTTGAGTGCGCCGATCAGCTGAACCACCGGAGCGATAGCGTTGCGGAGGATGGCAATTTCAGACGTTAAGATGTACAAAGTGGATGACTGATGGATGTCTGGGTCCGTGAGGACGTCCAGTTCCAAATCCCCTATTGCATCCTGATATGCTGTCGTCACGGGCAGGGCAAGGTCGATGATGGCGTCAAGAATCGCCTGACAGAGCATGCTGGCGTCAGAGCACTGACGAAGGATGGTGCCGGGGGACTGCAACCGGCGGATAATGGGTGTCTGTACATCGTGTGCAGAGTACTCGAAAAAGGAAATGACGGTGTTGTCGGCACAGAGGAAAATAGAGACCTGTTCCATGGAGACACCATAACCCTTGTGAGCGAGTACCGCGTGCCGCTCCATGTATTCAATGCGGTCTTGATTTGGGCCGGCGTGATAGCGTTGCATGGTGCGGATGGTCCTGGGTGCCCATGGCGTTTCCACTTTGCTCGAGTGTCTGAAACTGTTCGAGGGCTGGAGTCCGTCGCTTACGATATCTGGCGATCTGGAGTCCCGCGTCTTATTGTTCTTCTTCCAGAGGGGTTTTTGCAAATCCTCAATCAGAGACCGGATAGCGCCTTTCCGTTTCCGTTGCCGACGTCTCCGCTGGCGTTCTGTGGCGATCCTGGTCCGAAATTCGGATCCGGCCTCGTCAGATTTCGAATCCTCTTTGTCGTCGTCATCAGACTCGAAATCGGATTCGTTCTCTTCGATGTTGATGAGCTTCTGCAGGGGCAGGATCATGTAGGTGTGATCACTGTACCAGTCGACCTTGGTGCGATTCTTGGTATTGAATAGATCCTCAATGGCAAGCCGGTGGAGGTGTTTGTGGTTTCCCAGCACTCGAATCACGTCCCAAGAAAGCCCATTGACGTTGATCCACCGAACATCAGCCCACTGGGGGGGATCCTGCTGGAGAAATTCTTCAAGGTTATCGTTGTCCAAATCTGTAGTAGAGACCATCTCGTTGCTGAAGTCCACCACGGTTATTTCGCACCGTTGATTCAATCTCTCCAGATGTGCAGCATCGGCGGGCGTTGTGGCACCCAAGCTGTAGGGAGGAGCTGGGTCACTTGTGTCAATTCCTGGCTCTTGCCCGGGCGTCCAACCCGTTGTCCTGCCCATTTCGCCTGCCCCATACATGACATTGGTGGTGTCTGCTCGACCCCTCCTCCGCAGAGACCTTACCGAGTATTTGGAGACACCAGTTTCGCTGCGTTGAAGGGTCGGCGACGCACCATTTCCATCGTGATGGTGATGTTCCATGCTGTCTCGGATCCGGACATGAGGCGGGGGATTCTCATGGACCACCGAGTTCTGAGCTTCCAAGTCCTCCTCACGACGCCCGCGATGGCCATGGTCTCGGGAGTGGCGGGTCAGCGAAGTTTCAGATTCAGCGACAGACTCGATGGACGTGCGCTTCGAGGAGGCCACGATATGGGCGGGATGGCTCACCATTGTGAGGTATGGCAAGACTTTCACCGAAGGAAGTCGCGGGACATTTGGCAGGATACAAGAGCAGTGCGTGGTGTCAAGATAAGGCCAGGGGGAAGAGGGTCAGATCAAAGGGGGTGGAAGTTGGTGACGAGGGCATGGTGTGTTGTGCTAAAGGATCAGCTGAAAAGAAATGCGCCCCCAGAAATAAAATTCCCATGACGCGAGGGATGGAGAGACGCCATCAGGACGAGGGGAGAAAATCCTTACTGGGGCTCGACGCCAATGGCACCAACGGCATGCTTAGCGTGCCCCTTCAGCTAAGCTTTTAGACGATGCAACTGCCCCTTAGGGGTGCCAGGGAAGCTGGTGGGATTTGTTTTAGGCCCCTGGGGCTTCCAATGGGCGAGTCTGGACCCTCCTGGGCGGATACCGAGGCAAGAATGGGAGCACCAGAGGTTTCAAGAACCACGACGTCGTAACTGACCCAGGCACTTGATGGAGCGCTACTACCCGTCACATACCAACAGAAAGGCCACAGTGAGTTTCTCCGTCAGAGACCATACCAGCTCTCTCCCCATACCGAAAGAGGCGTATTCGACCTTATCGACACTCGACAATACTAAGATCCTTTTATGGGATCAACTTGCGGCGCCATTTCCAGATACGGACCAACACTAATCATGTTAATGACCGGCTATTTTTCCAGAATCAGCCATTCCGCACTATTTAGCCATCTCCTGCGACTCGTATGGCAAGGCTGAGTCACCACATAAAAGTGATTCCTGGACACAGTGTTCGTACCCTGATATTGATCAATGGCCGGGCCCGTGGGAGCATTATAAAGACGTTCTTGGTCCCCTGCAGTACGATTTTGAACCCACACTTTCACACACCCATTATTGCTCCAATCCAACATGCTCACCGCTAAGGGCATTGTGGTCTTCTCCGGCGGCAGCGCTGCCAACTCTCTCGTCGATGTCTTCGAAGCGGTTCGCGAGAGCAAAGACTGCCCTCTGTCCTACATCATTCCTATAAGCGACAACGGTGGCTCCTCTTCGGAGTTGATACGGGTTTTCGGAGGACCGGGCATCGGAGACGTGCGAAGTCGGTTGGTCCGGTTGATTCCCACGGATCCGCCTTCGACAGAAAGGTCGGCCATTTCCAACCTGTTCAATCACCGGTTGTCGTCATCTTCCTCGACAGATGCGGCGAATCAGTGGCAGAGCATAGTCTGGGGCACATCTGCGCTGTGGAACGGCATACCGTCGGCCAAGAAGGAGCTGATCCGGTCTTTTCTCAACCTGCTGAACCTCGAGATCCTGAAGCGCGCGAGGCCTTCGTCGACTTTCGACTTCACGTCAGCGAGCGTCGGCAATCTGTTTTTGACTGGGGCACGGCTCTTCAGTGGCAGTTTCGAATCTGCGATCTACTTGTTGAGCAGTCTGTGTGCCATCCCCGACGGGGAGGTGTGCGTTATCCCCAGCATCAACTCCAACTTCTCCCACCACATCGCGGCCGGGCTGGCAAACGGTGAGACCATAGTAGGACAGAACAATATCTCGCATCCTGCGGCCAAAACCGCCTTGGAGATGCCCACCGTGTCTCCTTCAAATACAACCTCCGACTTCCGTGCCCGCTATCATGTCGAGCATCCCGAGGAGATTGAGGATGCTCATCTGCCGGGGACGCTCCCGACGCTGCGACAGCGAAACATCAAATTCAGCAAAGATCTTGACCAAGATCTCCCAGCTCGTATCGAGCGAATATGGTACATCAATCCCTACGGACAAGAAATGCTACCACCCGCCAACCCACGAGTGATCTCAGCAATCAAGCAATCCCAGGCGGTTATATACTCTATCGGTTCCCTCTTCACCTCGATTATACCTTCCATTGTCCTTAAAGGAGTTGGAGAAGCTCTAAGCTCGACTTCTGCCCGTCATAAGATTCTCATTCTGAATGGCTCCTTGGATCGTGAGACTAGTCCCAGTTCGAATCCCTTCTCTGCCTTTGACTTCGTGGAAGCCATAGCCCGTGCTTGTGAACAGTCCCAGGGACGTCTATGGAGACCCAAGCTTCATACTTCACGATCAGACGACACATTAAAGTCGTCAGCGCCAACAACCCCCACAGCTGTTCGACACGGCGAATCTCTTTTCCCAGGAGCGAACCATCATCCACGTGATGGTGCTCGAGACTCGGTGTACCGTAAATATGTGACCCATGTCATTCACCTGACTGGTGAAGGAACTCCACAAGTCGACCGAAATCATCTTGCATCTCTCGGGATTGATTGCTTGAAGCTGTACGGTCGCAAGAGCTCAAAGGGCGAGATGTTCTACGATCCGCAAGCCCTGGTTGGCGCCATCGAAGCAATTCTCGGTAGAAAAGGAGATGCCATGGCCGTGAGCAGGAGCCGGAGGAACACCGTCGACGCAAATGCCTTGTCTCAACTGCAGGAAGCAAGGACAAATGCTCGAATAGAGGCTCTTAAGACTCCCTGACACGAGTTCCGGCTAAGCTACTCATAATTTACCACTCCTATTGTGCATCCATGCAACAAAAGGCAGCTTCCATTCAAATCTTCGGAGACTTTCATGGAAAATATCAAAGTCAACTCTCTGAAGACGATCAAGCCACAACTGAGTGCTGACAGCTGGGCCCATTATAACACCGAAGCCCTTGTCGACATCTTCTCTGCTCCTATCGGTGGGGGTCTTAGCACCAAGGTCGTCCCTGCTGTACTCATGACCTTCGTCGTGGATGTGCTCAAACTCGTGGCTAGGATCTTGATTCTCTCGGATGCCTTTGAGCATGGCACGTGCGGTGATGAGATGGTCAGAAGCACGGGTAGCAACCGTGAAAACAGCATCACGGATGCCCGAAGCTTTGGCACCATTTCGAAAAATATCTTCTTCCCTGACCCCACTTTGAGACATGATTTCTAAAGGCAGCGTAATAACGCCCTGCCGGTCTCGGGTGGAAGCAGCGCCCATACCAGGAGGATTGTTGGAATGAAGGTTAGGCGGAGGTGGAAAAGCAAGCAATGGCACTCCACGAAGGACAGCCACGATCCCAGCTGCCTTCCCGACGTGAGAAGCCAAATGATCCATAGTCATGGAGTTCAGAGGGAGCGATGACAAAGTCAAATATAAGAGCGTTGAGTAGGTCGACTCGGCATAAGACTCGAGCTCGGCCAGGTTGGTAAAGCCGGGATGCATCAGTTTCCGATCACGGGCCGTAATGATGCGGTGGAACCAGGTTTTGTTGAGCTTGTACCCTTGCTTCAGATATGAAGCAAGCAGAATGGCAACGGGTTCTGAAGGAGGTGCAAGTTTGAAAGTCTTATCGATGGTTTCTCGCCAGAATTGCATCCTCATGGCACCGATTTGTGGCATTGAAACCACGTCGGGGATCCTGGCCAGCTCGATATTGAAGGCACGGATAGCAAAATATGCTGGAAGCGTGTGTGGCCGGACGAAATGAGCCAGAGTATATGAGGGCGAATCATAGTTTCTGGGATATCCAGTGAGCAAGGTGCCCCAGGGGGGCAGAGCATGAGTGAGCTTACCGAACAAGATTTGAGCAGTAGCTCTGCGCTTTCTTCACATCCGGCGAATCTCGCTCAAGAGAAAGTGACGTCCGTGTACTTGCCGAGAACGCACGGTACTTCAGAAGGGAAAACCCTCGACCTAGCCGCCGTCTTGACAACATAGCTCGGCCATGCTCCTTAGCAAGAAGCATATTGAAGTTTTCCCGTACCCGTCTCCCGCTGCCTAAACTTCTCACATCAACTCCTCAACTCAGAGGCGCAACCATTTTAACAAGCAAGAAACCCAAAAAACAGGCAATTGCTTCTATGCTCAAAAGCTTCGATATAGAAAGGAAGACTAGCAGTCGGTCTGCTGGATCGAATTGAAGTTGGAGGAAGAAATTAATTTGTCATGACGTGAATCCGGGTTCGCATCACGTGCGAGCGCGTTGAATGAATTAACGCGTTCATTTCCATTCCCGAACACGATCTTTTCTTCAGTACTGACTGAGGGAAATTGGCTGCTCCCATGGACATCGATGTACGTCCCAGGAAGAAGAGACGTTTCTTCACTGACGACTCTGAAAATCTACCCGAACGCGTCTCCTCCCCCACGAATGCATCCAGCCGACCAACTTCCGCCACCTCGTCTACCGGCCGCGACCCCGAATCCTTTCCAGCGCACCCGTCTGATGTCCAAACCGCGGTCGACAGCGAGAAATCTCGAGCCTTCGACGCTGACACATTTCGCGCGGTCGTTGGAGAGGAAGTTTCTCAAGATGTCGTGGACCAGGTGGAGGCTGCCTCCAATGGAGACATCGAGCAAGCAATCAACATGTACTTCGATGGGTCGTGGAAAACCGCTGCCGCTTCGCAGTCGAGGACATCACTTCCTTCAAGAAGTGTAGACTCGTGGCTGAATGCACCTGCTTCCTCTAGTGGTAATGTCGCCCTGCCTCCGCAAGCAAACCGGAAAGACCCCGGCTCGAAGGCGGTCGCGCTGGCAACAATGCCCACTGAACGGTATGTTGGGTCGTTCGGCGTGGGAGCATGGATGACAAAAGGCGGTACAGGGCTATTGGCTCATGGTGAGTCGGTGAGGATAGAGAGATCAAAGATCGCTCCCAAGACGAAAATTGGAAGAGGCGGCAAACTTGTGACCGTAGTCGGCAGGAATCAAAAGGCCGATGTGATCACACGATTTACAAACATGAAAGGGGAGGAGCTTGGTCGCCTCCCCGAGGAGACGGCCTCCTGGGTGTCATCTTTATTAGACCAAAAGATCTGCCGCTTCGAGGGGACCTGTGTCTTTGCGCCTGACCGTGTCCGAGTCAATGACACAATCTACCTGCAGCTTCGTGCGTATCTGCTCAAAACAGCTTTTGAGGCAAACACTTTCGTCAAGCCAAAGGATGACAATCGCGCGACAGGGTTCTTCGAAGAGAAGGAGAGCACGGAAGAAAAAGATCTTCGTTTGCGGCAAGTGGCTCTCGTCAAATTATTTGAGGAAGTCAACCTCAATCCGACTACAACGAGTGAGACAACTGCGAAGCACAAGAAGCAGGGACTCCTGAGAGCTGCTGAAATGGCAGAGCAGTATGACAAAGACAAGGAAGCCAAGGGCAAGTCAGGCGTTTCGACGCCCGTCTCTGAGGACGAGGAAGGAGAAGAGCTAGAAGAAGACCAACTTGATACGCTCTACCAGAAAGCACAGTCATTTGATTTTAATACACCAGAGGCCAATCCGGAACCAACTTTCCGGTTGGAACTACGAAGATATCAGAAACAGGCCTTGCACTGGATGCTCAGCAAAGAACGAGATGAAAAGTCAGACAAGCAACAATCAATGCATCCACTTTGGGAAGAGTATACCTGGCCCACGAAAGACGCAAACGATGAATTGCTTCCTGTAATTGAAGGACAAGACAAGTTTTACGTCAACCTCTACTCTGGGGAAATCAGTCTAGACTTCCCTGTCCAAGAACAAAACTGCTTGGGAGGCATTTTGGCCGACGAGATGGGCCTGGGCAAGACGATTGAGATCTATAGCCTGATTCACTCCAACCGCTCACAGATTGATCTGGATGCCGCCGGTCAGGCCATAACAACTGTCAATCATCTCCCCAGACTGCCTCAATCGTCAACATCAGTCGAACCAGCCCCATGTACCACGTTAGTTGTCGCGCCTATGTCCTTGTTGGCACAGTGGGAGAGCGAAGCGGTCAAATGCTCGGCACCCGGCTCTCTAAGGACCATGGTCTACTATGGCAGCGAGAAGTCGGCCAATTTACAGATTCTTTGTTCTGCCGCAAATGCACCCTCTGCCCCAAACGTCATCATCACCAGTTACGGCACGGTCCTCTCAGAATTTGGCCAGGTGTCGGCTGCTGGAGGCGATCGTGCATCTCATGGCGGCCTGTTCTCCGTCGATTTTCATCGGGTCATTCTTGACGAGGCCCATACCATCAAAAACAGACAGGCAAAGACATCCAAGGCGTGTTATGAGATTAAGGCAAAGCACAGATGGGTCCTGACGGGAACACCCATCGTCAACCGCTTGGAGGATTTGTTCAGCTTGGTTAGATTCCTCAAAGTCGAGCCTTGGAGTAACTTTTCGTTTTGGAAAACGTTTATTACGGTGCCGTTTGAGTCAAAGGAGATTGCACGAGCCCTCAATGTTGTTCAGACTGTCCTGGAGCCTCTCGTGTTGAGAAGAACGAAAGACATGAGAACCCCGGCGGGCGAAGCGCTTGTACCGCTTCCGCCGAAGTCCGTCATTGTCGAAGAAGTCGAGCTCTCAAAGACGGAACGCGAGGTATATGATTTGATTTTCACACGCGCCAAGCGTGCTTTTAATGAGTCCGTGGCTGCCGGCACTCTGCTAAAGTCGTACACGACAATCTTTGCACAGATTCTACGCCTCCGGCAGTCTTGCTGTCATCCCGTCCTTACTCGGAACAAGGACATCGTGGCGGATGAGGAGGATGCTGCTGTTGCGGCTGCGGCTGATGAGAACGGATTTGCCGATGACATGGATTTGCAAGAACTGATAGACCGGTTCACCAAAGATAGCGACCTTGCAGAAAAGGAAAATCCCGCACCGAGAGACCCCATCACAACATTCACCACCAATGCCTTGCGCCAAATCCAAGACGAATCAAGTGGCGAGTGTCCGTTGTGCTATGAAGAGCCTATGATCAACCCTGCCGTTACTACATGTTGGCACAGTGCTTGCAAAGAATGTCTGGAGAAGTTGATCAAGGTGCAGACGGACAAAGGAGAAATCCCTCGCTGCTTTTCTTGCAGAGAAACCATCAACCCAAGAGATGTTTTTGAAGTTGTTAAGCACAACAGTCCATCTGCGGGCTCTGATTCAGAGGGAGACATGTACGGGGCCGATGAGGGTGTTACGAGACCTACCAGAATCTCGCTCCGTCGGTTACATCCCTACTCACCGACTGCTTCGACGTCAGCAAAGATTGCGGCGCTGCTGCAGCATCTGTCCGCCCTACCACGAGCTACTAAATCAGTGGTGTTTTCGCAGTTCACGTCCTTCCTTGACCTTATCGCTCCACAACTCACCAAACACGGCTTCTCATACCTCCGGTTCGATGGCACCATGTCACAAAAGGTACGAGCACAGGTCATTCGGGCGTTTAATACGGAGAACACATCCGACCCCAAAGCGCCTCGCATCTTACTGCTTTCTCTCCGGGCTGGCGGAGTGGGATTGAACCTCACGGCAGCGAGTCGGTGCTATATGATGGACCCTTGGTGGAGTTTTGCGGTGGAAGCACAGGCTATCGATCGAGTGCACCGCATGGGCCAGACGCAGAAGGTAGAGGTGATTAGGTTTGTGACAAAGGAGAGCATTGAAGGCAGGATGCTTCGGGTGCAAGAGAGAAAGATGGCGGTTGCAGGAAGCCTGGGTGTCGGCCAATCAGGGGCCGGTGAAAACGAAGAGGAGAGAAAGAAGAGACGCATCGAAGAGCTTGAGATGTTGCTTGGTTGACATGGGGAGGATAAGGCCTAACCTCTGAAAAGACCCCTTTCTGTGGTTGTCGCTGTTGACCTGCCAGGTTATGCACGGTTAGTCATAAAGCCGCCGGCATAAGGAGGTAAGATGGTGAAATCTCCGCGAAACCCGCAGCGTGTCTATCCCGACCAACCAGTCGGCAGTCCGCGCAGCAGCCGAGCGATATGTAATGTATGGATGGCTTTGATGAAGGTTTTCACGACAATTCTTTTCCTCTCGCTGGTTGGGTCGCAGTGTCCTTCCAGAAGCAGTTTGGTGTCGCTGTCTCGACTGCAGCGACAAGGAACATTGATTCTCCGCGAGGGCGATTGGTTAACTGGCAGATGGGAAGTCGACACTGAGAAGGCCACTGCGAATCCTTGGGCAACAAGAAGCATGTCGCCGTGGGTTGAGCATGTGAGGGAGAGTCACGTGACGAAAAGGAGAGCGTGGGGAGGAGAGCGCGACATATGACATCATCGTCGTTGTCGGAAGGGACGCAGCGGAGAGAAGCAGTAACATCCGTATCTCCAGTATCTATCTGCCTTCGACCTTGCACTCCGGTCTGACTGGTGGGACAGTCGTGGCTAATGCAGGTACACGTCGACTTGGTCAGCAACCACGAAGTCATTACGGAAAGGCGATATCCAGAGGAGGGATACAGTGACGCTGCTTTGAACATCGACAATATGTTGACGCGGCAGGTTCTCGAGACCACTCGATTGAGCCATCCGAACACAGACGCTGGTCCCATCGACTGTAACTCGGATACTAGCCCGAGCTTACACATCTTGCAAAGGTAAAGTTTCACAAACGTCTTGTCCTGATATAAGAACGGAGGGTAACGCTCTCGTGCTCTTTGAAATAACAACGATCATTTCCAAACAAACAGCCTCACTTCCAACGGTTTCCAAAGACACATAGCACAGAATGTCGAACCTCAAGCCTCTCGTTCTCCTGACCGGACCAAATGGGTTCGTTGGAGCTCATGTCCTCTCCACGCTCATCAGCCATAACTATCGTGTCCGAGGCACGTTGCGCTCCCTTTCCAAAGCCAATCATATCGCCGCCAAATATCCCGAAGCCACCAAATCTGGAGACCTCACCTTCTTTGAAGTACCAGACATCCAAGCCCCCGGGGCGCTGGACCAGGCTGCTGAGGGGGTCGACTATATCTGTCATGTCGCCAGCCCCTATTTCATTTCGTCCTCAGACCCGATCAAAGAGCTGGTGGAACCAGCTGTGAACGGAACGCGGAATGTGGTGTCTTCGGCATTGAAGTCGAAAACACTGAAGAGAATGACCATCATGAGCTCTTTTGCCAGTGTGGTGGACCTCTCCAAGAACCCACGGCCGGGCTATAAGTATACCTCAGATGATTGGGATCCGGTCACCATGGAGGAAGCGGCAAAGGATGGGTATTACGGATATCACGCTTCCAAGACATTTGCTGAGCGTGCGGCATGGGACATGTGGCGAAGCTCAAAGGATAAGGGCGAGATCAGCTGGGATCTGGTCACATTCTGTCCGCCGATGGTTTATGGGCCCCCGATCCAGGAGGTGGACGTCGCCAAAGGGGTCGATGGGTTGAACACGAGCGTCAAGAGACTCATCACTTCTGTCCAGGGCAAGGATTCAAGCTTTGCACCGAAGGTCGCGACTCCGGGATTGCCTGCGTGGGTGGACGTGAGAGACGTGGCGGAAGCGCACTTGAAGAGTTTGCAATTGGAGAAGGGCGTGAGCAAGAGGTTTCTTCTCTGCGGCGGAGTCGATTACTTTGAGGATGGGCTCGCAGGTCTCAGGGCGAAAGGAGAGAAAGGGCTGGGAGAAGAAGGGGTGCACTGTGACCCAAGCAAGCATTTCAGCATCGACAGGAGTGAAGCGGAGCACGTGCTGAAACTGGAGTTTACGCCCTTCCAGAAGACTGTCGAGGACACATGGGAGGCTGTCAAAAAGTTGGGCACGATTTGAGGCATTGGACCATTTTATCACATGGCTTATAGGGAGTTACATTAGACGGTAAATGGGGCGCTTCTGTCTCAGGCTAGCAAGGTCAAAAAGCAATGGGCAGCTTTGATTTTTTCCTCGAAGATTGTGTTTCTATGGGGTCCAGTGATCACGACTGGTCTCCAATATCTGCCTCAACGATCACATGGAATGTACCCAGCACTTTTCTTTTTATCAAACCCAGTATCACACTTTCTGCGCAGGAGCGTCGTTTGACTTTCAGATTACACTAGTAGTTTAGATGGCTCCGAAAATGGTGACATTCGACGACAGAGGATGCCTGGAAGTTTTTCCTAAAAAGGCCGTCATGCACGATTCGTCAGGCATCCATTAGCCGGGGAGCGAGGGCGTAAGGTTTCCAACATCCGGGGTCGGAAATTTCGCCGTCGTTGATTGGGATCGGGATCAAGATGGGCATATCTGGACAAGGACAGGGATCGCATGGCCAACGAGCCTATCGAGAGTGACTCGTCGAGCAACTATGTCGTTCTGACGCTGTACCTGTATGTCGTAGCGACGATGAAAATGAAGGATTGGAGGTTGAGAGTTGAAGGCCGCAGGAGGAAGGAAAATAGTTGAGCCTCGCACGAGAAAACGATCCCGCGCGAGAGATTCAGTTAAATGACGCTCGGTCTGACAGGCGCCTGGCAACCGACATTGGTGGCATTGGGGGCCTGGGAGCCACGGGAGCCGAGCACAAGGAGGAAACCCTCCCCTTGTCAGACAGCCGTATTTCTTTGGGAGCAGCCACTAGTCTCGTTGCAGTCTTCGCGCGATTGACTTTCTCGCCCTTCATGGCTTTATCCGGGAATATCGATACAATGCCATTCTCTCTCGTCGCTCCTCTTCGTCCCATTAACCTCGTTGATGGTTTGCAGGTTTCGGACTAGCCTTGCATGATGCCCCTCCGGCTCCCCTTCCCGTCTCTGCCTCCACTTGGCCCTTGGTCCTCCATCTCTGGGCTCGGAGCTGCAACGTCAGCAGTCCTCGTGTGTGGGAACACGCAGGGTCCATGCTCGGTAAATGGTTTGCTGAGTGGTCGAAGCTGCCTCTCCATGATGATGTGAACGTCATGGGGGCGTGCTAGGTGCAAGATGAGGTCCGATCGGAAGAGCTGATAGGTGGATGAGGTCGCCGGAGAGGGCAGCCTTTGACCTCCCCGTTCAGGATCGGGAAAGGCACGAGCTGCCAATGGCTAAAGCTTCACCAGAACAGCTATCCACGGAGTAGCTGAGCTCAGTGAGGCTCGCTGCCGCATACCATATATGAGACTGACGCCCCGAGACCGAGGGTGTGACCAGCTGTCCAACTGACCCGACTGACAAGTTTGCCCGGCCACTCCGCTCGTTTTCCTCGTTTCCTTTTATCTACTCAACATTCTTCCTGGTTTCCTGTTTCCAGTCCCTCTTTCGCAGCTGCTTCACGGTCGGGCACCGTTTTGACGACATCCAACATCCCACTTGGTGCCACTTGGTGGCGACGGCTGAAAATCTAGAAATTACTCGCAACCCTTCCTCTTCTCCAAAATGCACACCGACATCCGGGCCAGAGAGCTGCATCATCCCATCCAGGTTGATCTTGCCCGTTACTTAAACTCGGAGAGGATATCTCAAAGCTAACCATGATCTGTCTCCAGCCGGAAGATGAGTGGAAGCTCGAGCAAGGCCTCGCGGCTGCCGAGCTGCCCCTTCGCGATCAGACTCTCCCCGAAGGTCAATTAGTCGAAGAGATAGCACTCGACCAAGAAGTAATCAAGGAGGTCGAGGACGCTCGCGCGTACCTCGAAAAAGAAAACATTGATCCCAATGTGGCATTCGCTGAAGAACGCGCAGGATGGCACGGGTGAGCACCTAGGAATGCTTGGCTGAGCGGAAAACCCGGGCTAACAGACGATTGCCAGTTACATCGAATGGGAACAGTATCCGGAGAAGAAGGCCCTTGCGCACAAGATTATGATCACCAACAAATTCCCGCCTCCACCAGAGTTCCAGCTGGGTCCTATTCCTGACACAAACCCTGTTCTGGAGGGCGTCCGCTGGAAACAGTGGCACAAGGCCATTGGAGGCCCTCTGACGGCAGTCCCTGAAGAATCCTGGCTTCGCGTCATTCAGGAGAAGCACCCTGAAATGCTTCACCTCCTGCAGTTCCCCTACAACGGAGAACCCCCAAAGCGATTGGTCACCGCCAAACCCGTCACCCCGAATCCTCTGCATTTCATTAGAAACCACGGAGGTATTCCTGATATCGATGCGGATGCGTGGGAACTCAAACTCGACGGCATGGTCAAACATCCCCGTACTTTCACGCTGAAAGACCTGCAGAACGAGGAGATCTTTCCACGCATGGAGAAATTGGTAACGATCCAGTGCTCCGGTACGCGTCGTATCGAGCAGATTCAAATGTACGCAGGTGAAGGTGACGAGATGATTAATGCACCCTGGGCCGAAGGCGCTATCGGCACAGCTCGCTACGTCGGCGTGTCGCTCAAGAAGGTCATCAAGCAGTGCGGCGGCATGGCCGAGGGCGGTAAACACTTGGAATTCCACGGAGCGGACACCTACTTCAAGCAGAACGAGGTTATGAACTACTTGGTCAGTGTGCCATGGTCCAAGGTCAAGGCCAACGAGGTTATGTTGGCATGGGAGATGAACGGTGAACCCCTGCCCAAGATCCATGGTTATCCTGTGCGCATGGTAGTCATGGGCTACATCGGAGCCCGTTCGGTGAAATGGGTGTACCGCATCCGCGCTCTTCCTCACCCAACCCGGGCTCCCGTGCAGAGCAAGGAGTACCTGTACTTCAACCAGCAGGTGGGCAAGCACAACCAGCTCCCGGTACTGGGAATCCAGATCCAGGAAATGCCCGTCTCCAGCGCCATCATGTCACCATGGGCTAAGCAAGTGGTGGTGCACGAGGGCAAGATCGCCTGCAAGGGCTGGGCTTACTCCGGCGGCGGTCGCTGGCCTGAACGAGTCGAGCTCTCCGCCGACGGCGGCTTCTCGTGGTACTCGGTACCCAACGAGAACCTCTCGACCAAACACAAATGGGCGTGGCGCACCTGGGAGTACGACCTGCCCTGCGACGTCGAGGGGTGGATCGAAGTTGTGGTGCGCTGCTGGGATAACAGTCTCAATACGCAGCCTCTCGAGGTGCGCAACTCATGGAATTGGGGGCTGCATGTGACGTCGTCGTGCCACCGGGTCAAGATCTACAGCGTCAACAAGAGCCGCGAGCAGACGAGGAAGAGGATCGAGGATTTCGCCAAGAGAGGCGAGTCGCTGGTGCCCATTACGCGGCCGACCGAGTTCCAGACTATGACTCCGGATGAGTACGACGACTGGTGGTCGAAACACGATCCTCGAGATGTGGATGAATGAGAAAGCGGTGGATGGAAGAAGAATGGATCCACGGCTGCGTGAGGAATACAGCCACCCAACCATTCTATGGATATCGACACTTATTCGTTGAGTGATGATTACTCTATACGACCGGCCGTGCAAGAACTCGGTGGTTTGTTTGACCATGACTTTGGGCACCTTGGCCTGGAAAGATTTTCCCTCCCTCTCTAACTTGTTACAGTTGAATGATACGGGGTAGTGATGGCGACAACGTCGGCGCGAAGAAAGAGGAGAGAAGTCATGACGACGGCGACAACAATAATGACGCACCATAGCATCCCCCTGTGTTAGATCGAGCCAGTTTCTAATTCAGAATCAGATCCATCATCATGACAATTGATGCGTATTATCCTCGTCGTCGCCGCTGTTTGTCGTCGTTATCCTTGTCGCTATTTGAGTGAGGCTGTGTGTGCTATGCCAATGTCCGTGTACCTGTCCATGTACGTACCTACGGGGTTAACCTTCACCCTCACCCATGTACTTGTTTCTACCTATCTACAGCACTCGGCTGTGCAAGCAGGGCGGCTACTACACAAGATCCTCAGTCTATCTATACTCAGCTTTGTTGTTAGGTAGGTAGGGATACGTGGCATTGGGTACTCGGTACAGGACTGTATGTCAGACTGCCGGAAGAAAGTTCCATCCTAGTGTCACTGTTACCTGCGTACCCACCAGATTAATTATTATGATTAACTCAACCCTGCGCAAAACATTTTGCCCGCCGCCTCCATCCACCCCGACCGAGCCGTCATCCAGGAAATATGAATCCGGATCTCCAACGGCGCGTTATTTCTCCGAACGCACAAGGAGGAGGGACACGCAAAAGGAAAACCAAAAAATTATTTAACTATTTAATTACATAGTGGCAGAAGTTAAAAAATCAACTGCGAAAATGTCTATCCTTGATTTTCTTGCATTCATACAGTGTAGGTAGGTATCCTACTCGATAATTATTACTTCATGACTCGCCCAGAGACAATCGGTATGAGGTAATACAGGAGGACTACTGTACGTAGTGGTAGGGTAGGTTGAATACAGTATTATGTATTTGCCTCCGCTCGACGTCATGCAGTTTGTAATGTTAGTTTTGCAAGCATGTGACGCTACTAGTATAGGAGTCTACGGCCTCGTCACATTTTCCCACACACGCACACACACACACAGACACACAGACAGAGAGAGAGAGAGAGAGAGAGAGAGAGAGAGAGAGAGAGAGAAGGCCACAGAAGGCATATCTCGAAATGATGTAAAGCGATTGGAATGGAGGGGAAAAAAGGGCGAGGGATCTTCCTCCAGCCCCAAAGATGCTGCTAGCTACCAGCTGTTTTTAGCCCCCTAACATTACTCCGCCAGACGCTCGCAAGGAGCCCTGAGGACGGGTGGAATAATAAGAGTTGAGACCCAGGAATGTGAAAACCCCATCACTCCCATAAAAGTTAACTGCCCGAACCACAAAAGGTCTGCTTCCATGCCCATGACCTGCTTTTTCCCTCAAATCAGAAAATGCTTCGCTGTCACACTTGAACCATGCTGGGTATCATCAATGCTTTCTGTCGTCGAAAAAGGTTCAGAATCAAGCAGCCGCCCGTAAGATGTACCTCCCAAAAGGAGGTCGGCAAAAGTGATGAAAATGAAAATATTCGTATCGCTTCGTTCCCGTTCGTATCGTGAGTTGAAAGTGGGTGCACTCCGATAAATCAACAGTGACAGATCGTCGTGACGTCTATTCGCTTCCGTCCTAGTCCTTCCCAAGGCTTCTTCATCCGCGTTGCGCGCTGGAGGAAGTCCCTTCACCATAGTCTTCAACCGGCGCATTTGGCTGGCTATCTCGAGACATGTTCGTCGCTCTCAGAGCATATTGAGGCGGTTCTGCTCCCAGCTCGTCATTCGTCAAACCCGTCAGGTGCCTCCGGACAGGACTGAATCTCCTCGACGGTCCCTCACCGCTCGAATTATCTCTCATCAAATGGTGAGGTCGATCCCGCATAGGGAGACCTGAGTTGCTGGAACGTCGCGATGGAGGTCCATGGGGATTCTGATTGTGCATAGTTTCCAGGTCTTCGTACTCGAGTTCCGGCCCATGGTAGTCTTCCATGACGGCACCGCCCCAAGCTCCATCGTTTCGGTCCGAGCTGCCGTAGCCCGGTGGGCTCGGCGGCACATCTTCGTAGACCGGTGGCATTTCTTCGTCCCAGCTGATGCCCATCCCTGCACGTTCGGTGACGATCAAGCCGAACTGCATTCTCAGCACACGCGCGGCACCGGTGGGAGTGACTAACGAGGGGTTCTTGTTAGGGCAGAATTCTTCGGCTACGATCAACTCGAGCACCAAGTTGTGCTTGACTTCAATGCCCGTGGCAGATTCGACATCGCAACTGGCCCTGTGGCTCGATTTCGTCGCGAGAGACGCTTCGAACTCCATGGTGATTTCGCCTCCAATGGTGTCGAAGTCGGTCTTCCAGCCGCTCTTCAGCTCGTCATTGCCCAGCACTCTTGTTTCGGAGTGCAAAATGGATTTCCCCTCGCTGACTTTGTGAGCATGCTTAGCACACGGGGTCGAGATGACCTTGGAGTGCTCTTCGATCCGCCAAGCCATCTTCCTCAACCTCCATCGGACCTGGCTCTCGGCTCTTTTCTCCACGACGCCGCTCATCGACATGGTGACGGGGAAGACCCCAATGGGGTGCACGATGGGAGGTAGTTGAACACGGCCAGTGAGATTGGTCGGCGGGAAAATTCGGATGCTGGACTTCTCAGGACCGGGCTGGATGGCGCGCTGAAGGGTGAGCGGATGAGTCAGGACAATGTTCTCGCCATGAGAAGTAGTTGCAGTGGCCACGAGGGAGTACTGGATCGAGGCCAACGAAGAATGTGTGGATGCAGGAAGATGACCAGGAAACAGAACGGAGTAGGGGAATTGGTTGTCGTCGTCGGCGTAGAAAGTCTTTGGTTCGGAAAGAAAGACCCATTGCTTGATGTTGTCGATCCTCTCGGTGCAGTCTTTGCAGTCTTTCGCAACAGGCTTCTTGGTCGTGATGGTTGCCCGCAGCACCATACCGAATTTGTCCAGACGAAGCTCACGGGTCGGGTCGTCAATGAGCAGCTTCAACCGACCAGAGAGTAATGCCCCGGTGGAGGTGGCCGGAGTTCCGTATAGTACGAGAGGAGGCGACTCAATGATCATTTCAAATCGACCTGGGTGAATGGGCGCGAATCGGGGAGAATGACCCGACACTCTGTCCTTGGATTTGGTGGCATGACGGCCGGGCAGCGACAGGCGTTTCTGATTTCGCGAGTCCCGATCTTTGGGATCCTCGTGTTTCTTGTCTTTCTTGGGGTGGAGTATAGAATCCATGGAGAAAGAGGGTCTCCGAGACGGAGGGTTGGAGGAGGGAATGTCGAAGTGGTTGGCGGTCAATTTGCGATGAAGGGCATTGACCACGTCGTTGACGGTACTGGGGGCCTGTCGTGGAGAAGTTGAGGTTCCGTGATGAATTTGAATGCGCGATGGCATGATGCTGCGAATTAAGAATTCGAGAAAAAAAGTGAGTGGGTGACGCAGGTCGCGAATAGGCGAGATCGAGGGGGGACAGGGGTGGGGAGGGATGAGGGATGAGGGATGAGGTAGTGGCGTACAAGGGCGTTCGTTCGCTGGGGGACACCAGGGGAGGGGTGCCTTTAACTAGGAAAGACACTCCAGAGGCCTCTAAATGTCTTGTCGACGCCAAAAAGTCCGGGGGATGTGCAGGCGGCTCGAGGGGGCAGGGGCAGGTTCGGCGCAGTCTTCGAATCTCCTTCGACGCGGTCTTGTGATGTGAGACTGACAACTATTCGGCGACGAGAGAGCGAGAGAAATTGCCCAAGACTGAATGAGAGACTTACGGAGAGAATTTTTTTCTTTTCCATCAGGTCATGAGCCAGATGTGCCCGTCTTTGTATGTTCAGCCGCGTTGGGCGCTGGGTCACCAAAAGAGCAGGGCTATGAATAATGGAAACTCGATCAGGGCAAAGTCAAGCGCAACTACTGCAGCACCGGACAACACGTTCCTCTCTCTCATCCTCTGTCTCATGCCACCAATGCCACTGTTGGTACGACTGTGGTCCACCGCCTGGGATCACCTCGAGATTCCCATGCCAGTTCCCTCTGGGTGCCCTCGTCGTGAGCCAAAGCTGACATCACCGCCGACGCGGACACCACCACCACCTGCTCTTTAGGAGATTTCTTCCACCAAGCAATCAAGTAGGTTGGGTGAGGTTGAGTGCCGATTGGGCCAGTCTCCTCTCCATCTGCTGCGATCCTTGTGATTCACAGGGCAGCTGACTACCTTCTACGGTCTAGGTACCCGTCGCAAGACATCGTACGAGGTCCGCCTCGACCCCCTGGCCACCGCCATCGCCTCAACCAACTCGCTTCCCAGTACCCGGACCACCCAGATCCAATAATGGCACCCAGAAAACGCCACACTTGCTGTACCCCGCAAAGTTGGACAAAAAACTTGATCGATTCCTGAACATCATCCCCTCTTCGCACCATTTGCAAACTTGCCCAGCATGTGCGGATAACGCGGCCCTCCTGAAGAGGCCTTTCGCAAAGTGACAGACGAACAGGAGTCACTATGGCCCAGCTGGGTACAGAAAAGAGGAAGCCAAACACATTAAGGTGACATTCGCGCGACTGACTCAGACCATGTTGCCATACTAGCCGGTGAACGCGCCTTGCTGCAGAAAATTTTGCCATGTGTCGACGGAGACGGTCATCCGTTGGTTCTCCCGGTGCTGAAACTTCATCGTTATTACTCCATCATTACTCGATGGAATCCACCAGAAAATCCAATGCCACTGCTGTTTTCGGGCCTCGAGGCCCCAACTTGTTTGGTTCGTACCACCGAAAATTTCAATATTTCGCTCCAACAGTACAATCGGGCTTCTCCGACCACAGTCAGACCCGGGCAAAAAAAGGCCCCATGAGCGGCCCGAAGTCCAGACGCGGACTCGGCGGGACTCCAGGGGACCAGCCCGGTCGTGGTCGTCCAATTTTTCCATAACTTGGGACGATGTCGTGATTTCCGGTCCAATAACCAGGTGGATTCCAGAAGGTCCTCAAACACGTTCCAAGAAGGACGTCTGCAGCTTTTACCACCAGGCCAAGACGCTTTTGACATGCTGTTGGTCACACGGAGAGGAGAATATTTCTCAGCTTCTCCGCCTTCTCCGGGCCACGGAAATGGACATGTCATGTCAAATATTTTGACAAACCCGTCTTGGAGCGAAACTGGTCCTCCGCAATGGAGTTGACCACGTCTCTTTCTTGGTCGATGATCATCACCAAATCCCGTACCCAAACCACCAAGCATAAATTCCTGGCCCTGCCACGCCGGCCAGTGCCCCAAGCAATCCCATCTCCAGAATCGACCAGACCCAGATCGTGCCTACTCCGGGCGCATCTTTCATGACCGCGTAGTACCCCTTGTCGTTTGTCAAGTGTATTAAATAACACCCCGCCACGTTCGCCGTGACCACGTAGATCAGGGAGCGCAGAACAACAATCCAGTCCTTCACCGATGCCGGGACTTTCGTGAGCGACGCCGGGAGGAGGTGCCCATGAAATAGAGCGATGAAGACGGAGAGCGCGGGGAACGCGACGACGACGGTCTGCGTGATCAGCGGCCGGAAGCGCACCTCTTCAGCGTACTGGTGCATGGCGAGCACCGAGAGCGTGAAGTGCACGGCGCTAAGGGACGACGCAAGCAGCAGCGTGTCAAGCCAGGGATACTCGGACGGCGACGACGATGAGTCCGACTCTGACTCTGTGATGACCTCTCCCCCCTTGCCGATTCTCACCTGCACGATATTCTCCGGCTGGATCGGGCGTGAGTCGAAGTCCTTGAAGCCAGCCCCAGACGACGTTGTCGACGCCAGTTGAGCCTGTCGCTCAGCGGCGATCTCGAGCAGTGTCTTCGTCGTTGCTTTACCATCTGGGCCGTGTCCTGGTGTCGTCACCGTCCTACTGGTCCTCTCCGGTCTGGCCATTGGGATGTCATCCGCGCTTTGGATCGTGGTCGTCGCCGCCTCCTTGGCCCGCCGTTGCTTGCGGTTCATGGCTTTAGGAGAAGACGTGCGTTTTGAAATTGAGGTAGGTGTGTATTCTTTTGAAATCTAGCTCTGGGGCTGAGTTCTGTTATAATAATAATAACGATAACAATAAATAATTCCTCAATTCTCCAGTCGTGATCACAACGTGTCGGGCATTTGTTTGGCTCGCAGGGTCTTCCAGTGGTTCTTTCAGTGGTTCTAAGATCTGCCGGGCAGCCACCCGGGCAGATAGATGTATCGTGAATTGCTTGCTTTCTTGCTTGCTTGCTTGCAGTATTGGGGAGATGGATAACGAAGAGTTGGGCAGGGTAGGGTACAAATGAATGTTCTGCCCCTGAAAGAGAAAGAGGTCAGGTCGACGGTTTCTCGCTTCCCAAATTTCGCCAAGAGATACACACATACAACATAGCATGGCACGCAAGCAGCACGCAGCACGCAGCAAGCAAGGTTGTCTTGCCCCTTTTACGTGGGATGTAATAATATATGGAACCTCGGGAGGTAGGTCCATAGGAACCCAGGTACCTACATAGAGGTAGTATGTCCGGCCTTTGGTCACTCCCTGTGTGCCTCGTACATGTCATCTATGGCGGCACAGTTGTCACGTCGAGAAATCCATTATTCGTCAGTCAGTGTCGGGTGTCAATCACAACTTCTTCCATGTTATTGATCTTGCCGTATCTATTCGATTTTATGCCTTCCTTCGTCGTGGTCGAGCATTCTTCTCCCTCCTCTTCTCCTTCAGCCGCCTCTCCTTGACCATCCGATCGACACTTCTCAGCTCCCCTGCGGCCTTACCACCCGCTTGCTCTTCTCTCTCTTTCGCACCCTTGGCCTTTTTGACTTGTTTTTCATAATCCCCTCTCAATTTATCCGGCTGTTTCGGTGTTCTCTGCGATTTATGCTGGAATCTCTTGCCCCGTCCACCAGCAACGCCCAGGCCGTCCGCGTGAACGCTGGAGGATTTCTCCTCCTCACCGACTCTTCCCGGTCCTTTTACTCGATTGGCCTTCATCCACCGTTCAAAACGTCCGCTCCTAAAACTTGCGGCAATCTTGGCTCCGGATTCTCCCCTTACGAGCCTCTTGCCCGTCTTAGATCCATCCTCGTCATTGTCGCGTCTCACATACTTTTTATGTCTCTTGTCCCATCGCATGATCGCTCTGTTCTCGCCAAAAGTCTTGGACGACTCATCCGCACCGAGATCCATCGTGGCTGTTCGTGCAGACTCCACAAAGCTGGTGCTTGCATTGGTATTGGAACCAGAGTGAACGCCGTAAGCCCGGTCAGAGGTAAGATCATGAGCAGTGGGGAGGTAAGACATGAAGTTCTCAGGATCGCGAAAATCTCCCTCCGTGTTGCGCATCTTGGACGACTTTGGTGTATGTGATTTTGTAGAGTATGGTTGAGAAAAAGTGACTTCCAAATCACTCAAAGAGGCCTCGGACATGTCATCGACGTCGTGACCCTCGTCAATGAAGCCCGGCTCGTCGTGTTCTGCCGAACCACCTAGATTCTTGGTTTGAGGGCCGGCATGGTCATCGCCAGCTTCTATCCGCGCTTGGGATGCATCTGCGCCCTTCTGCTTCCTACTCTCGAAACCAGACCGGATTTTGCGTATGGCGTCCACCGCGTCCTCGTTGTTCTTTCGCCCGCCACGCCGTGCTCCAATTTCAAAGATCGATTCCTGCGGTCGAAACCCTCCCACTCGTGCAAGCATTTTTTCTCTTTCAACTTCCAAGTCATCGGCTTCATTATTGAACAAGGCGTGCAACTCAGACCAGGTCGGTGACGACACGAGTTGTTTCGATCTCTTCGCGCTCTCCGAGGAGGCGGAATTCCTGGTCCGCTGATATAGTTTCTCGCCCTTCAACGCCACATTGCGGAGGGCCGAAAGATCGGAATCACTTTCCAGTGATTTTGTCACCCATTCGCAACTGGACTGGATTGCTTCCCGCCGAAAACTACCCACCACGACATCTTGTGCGAAGTTAACAAGCTCACTGCTTGCTGCTCTGCCAAGGACCAATGTCCGACCAAGGAATAGTTGCAGATCCAGTAGATATGGCGCGTCGGCATCTCGGACAAAACTGTAACTCCAGCCCTTTTGGCCTGCTCGAGCCGTTCGTCCCACACGATGGACATATATCTTTGGTTGTGAGGGGAAATCGTAGTTTATCACATTGGCGAGCACCGGGATATCGATACCCCGGGCTGCGACATCCGTGACGACAAGAATGTTTGTCTGACCGGTTCGAAAAGCCTGTACTTGAGATTTTCTGGCGGTTTGGTCGAGTGAGCCATAGACATATGAGACTGCGTAGCCAGCCAGACGGAGCAGGCTTGCGATGTATTCAACGTGGTGCTTCGTCGCAGTGAACACTATGGTTGAAAAGGGGTTGGGACCGGATGAATTGCCACCGTTTTCTTCTGTTTCCTGCCGTTTCCTCTTCTTGCTGTTTGGTTTGCTTGTTGTTCCAGCAGTCGTGGTTGACGTGATCAATTGCGACCTGGTGGGCATTTTGATGATGTCTTGGAGGACATGAAGCAAAGCCCCTTCTTTCTCGGACGACTTCAGGGTGAAGAATGCGCTTTGTAAATCGGGAGATATCTTGCTGTCTGCATCAAGCCTGACCAACATAGGTTCCTGTAATCCTGCCCGGGCGAACTCAACCAGCGACTTAGGCAGCGTAGCAGAAAACAGCAGCGTTTGCCTTGATGCGGGTAAGGCGTGAAGAATCTCTGTTAGTTGGGCTGCAAACCCCATTTCAAAGAGTCGATCCGCCTCATCAAACACGACATACTTGATGCTCAGGAGATCCAGATTCATTTCGACCTTGAGATGGAGGAATCTGCCCGGGGTCGCGATGATGATGTCTGGGTTGTTAGACATGGCATAAAACTGGTCCTCCAGGCTGTCACCTCCCACGAGGAGGATGGATCGGAGGTCTGTGCCCTTGCCTAGCTCCTTAACCACTTGTAGTGTCTGCAAAGCCAACTCCCTCGAGGGCGACAAAATCAGAGCCCTGGCCCCGACTTTTGTGCTATGTACCTTCAGCTTTTCAATCATAGGAATGACGAAGGCAGCGGTCTTCCCGGATCCAGTCCTCGCCATACCCACCACGTCCTTTTCGTTGAGTAGAAGAGGTATTGTCTTGCGTTGAATAGGTGTGGGCACAGAGAAGCCCTTCCTCGTTATGGCTTTTAGGAGATTGGCATTGAGACCCATGGCTTGAAAGCCACCACCTTTTTTCACAGTTCTCCCTTTCAGATTGGCAGCTTTGCGATTCGATGCGGCTTGTTGAGCGGCGATAATGGCCTCTTCATCAACCTCGGAGTCTTCCGCCATGACATCCAAGTCATCACCCTGTAGGCCTCCATTTTGTCTGTCTGGGATTTGGTGCTCCGTTCCAAAAGCACCTCCGAATAATGCACTTCCAATGTCAAAGTCATTCTCTGAGCGGGCAGGGGAGCCCGATCTGGGAGGCATTGCGAGGTTTGAGCCCTGTCATGCAGCAGTTAGTGTTAGAAAGAAATCTCCCTCGCAGTTTGCGCCATTCTCGTGGTGCGGGTGAGGGATCAGTGTGTGGATCTGCCTGCGCCTTAAGAAATCTCCGAAAATCAATAAATTTACAATTTGCGTCTTGCGTATATTTGTCTGTCTGTAGAGGGGCGACTACGGTTCACCAAAACCCGGCTGTGACGAAAATCACTTTACGCGTTGAGAACGCGTCGCCGTTTGGAATCGCTTCTCCTTCCAGGTCTTTCATCCCACCACGTCTCAGCGCCTCAATTACCCTCAACTGCGACCACAATGAGTATGTTGAACGAAGCCCGATGAGTGGAGAAGTTTTCTAACGTTGGCAGATTACGGCTACGACAATCAGTATACAACCTCTTACGGCGCCCATGGTGCCGCAGACGGTGGCGGTTTCGTGGCTGGAGAGCCGCAGAGCAGCCCTGCTGCCGGGAAGGTATGCCCTTAACCATGGTCCCAGACTCAGTACACATGACTAACTGTTTTTCGCCAGGGAGGTTATGGGAAAGATACTGTCCGACCGATGACCATCAAACAAATTCTCGACGCAGAACAACCCCATCCGGACGCAGATTTTCGGTGCGATGGAGAGCCGTTCAGCCAGGTAATTCGTTCTCATGGGGATTCCGACAAGATGAGGCTAACAGTCTTTCTTGCAGGTCACATTTGTCGGCCAAATCCGCAGTATAAGCACCCAGCCGACAAACATCACGTACAAGATCGACGATGGGACGGGCCTCATTGAGGCAAAACAGTGGATTGACGGAGAGTCAAACAACACAGAGAAGATGGATGTTGACTCAAATAAACCCAAGCTGGTAGAAGATGGCTATTGTCGAGTATGGGGAAGACTGAAGGCATTCAACAACAAGAGGCATGTTGGAGCACATATCATTCGACCTATCACGGACTACAACGAGATCAACTATCACTTGCTCGAAGCAACGGCCGTACATCTGTTCTTCACGAGAGGACCTCCCCCGAACGCGCAGACGAACGGACAGCAGAGAAACGGAGCGGTCAATGGGTTGATGGGGAATGGAACTCGGCAGGATTTTGCCGCAGACGGCCAGCTAGCCCATTGCTCCCCGCTGGCACGGAAGATTTTCGCCACGTTGAAGAACACGCCGCAAAGCAACGAGGGTTTGCACGTTCAGATGATTGCTTCTGCAATGGGCTTATCAACGAGTGATGTGTACAAGGGCGCCGAAGAACTTGTTGCCGCCGGTAAGATTTTCACGACCGTCGACGACAATACCTGGGCAGTTCTGGACGGGTGAAACAGAAAGAGGCCGAGATTTCACTGGGAAACGGACTGGCCGGCTTGCGGCGGCGTGGAAAAGGATACCAACGCGACAGTGTACTGTACATGGATATGAGACATGGCAATTCTACGTCAATGGGTAGCAGCTGAAGGAGTTCATGAATGTAAGCCAATGGCATGATCAATGTACGAGTATTGAACAGTACGGGCAACATAGCCTATGGCGGTGTTACGTGGAACTCGGAGAGATGGACGATTGACTCCAACCTGCAGGGCGCCCATGACTGCCCCACGTATCCACTGACAACATGCATCTTCTGCTCTACGGCTAAATTCCAGCGTCTGAGGTCTCGATATCTGGGTCGCAACGGTATGAAGCCGGTAGAGAATGCGACGCCGTCTGGTGCGACATCATATTGTAAGTTGTCTTTCAACAGCAAGGCTCCAGCATCCCAACTGTTCAATGAATATAAGCGCAGCGAACCACAGCTCTATTTGGCTCCAAGCGTTCGAGGTTCATCTGGTATTCGGTGCATTCGGATAGACGGCATCAATAGACCTGATCCAGCTCATCTCCTTGAAGCAGCCGCCAGAGTCAAGGACCATGGCAGCTGGGACATCACCATCACCCTTCTTTACTTCCTTGAATAGCCCCCTCGCATCCCGATCTGACGTTGTGCAAGCATGCAAATCACTCCTGAACCCCCTTTTGCCTTTCTTTTCTCCTGGCAAGACGAGGCTGCGACTTGGAGCTACGGCAACCCGGTACGATGAAGCAGGCGCCCAGCTCGAAGGCTTTACACGGCCCATGTGGGGTCTTGGAGCCTTGCTTGCTAGTGGTGAGTCGTTTGAAGGCTCTGACTTTTGGCTGGAAGGCATAAGGAATGGCACAAACCCCGATCATCCGGAATTTTGGGGCTGGTCGAAGGATTTGGATCAAAGAATGGTCGAAATGTGCCCTCTCGGGTTTGCTCTTTGTGTTGCCCCGGACCACTTCTGGAAGCCACTCAACGAGAAAGAGCGCGAGAATGTCCGCAGGTGGCTGGATATCAACAAGAAAGAGATGCCAAATACCAATTGGCTATGGTTTCGTGTTTTTGCGAATCTGGCATTGATGAAGAATGGAGCAGAGTACGATGCTGAACGACTCGAAGCTGACCTCGACCATCTCGACACCTTTCATCTTTCTGGTGGCTGGAGCAACGACGGCCCACCTGACACGCTTCAGATGGACTATTACTCTGGCTCGTTCGCGATTCAGTATCTTCAGTTGTTGTATGCAAAGTTAAATGGTGATCGGGATCAGAAAAGAGCAGAAGTATACAGGCATCGGGCGAGAATGTACGCAAAGGATTTCCTTCACTACTTTGACGAGCAAGGTAAGGACACCACATTCTATGCAGATACAGCTCTGTTCCTGACTGTCCTAGGCCGAGCAATGACCTTTGGCCGATCACTCACCTATCGTTTCGCAATGGCCGGATTCTGGGCAGCTGTCGCTTTTGCAGACCTAGAACTCGAGCCACCTCTCAGCTGGGGAGTGGTCAAGGGCATTCTCCTCCGGAATCTAGGCTACTGGTCTCAGCAAAAAGACATTCTCAATGGATCCGGGATATTGACCATCGGCTATGGGTATCCCAACCAGTTTATATCCGAGAACTATAACTCACCTGGCTCGACCTACTGGTTCATGCTCTCGTTTGCAGCATTGGCCTTGCCTGAGTCTCATGGATTTTGGCAGTGTCAAGAAGAACCATATCCCTCCGATTCAATACCGCAGATTGTGGCACTAATGCACCCCAAACACATCATGGTGAGAAAAGGAGGGCATACGTTTCTCTTGTCTTCGGGACAGATGTGTCACTACCCAATGAGGGCCGCGGAAAGCAAGTACGGAAAGTTTGCGTACAGCACGGCATTTGGGTATTCGGTTCCCACGGGCGGCTACTTTGTGGAGGCCATCGGAGGAGACAACGTCCTCGCGGTCTCTGACGATGACGGTGAGACGTGGAAGGTTCGGAGGAAACCACTCAATGCCAGGCTGGAGACTATGGACGACACCCCAGTGTTGATTTCTGAATGGAGACCGTGGGCAGACATAAATGTTGAGACCTACCTGCTTCCTCCCACGGACGCCGCACCCAATTGGCATCTCCGGGTACACCATATCACGACAGGCAGGAGAGCCCTGAGGACGAGTGAAGGCGCCTTTGCACTGAACGGCGTCTCGCAGAAGGATGAGCGCGAGTTACAACAGATGGAAACAGATAAAACCGAAGGAAGACAGGCACACAACAGCGAAGCGGTGGCTGTAACGCGGGGCGGTGCTGTTGGTATTGTTGAGCTGCACCAACGCGAAGCCCGTGCTGGTCGCGTATTGGACGAAGATGCGAACAGTAACCTGATGGAAAGCAGATCAGTCCTACCCACCCTGGTGATGGATATACCTGCGAATGCAGATGTTTGGATGGCAGCTGGCGTGTTTGCCTTGCCATCAAGTGTTGCAGATTATCGACAGAAGTGGCAACAGGGCTGGATGCGGCGACCACAGATCCCAGACTGGCTGAGAAGCAGGATGGTCTAGGCGGTCTCATCTTTGGAGCCTTCTTAGCACTCCTACATGATGTTGACCCGCCAGCTGCTGAATGAGGCGGTCCTTGCTGCCCTGTTTCTGGCAGCTGGCAGCTCAAAGGGATAGTTGCCGAGCTGGACACGCATGGACCCTCCTCTGTTCTACAAGAAACCAGGATGGCGAAGTCGCCCGGATCTCCGACAGATTGACAGCCAGCTTCCATCGCTAAAGGAAAGCTGTTACCAAACAGATTGGACGATATATGTTCGGTGAAAGATTGTACCGAAGAGCGGTGGAGCTGATGGACAAATACCCTCCTCCCCTTGCTTTTGCCCCCCCCCCCCCCAACCATGGCTATTTATCTATCAATTTACCCATGATCTGCGGACGGATTGTCGTCCACGTCGTTCTCCCGTACCCCAGGTGGAGAGTCAACCTCCACTTCAATGTCTTCTAGAGATTGAGCCTGATGAAAGGTGCCGGATTCCCCCCGGCTCCCCGGCTTTCCCCATCTTCACCAAGCTCGATTTCAGCCTGAAAACACCGACCACTCCTAGAGACGAGCACAGCTTTTCCCCGCAGTTGAATGAAACCAAGACATGGACTGCTCATTTTGAGAGGCGACAGAACGTTACAACAGGGACGGGCACCCTACCATGCTACGTCCAATGCTTGTTGATGCTTTGCACATCTTGTCTTCATTCAGACTGGTGCGTGCGACTAAGTGGTGTTCCAACGGCTGAACTATTCGACATCTGGCAAATGTCCGGCCTCTATCATTCCTGTCTGGGCGACGTTCGGTGCAAAGATCCATTGTGTCTGCCCCATGTTCGTCTCCCCAAGGGGAGATGGAGATCTGCTGACACGGCAATGAATCGACACTGTCCCTTCGCTTCAACAGAATCCTTGTCCAGCATGTGGCAGCATGAGAAGGCCGATCGATGGTTGCATTTAATGACTTGGCCGTCGCACCACCTCGCTCGTCCTGCTCTCCAGCCTTAACTGTTCACCTTGTTGGACTCTCCAGAGCGCTCTCTGTACTCGGCCGACATGTCATTCCTCAGAAGGATCGTGCACAATGATGCGGTCAAGTTGGACCCTCCGGAGGTGTACAACTGGAGAGTTTTCGCGTTGGCAGCAGCCGTAAGTCGTGGCCGCCGCACCCAGTTGAAAAGATTTGCACTGAGATCAAACAGGCGTGTTTTGGAGGAACACTCTTTGGCATGGATATTGGTATCATCGGCGGAGTGTTGACGCTGCCGGATTTTAAAGAGTATAGACCTACCTCCCAACAACTTGCAATGATGGCGACTAACCGGCTCCAAGTGAATTCGGAATCACACACAAGTCGAAAATCGCCCAGTCCAATCTCTCGGCCAACTTGGTATCAGTCATGCAAGCAGGCGCCATTCTTGGTGCGCTCGCCGCCAATCCATTGGCCGACAAATGGGGTCGCAAGATTACCATCTACACGGTTGCATCCTTCGCTTTTGTCGGTGGCCTCCTTCAGGCTCTGTCGTATGGCCATTTATCCTGCTTCTACATTGGGCGGTACGTTGCCAATTAAGAAAATCCTTGGTAGGAGCTGGTAACTGACAATATCAGATTCGTTGAAGGGCTGGGACTTGGTGGAGCCACCATGGTGGCACCTACCTACGTCGCTGAGAATGCTCCCCGTGGCATTCGAGGTCTCCTTGTCGGGTTCTATCAGCTTTTCGAAACCATGGGTGCCATGGTAGCATTTTTCATCAACTACGGCAGTCTGCTCCATTTGAAAGGCCATGCCACCTGGATAGTCCCGTTGTCGATGCAATCCCTGCCTCCGTTGCTCCTCTTTGTTTGCATACTATTCTGTCCTGAGAGTCCTCGGTGGCTTGCGTCACAAGACAACTGGGACGAGGCTTCCAGGGTTCTCGGCAAAGTTCGAAATCTACCGCCCACGCACCCGTACGTCCAAGCCGAACTCCTCGAAATGCAGACTCAGCTGGAGGCCGAGAGGGGCCGTGCCGCAGGCAACAGTTATTGGGCGTTGACAAAGGAGGCGTGGACGATTCCTGGAAATCGCAGGCGATCGATCATGGCGATCGCACTGATGACCGCTCAACAGTGGACTGGAACTAATGCCATCGTAGGTGTTTACGCTGTCCAGTATGACGTTGGCCTGCTAACACAGTTGCAGAACTACTATGCGCCAACTATCTTCACTGATTTGGGCGTCACCGGGAACACACAGAGCCTGTTTGCAACCGGGGTCTATGGCATCGTGAAAATGGGCTCCTGCGCCATCTTCATTACCTTTCTGGCCGACACTCTCGGGCGCAGATGGTCACTCGTCTGGACAGGGCTATTCATGTGGTTCTGCATGTTCTATCTAGGCTTCTTCGTCCGATTTGATCCTCCCAAGAAAGGTGCTCCCATATCGGGTGCGGGTTACGCTGCGTTGGTCATGGTCTATCTCTACGCGGCAGCTTTCCAATTTGGCTGGGGGCCTGTTTGTTGTAAGTCTTATGACTCGCATATGATGGATGATACTCACCTTCTCCGCAGGGATCTATTCGTCCGAAATCAGCACTCAACGACTCCGAGGATTGATCGTATCGTATGCTGCGGCGACACAATGGGTGTTTAACCTGGCTGTTGCTCGAGCCACTCCCGTGATGCTGGATACTGTGGGTGCAGGCGGCTACGGTACCTACTTTATATACGGCTGCTTCTGCTTCACCATCGCCATTGGAGCATACTTCCTGGTGCCAGAGACCAAAGGGGTAAGTGGAGAACGGTCACGATGTGTTTCTCGGCTGCTGGATGCTAACAATGCGCACAGATCTCTTTGGAGCGAATGGATGAGTTGTTCGGAATGACCGACTTTAGCGGAATCGAGGATGTCGGAGTGGCTGCCCATAAGCACGATGTCGAGGCCATCCACGTCGAGGTGAAGTGAGGCAAGCAACATGGACGGTCGCAATGAACATTGGCCCCATTCACTCAACATCGACCTGGACCCTGGAGTTGAATCTCAACAGCCCTCAAGTCATTCACTTTTCGAACATGCAGAGGTCATGCCCTTATCTGACGTGACAAGCTCCGAACAGTATCCAGATGCACCGGGTTGCTCGATCGCTACACACCTTCCATCCCGTCAGCAACCATATTTTATATGATCTGTTGCCATCATGGATCATGCAAAATGATCAAGCACCGCAACATAGAGGACCTATATCTAGATATTAGCCAGTATCAGTGCCGACTTTCACCTCCACCATTGTGCCAAGACTATCTTATATACATTAGAATATATAAGCACGGCAGCTCACTATCGAAGGATATATCTATTTGTTATGGAAAGGAGATTGCCTTATCTCTGGCAATAGCGGTGGGCTCCCGCTGTTCCCATATTCTCCTGGCTTGCTCGATCGGAAAAACGGCCCAGCTGGGTCGTTGTTGTGGTGTCCGCTCCTCCTGGGCATCACACTGCCCACTCTACGGTCTTGTTCTTTGTGAGAAGGCCAGCTCCTGAAAGGTTCCAGGTTAGTGTACTCGATACGCGCAAAGCTTCCCTCGCCCTACCCCGACACAGCTCTCGGTGTAAACCCTTTTCTTCTCCGTCGAAGTCTTGGTCACAAGGGCGCACTTACGGAAAAGATCAGACCGTACAGATATCCCACGCATGCCGACCACTCATGTCTTGCACAGTGTTCTCTCGGATCAAAAGGGAACCAGGAGATGAGCCAATCATGCCCCCTGGACGGCCCCCAAGTTTCGCCTCACTTGGTCTGCAACCCATTTTCCTGCCTATACCTCAAGGAGCATGTCTATGCGTGGGACCCCGTGACCCTTCTCCTCTCGCTGATGTCCTTTGTCCTCCATTCACTATTTGCAGGGTGGAGCTGATACAAAGCACCGTGCAGAGTTGTGCCGAAAAAAGGGAGAAGTTGGACGTCCACCGCTGCTGATGTGAACCAGCTGGCTGCAATCCAACAAACAATAGCGTGGGGAGTGTCCATTGTCGTCGTGGATTCCAGCAATCCGACGAGCCCGTTGGTGCCGGGGGAGCTGACTGAATTACGTCGGCTTCAACCGTCCTCGCCCACGAATACTCACCTGCGACTTGTCCTACCCTGGCGATTGGCTTCTCACCACATCCTTTCCGCCAAGTGGCACCCAGGAACCTTGCCTCGCATCCTGGGTGGCATCTCTAATCTTTTGACAGGTTGATAAACTCCCACCCACCTCCCCAGGGGACACTTCCGCCCATTTCTGCTTTCCTCTCCAGCCTCGAGGCCTCGTACAAGATCACTGAAGTGTCGACTTCGACATATCAGTTGCCTGTCGTGACCTTGAAGCTACACAACGTTAGCACAGCTCCCACGCTCGATCCTCAGTTCGACCACCACCGACCCGTCGTGCCACACGCATCAAACGCTTCGTGCAACCCGCGAGCTCCAACAGAACTATCTATACTGCTGTCTCCTAGCTCTTCGTCTCTGCCTTTCTCCTGCAAAGTTTAACCCTCAGACGTATCGTACGCTGATGTCGGTTGATATACGCACATCTTGCCCTAGCCTCCGCTTCCCATTTAGAAGCGACACTGTCTCTACTGCTCAGCTCTGTTCCGAGCATACGGGCATTTCTACAAGACCCCTTGATCGAGGTTGATCAAAGAGTAGGTTGACCGACCATGTTTGACCTTTCGACTAAAGTAAAGGAAAGGACCCATAAAGGGAAAAGCAAAAGAGAGAGTCCCAAACTAGAAGCTGCTAAATCCAAACTCTTTCAGTATGGCTCTTCCTAGTGCTGCCGTCCCCATGCTGGACGCTGCGATCGTCCACGAGAAACCGACTCCGACCGCTGCTGCAAAGGTCACCCCGACCGTTCCGAACAAGGATCAAGTCCGCGTCGTCGCTCCGCACGAGTACAAACAGGCCGCTGCCTGCCTGGCCGAGGCGTTTCGACTCGACAACATCGTCCGCTACGCCATCGACACCCCGGACCGCATGGACATGACGGAAGAGGAGCGCTTCGAACTGCACAAAGCCTCCATGGAGTACGTCACCTATGCCCATTGTCTCCAAGGACTGGTCTTGACCGTCGGTGAGGACTTTGACTGTGTTGCTTTGTGGCTGCCGCCGGGTAAGAACATCGACGATTGGTTCACCATCCTCCGCAGCGGCATGTGGCGATTGAGCTGGAAGCTGTCTAAGGAGGGTAAGGTGCGATTCTTCGACGAATTCCTGCCCCTGTTGCACCATACCAAGCAGGAGATCTTGGGCGACCGGGACAACAACTCCTGGTATCTGAACTATATCGGAACCAAACCCGCGGCACGTGGGCGTGGTTATGCCCGCAAGCTGATCGAATATGTCACGAAGATGGTACTGGTTACCCGTCGGGAATTGATTTCCCTGATTGACATGCTAACGCACAAACAGGCCGATGCCGATGGGATCCCCTGTTATCTGGAGAGCTCGCACGACATCAACATCATCATCTACGGCAAGTTGGGCTTTGAGTTGCGCAAGCACATCTACTTGCAACGTGCTGCGGGCAAGGAGCTGAGGATGGATGTCATGGTGAGGGAGCCCATTGATCCGGAGAAGAATAAGGGGGAGAGTGCCAACACTGGGCCAGTGAAGTCAGGCTGAATATGGGCAACGTGCTGAGTACAAAGAACAATGATGAGGTCCGTAGGAGGAGTGATGAGGCACAAGGGCGGAGGCAGGGCTGTGGGGGGACGAGAGACAGGAAGAACTGACACGGAATATCCAACTATTGCCACGCTCGTTTAGATACACAAATGCAAGATCTGCACTGCCCAAACTATTCTGTAAATAATACCAAGATGAAGATGAAGACGAAGACGAAGACGAAGGTGGTGGCCAAGACTGATGTGTGGGAGCCATGTGATCACGTCACTTCCGCCGTCAGAATCTCGAATCTCAAACTGCGCCGGTTCACAACCTTTTGTTTCTCAGTGTGAACACACGGCACGGTACTTGTTAGACGCATCACCTATTACGCCTTGTATTCCAAAGAGAGGCCCCAAATTCATTCTTTTTTCTTTTTCCCTTTCTAGTTTCATGAGTTTACGTCTTTGGATAACGAACACCTTACCTTACCTCACTTCATCGCCGTCACCATGCAGTCGACTGCTTCGAGATGACCCCCTCGTCAGCGACAATGGATACGACTGCCTGAGTGGATAATACACGGCCACGACTCCCTCAATCAGCGTCCCATATAGATCTCCTTCGTCTCGCCTCTTCCCATGCCCAGCTACTCGAGTCCTTCTCCCTCACCTCCCCCAACTCCTTCGCGCCGTCGATTACGATCATGTGCCCGAACATGCGAGCGGGCGTGCTGCGCCATAGCCACATTCTTCCCTCTCGCTTTTGTGTATAGTATATCAACATGGGCTGTATGGGTGGTAGCCTCGATCGGCCTCGGGTCTCACAGGTCAGAACATGTGTGGTGGTTGATACAAGCCATTTCGTTGTTGGGAATCGTCCTCTACGCGCTGGCGTGCTGGTCATACACGGTGGCCGCCTTTACCGATCCGGGCTCGCCCTTAAAATCTCCTGCCAAGTCCTCGAACGGCAGTCAGGGGAGATACTCGATGCTTCCCACTCATGAACCGCCTGCCAATGGGGCTCAGATCCAAAGCATCACCGTGTCCTCGACCGGAGCGCCGAGGTTCTGCAAAAAGTGTCATACACCCAAGCCCGATCGGACACATCACTGCTCTACTTGTAAAAGATGCGTCTTGAAGATGGACCATCACTGCCCGTGGCTGTCCACCTGCCTGGGGTTGCGGAACTACAAGGCATTTGTCCTCTTTCTCATCTATACGTCTCTGTTCTGCTGGGTCTGCTTTTTCAATGCCGCCTGGTGGATGTGGAAGGAGCTGTTCGAGCAAAGTGGCTATCTCGACGAAGTCGCCCCCATCAACATCATCCTCCTTTCCGTTATTGCCGGAATCATCGGTCTGGTACTGAGTGCGTTCACCAGTTGGCATATATATCTCTGCACCAAGGGGCAAACGACCATCGAGAGACTTGAGAAGACGAGATACTTGAGCGGTGTCAGGACTCTCGTGGAACGAAATCGCCAGGAGCAGCAGCTGAACCACAGCAGACGCAGCTCTGAAGGTGTTGCGGGGAGGTTGCAGCGTGCTGGTGAGCAGTTTCTCGAGTGGAACGCCAATGCTGTCCCAGGGGCTTCACGGTACGAGGAAGGTGAAGAACATACGTCGCCCGTCCCGAGTGTCTACAACACGACACGTCGTGAGAACCCTTATTCTCGAGGTCCGGATCTGTCCGCCGATCCTGGCCACCAACACGATAACCCTTTCAACGACACACCAGCCGTTCGTGCGTTGCGAAATACCTACACCCACATGGAGGCTGCCCGCGAGCGGGAGAGATATACTCAATATCTGGATGAGCAAGAGTCCGAGAAAATGCCCAATGCATTCGATCTGGGCTGGCGTCGGAATCTGAGCCATTTATTTGGCCCGAATTGGTTTCTCTGGCCCTTTCCAATATGTAATACCACGGGTGACGGATGGCGGTGGGAAGTCAGCCCGAAATGGATGGCGGCGCAAGAAGAAGCGGTGCGGAGGAAAGAGCAGAGATTAGTGGCGATGATGGATCATGATCCTCCTTCTAACGGCAGAGGCGATCGTGGCTATGGATATCAAGAGTACGAGCGAGATCGAGACCGTGATTACACCATCAACTTGGGCGAAAGCCACGAGACTGCTGGTGATAGGGACGAGGACCTGTACTCCCGCAGTGCCATGTCCATGAAGCATCTCCCTCCCAACCCAATGAATGCGTCATTCTCGATAGCAGCAGCCGATCAGACCAAGAGAAGACAACGGAGAGACTTCGACCAGGATGAGGCCTTTGAGGTCAGCAGTGGCGACGACGAAGACAGCGACTCAGATATTGGATACGACATTACAGGCAACGACGATGATGCGGAAAGGGGCTGGGTCCGAAGGAACCGTGCCGGCAGAGGGCGATGATGATTCATCTTTGTGTATATATGTATCTATTCGGGAAACGCTGGTCCGTACAGGACTTGAATGAGTCGACGATCGGTTGGTTGGTTCGATTCCCCCTTTGGATACAAACATGCATAGAGACAAACAACCCCCCCCTTCATGGTGTACATGCGTAGATTGCATGCATGTCATGCACCGACCATGGCCCTCTCCGTCTGTCTGTCTGTCTGTCTGTCCATCCGGGTTATGTCTATGTATCATACGGCCGATCACCGGGGGAGGGGCGCATTGCAGGAATGGGTTGAATCAGATCAGATTGAGAACTGAGCTGAACTGGCTTGGATAGGATAGGATAGGATTGGGTTGCATAGGATGCGAGTTTATTGATGCAGGTATAGACAGCGTTCTTTCTGCTCTGCTCTGCCCTGCTAACCACAAGGCAAAAACTGAAGTGAAATAAAACAAAGTTGCTATGGATCGTTCCAAAGGGGTTCAATATTTGAAAGGGATACGGGCTACAGGATACAGGAGGGGAAAGGAATGTTTCCTTTTCTCTCTCGCATGCACAAAGTCATGCATACAGTACACTCTTACATCTATAGGTATCAATCAAATTGTAGGATCTGGGTAGCTAGGCTGAGGCCTGGCATGGGGACCCACCCTGAGCGTCTCTACTCGGTGGTTGCTCGCTTGTACGCATGTTCACTCGCTTGCTCGAAAGACCAAAGCTCTGGGAGATGGACCTAGACACAAGCTCCCTCACGTCCCCTCATCCCAAAGGGCTTCTGTTGAAATTCCATAATAAAACATCCCATCCCATCGTGATCATAGCCCAATCCTCAAACCAACCCAAACCAAACCACGCAGGATCCCCGCATTTTATCGAAGCCCCCAGTCCGTGGGATCCATAGCATGGCTTCAATCGCACTAAACGATGAGCCAGGGCAGAGGACCTACTCCCGCTGCAAATAAAACTCATCCATGCCATTATACCGGCTCCCGGGGCCCCCAGCCGGGTAGAAGATCTTCTTCAGGACCATCAGACACAGAGCCAGAAACACGCCCGCAATGGCCCGGTCGATTGTGATAGTCGGCTCCCGATCCCGCTGGAGAGTCAAAGGCCGTCCGCTCTGTGCAATTGCCGCATTTGCGGCGGCTAGTGGGGCGTTGTGCAGCCCCGTGAAGAACGGCCGTTGATGTGTCGTCGTAGAGGAACCGGTGTTGGATGTTGTTGAGCCATTGGGAGGTTGAACAAAGTCACCCGGCGTGAGCACAGCTTCGGCGGAGGCTTGGGCTGCTTCTGCTGAGGGGGTGGGGACCATCGGGATACATCTTTGGCTCGCCGGTCGGGTGAGGTTGGTCGAGTTCGATCTTGACGAGTGAGATGATGACGAGCGAGGCGGAGGTTGCTGGGAGGGTGGCACCGGCGCCGATGTGGATGGTGTAGAAGGGTGTGGTTGCTGCTGCTGCCGCTCTTGTGGTACTGTTGTCGTCACCTTCGAGTCTTCCTGTGCATTAGCTTCCACTCCATTTTTGGTAGAAGCCTTAGACTGTGCATTAGGATCTCGCGTCTCGAGCGTCATCCCTTCCGGCAGACTCTCTAAGCCCAGATCCTCCTCTGCCGAGACATTGACCCCTGCTTCCCGACAGATGTCCCACCACTCGCGCATAATGGTCTCGTTCGTTTTCTTGCACGCCTCACATTTCCAACTCCGGCTCTCCTTGGCAAGTCTCTTCCTCACGTCCACGGGGGCCTCCAAGCCTCCAACCTGGCCTGCCGAGCCCTTTTCCGCCATGAACGTCCGCAGCGCCGTCAGTGCGGTTCGCACACCCCAGGCAGGCATCCACGTCTCTTCGTGAAACCCAGAGATGCTCAGACAAATCTCGCGGTTCACCTCGAACCTTCCCGACGGGGTCAGGAATCGGAAATTCGGAGGTTTCAGCGGGTATGTGGCCGGCAGCGTGATGCGCCCGTGGTACATCCCCCCGGCGTAAGGGGCAGGCGAGGGAGGTCCCAGGAGGGTGAAATGCCATTCGTGTAGGTCGGCATCGGAGACCGGGGCTGCGAAGAAGGCGGGGTTAGGATTCGAAGAAGGGGATGAGAGTTCTGCAGTCTCTTTGAGGAGGCGCCGGATCGTAGGAGAGGGAGCCATTATGGTTCGATGGTACTTGCAGGCGGGGAGGAGTCGCAAGATCTAGGCTCAGGATGAGGTCATGGGCATGGGCGAGAGACGGCAACGGAGATGCTATTTGAAGGGGATATCTAGGGTACGAAAGGAGGAGGTGCAGGATAATGCAGTTGTTAGTCGTGTTGGGCGTCGATGAACGAGCGAGGTCTCGATCCAGAGCGTGAGGTAAGAAGTTCAAGTTGGGAGAGTCAAGGGATCGATCACATTCCCCTCGCCGCCGCTTGCCGCTTTAAAGACGTCTTTACAAGGCCGACCACATTCTTTCTCACTTTTCATTCTAGGTCACATATTATATCAAGCTTATAGCTAAGACTTGGTCCTCTAGAAGGAACTCTCCCTCATTTTTAGCCATTGAGCTATTCACTACGTGCCACCTCTTCAAGAAGCTCGGAAAGAGGGCTGGGTGATGCCGGTTTTGAGTCAAGAAAGGCAGTCTGAGATGGCGCCATGTTGACTCAAGCAATGAAGTATTTCATTCCTATGACAATGAAAGTGCAGAAGGGTTGGGCTACACGAAGAAAATCTCATTATGTCCTCATGTTTCCAAAAATCCGAAGACCCCATCACCCCGTTGATACCGGGGGATTGTGAATCGTCCATGATAGGAGCGCATACTATTATATGTCTACCTGGTACGGCGAACCATGTCAGTCCCTTTCCTCCCCTCCGAATGTGATATGCCCAGCCATTGGTGGACAGCTTGATCCTATCGCATGGGCCAGAAACACCATCACCATCCACCGTCTCAACTTGGTCACAGCCTCGTCAAGCCGAAGTAAGGGGCGCGTTTCACCATGGCTTCATCACACACACACTCCCCCTTTTGACTTTTCGTTCAGCTCAACGAGGTACTATTACTAGAGGGCTCTGGAATACCATCGTCTCGAAGCCTTAAAAGGCGCGACAGGACGTCGGATGATCTGGACCGACTCTCGTCATACCTTTGCTTCCCTTTTTCTTTTTCTTCTTGCCATTGCATCTTTACTTGATAACTATCTCTTTACACGAGACATCGACATACACCGACCCAAATATATATACCTTTGTTGCTTCTATTGCTTGGGTCCTTCAAGGCCCAGTAATTCTCCATCACAAACCCTAAGGACAATGTGGTCGCCCAGTCACATCACCCGCTCGTCCTCGAGCCATTCTCTCGCCATATCTGTCGCGTCCATGGCCGCATCTACGTCAAGTCCAGAGACCAACTACAGCGAGAATGACAATGACAGCATCTTATCTTCATACCAAGACGAGAAGCAGGATGTCCAATTCAACCTGGAGGACATGCCCCTCTGGCAGCCCAAGAAGCGAGCATTGGCCTTGAATTCACGAGAGCATTTCCTCGTCGCGTCGAAACAGCACCGTCAAGTCCACCAGAACCTGGAGATGCAAAGAAAACGCAGTGTATCTGTGGTGACAGACGACTCGCACGCCACGCTTGCCGAAGATACCTCGACGCCAGACGACATGGATCTCAAAACACCGACTGTGATGGGACTGAAGCTTTCCCACGAACCGGAGGAGCAGCTGGTCAGCGAACCAGCTCCTCCGATCGAGACGGCCGGTCCTATGTCGGATCTCCTGCGCTCCATCCTCCTCCGCGTGGCTGACGTCGAACGGTCTCACCCCACAATCATGTCCAGGGACTACAACCAACTCCAAACTCGCATCACCGAGCTTGAACGCGAGAATCAAACCATCCTCAAGAATCATGCTGATCTGCTGTCCCTGAGAAACGAAGACCTCTCCAATCTGATTAAAGTACGGCATTTGCTCGCTGAAGAAAAGCGAGGACATGCCGCCATGAGGAAATTGAGAGACGAAGACCTGGAAAACGTATTGATGTTGAGAGGGAAGCTTGCCAGAGCGACATGGTCGGGAAGAGTGCAAACGTCGCAACCACAAGACAGACGGTCCATCTTGAGCGGTGGGGCCATCACACCCATTCCACAGAGACTCTCACGGTCCGACTCAGATGATCTGTGGCAACAAGCTCGGTCAGCCGCAATGGAGCAACGTGTTCTGGAGCTTGAGAAGGTAAATACCGAGTTGCGTGCTCGATCCATGACGGCGCCTAGCAATAGTGCTAGTGGCGCAATAGGAGGCGATGTGCTGCTCAGTCGCGTTGAGACCATGTTTGAAGACAGTCTCAGACATCGCGAGAAAATGGCGACCAAAGTTCAGCAGCTGAGGTCAGAGAAGGAGGTACTGCAGAAGGAGGTAGCGACGCTGGAGGATCGCAACGCCGAGTTGGAGGCCCTTGTGGAAAGGCTGAAGAGGGGTGTCAACCTTGGGCATTGACACTACAAGACGGACGATATGATGTGTTTCAGATGAATAAAAACAACCAAACAATCAAACAAAGAGCAAGCAATGGGCCAGGGTAATGACGGCTCAACAGAACACGTAGGGAATAGATACGGAGCACTGGCTTAGCATATTTCCATTAAGACAGGAATCGCCAACTCACTTCATTGCTGCCGCCTTGGTGGCCGCCGCCCTACAATCAGGTGACGCTTCCACGCCGATTGAGTAGCTCTTTCGAAACGATAAAACCGTAGATCTTTAGCTGATATCGACCGGACACCGTAAATCGATACTGGAGTATCCACGACTACTGCCGGCCGACCCTGGTGAATGTGAACACCAACGGTATGCCGTCAGGGTGCCAGATGTGAACCCGGTTCGGCTGGAAAGATGCGTTTTCAGTTTGGCTTGTATCCAATGAGACAAATCGACAGACTCAACGTAAGAGTTCCATGTATGGACTACCTACCGTTCTTGTTGACCATGACAAGCAGGCAGTAATAATAGTATTTGACTCGCCATGTTTTGGGACAAGGTTTTGTTCAATCGGCTGATCAGGGGGCCTCCAAGTCAATGCGGTCAAGCAACTGGTATCGGCATGCCCCTCCGAGGAGAAGATCGAGCTTTCCACCTCACGATGCCAGGCACTTGTTGACGCAGCCTGGATACTTTGTCTTTTTCTTGTCTTTCTTCTTGCAAGCTTGATGGATGTTTCAAGTAGATAATGACTGCTTTCCTTCTGGAAGCTTGTTTCAGAGCAAGGAGAACAAAAAACTTCGGCGCAAGCCGACGCAGTCATGCCCCTCCAAGCCCCTCGGTTTCTCAAGGGTTGCAAACTTGGCGGTGCGAAATTGACTGCCAAATGAGGGAGTGTCGTGGTTCCGTGGAGTTTCTCGAATCTCAGTGACTAAGGCACCAGGGGGGGTTTGGAAAACAGCGAACGCGACGACCGATGCAACACAAACGGAAATTGTCTGCAGTCTCCAGAAGAAAAGTGGGTGGGTGGAGAGCTCTGGTAGCTTTGACGGCTTGTGGGTATCCCGGCGGGCGCGAAAGAGGCGGTGTCCGCTCTGGCTACTGGTGGTGATGGGGCTCTGAGAGCTTTGCCAGCCCTGGCTTGAATGGTAGCAAACTGCTCGGTGGGCTGTCCCCTTGCAACTTGGACCGCCCACACGGAACTGCTCGAAGCCACGATTGGCAAATATGCCGGCAGTTTTTGGCTTTCAAGGCTCTTTAGCTGGCGGGGAGGGGAGTCCGGAAATGCATTGTTCGAAATGTGTTCACCGTCTCTTGCAATGCCACCAGTTAGATCGCCTAAAGATGAGATATGGCGTGATAAGAGAGGGAGTGACCGGCAACCTCATCAGATGCTGGGTCAAGCCAGATTGTCAGGGAGGGGTTCCCCTCGCGGGGCTCTACCCAAGTCCAGGCTGACTCGTCTCGCGGAGCAAAGAGCTGGATGCTGTCCGATTGACTTTGGAATGATTTCATTACCTCCGTTCCACAAGCATCTGGCTTGTTCGAAACCTGGTCGATGTTCGGGAGCGCGCAGAAAACCTCTCCAAAGCTTATGTAGGTATGACTCGTTTGGAACAGATTGACTCGTTGCTATCCTGTCAGGAGAAGTTGCTGTTAATCTTCTTTATGGGCGGTCGAGTTATTCCCCTCTGAATCCCGCCCATGTTACCCACCCAGGTCCACCAGACTGGGTTTGTCCACGAGGATGGGGACTCGGGAGTATGGGAATTGCCTCGAACCAGGGCGCGGAAGGAGGGGTGATGCTTCCTAGTCCCGCCACGTCAGTGAAAAGGGATGGCTGTCTGACCGTGGCAATCTTCTCAGCTGGTCGCTGGCAGAGAGGGTCAGACGGGATATCCTGCGAACCGACCTTGCTAGCGAGCTCCACGTCTTGATTGAAGACCGCCTCCCCCCATGAGATCAAGGAGCTCCAAGGTGCATGGGAAAATGCAGGAACAGGAGCCAAGGCGAGATTCTAAGTGCTGACGATCCGACATTTTGTTCTCTTTCCACTTTTTTTTACTTGGTGCCACGATTGCTTTAATCTTGCGGAGCAACAATGCCAGTCCTTGATTCGGTCAGGTGGCCACCTGTGTTCACCGTTACGGACCGCCATAAGCAATCAATTGGATCGCATGCTCTCCAATGGGAGAAACAGCGTGGGTGTCGGAAGGGTTGTGAGTGGGAGCATCGTTTTTGGGCGTCACGCTGCATAGGCAACGGCACAAGCGTGGGTACGGTCCGAAGCTTGTGGCCGTGAGATTCGAGAGATGGCTGGTGAAGGTGAGGTGGCTGGGGGTCCGAGGAATCACATCCAAGCCTGAGGCACATCAACTCATCGACTCAGCCATCAGGATGGCAATCGCGGATGTGATGACGAGCGCATCTTGGGCGCCTTCTCTGTATCCATGGACTGGGCAGTTTTGCCTGCATGCGTGTGTGAGTGTGTGTCTCGTGACGGGGCCACGGCGGACGGTCAACTCACCATCACTTTTCCTTTCCCTTCCTGATTTGGCCGCCATTCGTAGAATCCGTTCTGGGCTTCTGTGACCCAAATTGCCCAGTATCTCGGAGCCAGGGATGAGGCCTCGAAGTGGGCTGGCTTCCAGCACTCCGGTATCTCGAAAGTGGCCTTCCGCCAGAAATGACAGGTGTAGACAGGCCATGCTAAGTTTCCTAACGTTAGAGTCTAGGCCGGTTTGCTGGGTTTTCGTCGTAGGCTGCCGGGGAAGTGGTTGAAGGAGGGTATGGAGACTGGGTGGATGGATGAGCTCTCTTCTCGAAGGGTGGCACTCGAAGGGAGAAGGAGGAGGGAACGGAGACCCGCCAGCTGGGAATGGCGCGGGTCCGTTCAGGTTTGTTCGGGTGCCCCTCGGCCAGTGATGAGCTGGTCACTGTAGCAATTTTCAGGGGCTTCAGGGTTCTCACCGAGCGGGATTATGGGCTGGAGGAGATGCCTGGGCCCTCGCCTGGAATCTCTGCTTGAGCTGGGAAGGCCGCCCCCCCCCCAGGACATGCCCTCCCCCTCCCCTCTTTTTGCCCCTCCTCCGTTTTCATTTCTTTTCATCGCACACATCTCTTCCCCTGCCTGCGCTGTACTAACACACACCCCCTTCGTCGTCTCTTACCTCGTCGATTTTTGTATCATAATCTCACCGTCGCCATCGTTGCAGCTTGTCGCTGCAGGTCGGCTGATACTCGAGAGCAGACTTCACGCATACACACGTGATCCACTTTGACTGCTGGTCTTCACCAATCGAGTCTCGCCATTCAAGTCACCGCGCGAACCAACCCAGCGACCCAGCCAGCAACTTGCTTGCAGAGAGGAGCCCACAGCTGCAACCAACCCTTCCCAAATCCCTCCTTCTCGCCTCTTCCCTCTAATCGAACTCGACTCGAGCCTGCGCTGATCCCACACGGAATGATCACGGCGACATCAAACCCTCTGAACCAACTCACTTTCGAGCCAAAGGCTTGCGCCTGGTCGGAGGACTTTTAACCCTCAATTTACATCCGCCATGGCCCAGGCTGACGCTGCTACCGCTGCTGAGCCTGCCAATGCCGCATCCGCGACCACGACGACCGTCCCACCCAAAAAGCCGGCGGCGGCGCCAGAAAAGAAGTACAAATGCCAGTACTGCAACCGAGCCTTCAGTCGGAGCGAGCATAGGAGTCGACACGAGCGGTCGCGTAAGTCACCAACTTTTTTTCGGTTGTTGCAACGTGGGGCAATAACAGAAAACCAACCCCGCCATCAACAATTCATCTCCTGTTGAACGGTTTGCTAACATTTTATCCCTCGACAGACACCAAGGAGCGTCCCTTCAAGTGCCAGAAATGTCGCAGCACCTTCGTCCGCCGAGATCTGCTCCTGCGCCACGACCGAACCGTACACGCGAAGGATGGCGGTGTACCTCTGCAGTCTGAGGGAAGGCAGAAGAAGTCGAGTACAACTACAGGGACAGATAAAGGTGCAGGCGCAGGGACGAAAGCGGCGCCCTCAACGGCTCCCGCTCCGTCCAAGCCCTCCATCACCATCGACCCTGGCACGTTGGAGCAGATAGAGGCAAGCAGCGATGGTATGCTCGACCTTGAAACTGCCGCCATGTTGATGACAGACTTCCAACACAAGGCGGCTGCAGCAGCGAACGGTCATCTGAACAACGGCGAAGGATCCATACCCGGCTACTCCCCAGATCGCAGCTCGCTCCTCGAATCGTCCGACTATCTCGGTGGCGCCAACAGCATCCCCCATATGCCCTGGGACAGCTTCATGCCCCAGGGACCCTCGTTGCCCAAAGCGCATTCCATGTCCAGCATGTCGTCGCAAGATAACCTGTCACAGCCGCCGTACATCCACCTGGGGTCGTTACCAACCCATCAAGTGCAGCTTCCTCCCATTATGGAACGCACGAGTTCCCTCAGCGCCTCTCTACCCTCCGCGTTCCATGGTCTGACCGACGCCTTCCCGGTCTCGGGTACACCGACGCCCAATGCGCTCTCGCCTTTTCCGTCAATGACAGGTCCCGTCTCGCCGGTGAACTATCGCAAGTCGCCGGGCCCAGCCCAGCCCCTTTCTTTGCCCAAAGCTCCACAGTTTAACAGCGAAGATGAGAGAGCCATGATTGCTAATCAACTAGGCGGAGACATATCCCTTCCCTCGTTGCCCTCCGTCAACCTCTACCTCACCACTTATTTCAACCTGTTCCACCATCATCTACCCTTCCTCCACCCCGTCAGTTTCCGACCCGAGACAACCGAACCGGCTCTTCTCCTTGCCATCCTTTCCATCGGCGCGCTCTATAATTTCGACCAGGAACAAGCGTATCTGCTTCATCACGGGTCTAAGAAGCTCGTGAACCAGTTCCTCCAGAATAAAGATAATTTCGACTCGCGAAAATGCCCACTTTGGACGATGCAGAGCACGCTTCTCAACATGGTTTTCGAAAGCTGGAGTGGTGGCTCACAAGGCCTAGAGTGGGCGTGTTCCATCAAAAGCCTTCTCGCAAACGTACGTATTCCTAAATCTTGTCGTAAGCGCGAGCTAACTTTTATAGATGGTCGCCGGTAACAAATACGAGCTCAAGCTACGAATTGATGCGCGTTCTGGCAGTCCACCGACCCACCCAGAATGGGTCAACGAGGAGGGATGCAGGAGAACCTACTACGCCGTCTACATCTTTTTTGGAATGTTGACCTTGACATACAATCACACCCCTGCTATCAGTTTCAACGAGTTCGATTCATTACCTCTGCCGTCGTCAGAATCGTTGTGGAACATTGAACCAAGCGATGAGGATTCTTGGCAGGATATTTTTGCAGCTTCGCCCACGATCACGGTCAGGGAAGCGCACGACAGTCTGTTCCAGGGTGACGCCGCCAGGTACAGCGCGTTCGCAACTCGTGTGATGATCAATGCACTCTTTTTGGAGGTTTGGAACCTCCGGCGAAGTTTTGAGTCGTTGCAGGACGTTGTTCTTGAGTGGAAGATTCGAATTGCGTTGGAAACGTGGGAGAGGTCCCTTGATCTTTGCGAACCGGAAACCATTGTCGTCCCCCTGAGCACGCCGCACAAGAGCCACCCGCTGATCTTCAACTCCATGGCTGTGTATCGAAACACCAGGGCTTTCCTCGAAGTGGACCTTAAGAACGTCCAAGAAGCCTTGCGTTATCACAACTCGTACGAGATTGCAGGGGCCATGACGTTATCCCGAGATGCCGTCAAAAGAACCAAGGAGATGATCAAGGTGATCGAGCAGTGCTACGAATGCATGGAGATTGTTGCTATGCAGGGCATCAATTGGGTAACCAAGACCTCCTCAACCAATTGGAGCATTGAGCATCCTCTTTGCGGCTTGGATTTAATCACCATTCTGAGTCTATGGCTCTATCGAATCGAACACGACGACCAAGATGCTACGGATGAGGAGCTTTCTATGTACATGAAAGTTCGGGGCTTGTTTGACGACGATGCCGTCGATTCGAATGGATCGCGTTTGAGCTCGACTGTTGCTCGAGTCTGGGGGTCTATGTTGGATGGCGTGGTTGTTTGGGGGTAAGTCAGGTTTCGCACGCAGCCACCCGGCAACGCTAACATCTGTCACAGAATCTCGAAAACCATGGGTGAATCATTCAAACTCCATGCTCAGGCTCTCGTTGGATATGTCGATGAGATGCATGTGGATCCGGTCACGGGCATTCCACAAGTGTCAGATCAGGCACTATTGGGCATGGAAACAGCATACTAAACCATTTTCCTTTGTGAACTGTGTCGGCACAATTACTCCTCTCTTACACCTTGCATGGCGAACGGAGGCCTTCTTCAGAGAAAATTACGGCGTTCACCAATTTGGCGGGTTCGTCCTTTTGCACCATCGGCTCGATTTACAGCAACCCACCTCCATGATACACTTTGTCCCTCTCGACGATCGACGGCCCGTCCACGACCTTGAGCGGCCAAGACAAGCACCATTCATCTTATCGCGCAACCTACTCCAACTCGATCTCATCACGAACCACATACAAATCTAATCTCCTCCACTTGATACCTTGTGCGCTTAACAGATGCAAGACTCCAACTTTTTGCATTTACTGATGACGTTTCTCGCTCACACAAAAGGATGGCCTTGAGCGTCCACCACGGCCAGCAGGAATTTCTGGCCTCATGACTCTTCATCTCTTTACAACATTTGAACCCTTAGGACTGAGAAACGGCCGTTTGTTTGATTTGATCATTCTTACCTCTGTATACTAGTGACATGGGCGGATGTGGTGTCGCCGGATCAGGATACATTCTGAGTTTTAATTGCGCAGAGCACAGCAGAGCTCTGCATGATATTGCAGAGCCAGGCAGAAATGGGACATCACCAGCAATTAATTAATGATATCCAGCCCATTACCACCTTGACTGTATTCTCTTTCCTTGCACGACTGATGCTGCTGCTGCTCCTCGATTACCACCCAGCGTGGTAGGAGGTATTGAGGTACTACTGGAATGTGGAACCTTGTCGGTGGTGTGGTTAAATTTGTATGCGGCAAAGGTTGGTTTTTTTCTTCTCATTCCTAGGAAGTGGGACCAATCTATGCTCTGCTCGTACCGCACAGAACATACGAGTACGTATTACTGCGTAGTACTCATATGTAGAGCACGGAAGTGGATACCTATTGCCTTTCTGCACCTCGTATGTATGGTACTTTCTCATGTGGTTGTTGTTCTCCGATCGGTTCCGATTCGGCATTCAAAAAAAGAAAAAGAAAAAGAAAAAAAAATCCAAGTCACTTGGTACATACGATAGCTTAGTAGCGTAGAGGCTCCCCCCACGTAGGTGCACAATACATTGGTGTGTACGTATTCATTATTAACGCCTCGTCATCACGGCATAATGGTGACGGGGATGAATGTTTGTCTGTCTATTTGTATGTATGTACTTGATCTGGGGGCGAGGCTAGGCCCCCTTTTGCTCGTAATTACTATGTATGCAACAAGCAACCGCGAGCCAGCATACACTTCGGCCATTGGGCCGCAACTGCCCAATTCTCGAGGTGGTATGTTATTGCCAATGGAATGTCTCTCATTGTTCCTTTGAGGTGGTGAAGGTCTATTCTGGCTTTCTTCTGGGACTTCCTTCTATTATGTTGCGTACAGCCTGAGCTCGGCCCTTGTCTTTATGCCTGCGTGGCCTCTTTGATGACAGTGCAGAGGGCACCCCTGAGCGCTGGTCTACGATTTCGGGCTCCGTTGAAATCGTAGGGTTCGCCGTCAGAACTGTTCTGGTGCCGTCCAAGAGATTGGGCCTGGTCAATCCTGTGGCTTGTGGCTCAAAACCGACCATTGTCCTCTGACCAGAAGGTTCCCGATGCTAGGACTCTGGTCGTGCTTTTAAGCGATGGTGGCCGTGTTCACAATGAAGTAGGGGATGAGGCCCTTTTGACGATGAACCTAAGCAGCAGCCTTAAGAGCGTTTGGCGTTCCATTTCACCCTTCAGTAACTACTTGGATATGCGGCCCAGATGTGCTCCAACGTAAGGAGTCGGTCAAGTTGACAGCCAGCATTCAAGGCAAGAAAGGTCATCCCTCGTAAGAGCACACTCATTGTTGTGCCGACCCTGAATCCTCTTATATACATGTTTCACCCAATGCCGTTGAACTCGGTGGCTGCCCACCACTTCTTCCTCAGTGCCTGACTTACCATCGTCAATTCATCTACCTTTCCGGCCTCGCGATCCCTGGCCTGCAAGAGCTCACATACCGCGTTATCGGCATCGCCTTCAGCATCATAGTAGAAGATCCCAGGCACGCTCTCTGGTGAATCGAACATCTGCCACGATCGATACTCTGGCGGAAGAGGCGGAAATTGACTCCTGGCCTCGCCGTTCTCGAGGCCCTGCACTTCGGGCAAGGACGATGCGTTCCGCTTTCGCAGGTCTTCCGCACTGGAGCACATGTTCAACTCGCCCGAAACGAGAGATACTTGTTGTTTGGTCCATGCTCTGGGTATGCGTTTCTGCTCGTAGATGGACACCGCCTCGGGGACTGTGAGCGTCCCGCGCACAACTTCACTCATCACACGCCCAAGGAAGACGCCGTCTTCGATCGCCGTGGCTGCTCCCTGTCCCACATGGTTCTGCATGCAATGCGCGGCGTCGCCCAGCAATACCACGTTTCTGGCCTCGTTCGACCACCGGTCCATTGGAGGCATCACCAGGAGGGGCCATCGTTGCGTATAGTTGACCAATTTGATGATGGACTGGATAGCTGGGCTGTAATCCTTGTAGTATCCTCTGAATTCATCGATGTCGACCTCTTCCATCTTCTCAACGTAGTAGTCCTTGCAGAACGACGTGACGACGTTTAACTCTTTCCCCCCAGAGAGTGGGTAGGTCATTATATAGCCGTTTGGCCCCGTCCACATGTCCATGGTGTTGGTCAATATCGACGCCGCTTCGGGGGCCTTGGTCTTGATCTCCTCATAAGTTAGCACTCCGCGGTAGGCGGCAACCTTGGATGGAGCACGAGGCTTGACATCTGGGAAGAGATGTTGTCGGATCGTCGATTTGATGCCGTCACACCCGACCACGAGATCGAACGTGTAGGAGATGCCCTTCGTCGTGATGACCGTCGCCGACTTTTCGGAATGCTCAAGCTCTTGCACCCGTGCTCCGACAATAATCTCAACTCCATGTCGGCGCGCCGATTCTGTAAGACCCGCGTGTAGATGGTCTCGACGAGCGATCAGGTGAGGGAAGCCAGTGATCTTTTGGACGCGTTTCGGATCGACTCTCGTCACCACCTCCCCGTTGACCCCCCACGTCCGCACTTCGTCCACCTGCACCAGGTTCTCGCCGATGATCTCGTCGACATCCCAGCGGATGATGTACTTTGAAATATTGGAGAAAATCTGGATCCCCGCGCCAATCTCGCCAAGTTCGGTTGCAGCCTCGAGAATCGTGACCTTGACTCCTCCTCGACGCAGTGCAATAGCCGCCGCAAGTCCGCCCATGCCCGCCCCTATTATCCCTGCGTGGAGGTCGACTGGAGGCATGTTGGATGGGGTGCAGATCAGGCGACAGGGGGTTGGTCGAGGACCGATCTTGTTTCCACGGCGAGACGAAGGACCTAGACAGCCTTCCTTACTCTGTACAGACGGCTCGCTCTCCGCCGTCAAGACGTTTCAGTCCCAGCTTTCGGCAGCCTGATATCACCTGCACGGTGGATTCGTCCTGGTCCAGTGATTGAGCTGAGACTCCACCTTCCAGGCTGACCTGAGGGGTGTACCTCGTACAGGTATCTGGGGTCTGGATCCCCGAAATGCAGGCATTTCCTGGAGAGCTGAGGAGATGGCCGACCTGCTGGGTTGCTAAGGTATCTGTCCGATGGACGCCTGATGGGGATGAGCACAACAATGAGACTTACGGATTTAGGCGACTGGCCGACAGACGCTGACAGCCGATGCATTGATCTTATTCCAGTTTTGGGCAGCTCATACAGCCAAAAAATTGTACTCGGCTGTAGGTTCTTCCTGAGTACGGAGTACACTCAAACTACCCCATACTCGCTCGGTGCGTGTCTTCTCACACGGCAGACGACAGCGACGATTTCGCAAAGTCCGTGCAGCATCTCGAGTTCATTTCGACGATGAAGGAGATGACTACGTAGTGCTCAGCATGGTTCGGACCTCTACGAAAAGAGCTCTAAGCTTGGATGCCTGCTTCATGCGCATTCTCGTAACTTTAACTTTGTGGCACGCGACTGGTATTCTGAAGCCCCTGAAAAAGGCTCTCTCGGTTACGCGACACGGGGCCCCCTCGAGGCCCTGGTGACCCGAGCCAAACTCGTTCAATCCAGCACGGCATACGGAGTACTCTGTCGGCACAGAGAAAATAGCTACACAAGTAGAGCCTTCAATGGCATAGCCATGTTTTCACTTGTTCATCTATCTCGTCATACCGTGTTCGTGTCCGATCGAACCATCCCTGAAACCAGGGGTAAAGAGCTCAGCCACCTCCAGATCTCTGCATGTCATGACTGGTGAGGCTCGAAACGAACGGAAAGACAAGGTTCCGATCGACTGAGAAGAGGAAATCAAGGCATGTGCAATGATCGAGAATACGCGTCACTGACACGGGGGGAGAGTTTGATCCTGGTGGTCCTCGTAAACCCCCTCTTCTGATGCGGTTGACACGAGCAGCTGTACCGCTCAGTTTTGGGCAAGGCAACGAGTGGATCGGGGGGTCAACGGCCGATGCTCAGCCTGGGGAGTGGTTTAGCTGAATCGAGGATAAAGGATGCCACTAGTAGCTCGCAGTGTCGGCGAGGCGAAGGCAATTGAATTTAATTGTCTACTGCGTATATCAAACGAGGCGAAGGAGGGAGGGTCTAGGGCATAATAGTTTGGATGGGGGTAGGGGGGGGGGCGAAGGACGGGTTGGTAGGCAAAGAAGAAACACAAGCGAGAGGGAGACAGGAGGGCAGAGCCAGAGAGACAATACTCATAATATAATATGAGAGACAGAGAAGCCTACTAGCCGGAGTTATCTGGGTCACTGGGGCACCTGGTCACCAATCTACCCGGTACAAGTAGTCCTAGCAAATGCTGTAATAGAGACACAGACACAGTGACAACACCTACAACTCGCCCTGCATACTCCGAACTCACACTCAAACTCAACGCCCATCCCCCGTACACCCACCCACCGCCAGTGCTATCTTCCGTCTCATCCTTTCTCCTTTTCGGAAGAGTCTACTCCGTCCAAGTGTCCTCTGTGCGTGTGGGCTGACAGTCGAGCCCCCTTCATCCCACGTCCACCCTCCCTCAGCATCCTCTGCGACCAACAGCTTCGTGCAGATAGCCGCTAGCGAGCGGCCGGGTCAGCCTGTTGCCCTGACCTCTTCGGCCACCTTAGACCTCTGGCTCACAGGGCCTACCAGCCGGTGCGGCTTGTCCTCTGCCCCTCTGAACCATCACCAGACACCCAATCGGGCGGCCTATCCCAGCCCTCGCTCCACCCACTTCCCCCAATAACCCAGCGAGCCTGCAGAAGAAGCCAGAGACTGCAACGCCTACTCCGTCCTACAGACCGCAGAACTTCAAGAATCGCACACCATTGACCTGTGCCAACCCCAGAAAGACCCTTCCTCTTCTCCTCCATTGAGGTAGTCCCGTGTGTAACAAGACCCGTCCGCCATTTCTGCCCTCTAGATTCCTCCACCGACGACGAACTGGCTGGCCGTGCTGTCTGCTTGCCCACGTTTTGTCGCAGCATTCGAACATGCAGAGCCTGCCCGCCTTGCTGCGCTCTGAAAGGCAATATTTAGCGCTTCAGACCCTCCTCGAGAGTCGGTGAGCCCACCGGTGCAATGTCAGCGTCGCGCAGAGGAACACAAGATTCGACGTCGCAAGGTGCTTCGGCCAAGTCAGGCTCAGTCCTTGCCGCCGCCTTTCAATACACCGAACCGAGTCGACCTTCCCACTCTGCCTCCCGTTCGAGGTCATCCAGCGTCCATCACGCGGGCATGAACGGCCTCTCGCCACGTCGCCGTGCTCAACAGGCTGCGATGAACAGCTATGTCGCCAGCACCGACCTTCCTCCACCGCCTCCTCCCATCTTTGTCCGTGCCTTGTATAACTATGAAGCCGATGACCACACCAGCTTGAGTTTCCGCCAGGGGGATATAATCCAGGTGTTGACCCAGTTGGAGAGTGGGTGGTGGGATGGCGTGATCAACGACGTTCGGGGCTGGTTCCCCAGCAATTATACCGCCGAGATCACAAATCTGGACGAACTGAGCGAGGCGGGTCTAGGTGTCCATGATGAGAGTGAGACCGGGTCAGGCACCGAGGAAGAGTATGATGAAGAGGAGGAAGATTCAGACGCGCACACTCAAGATGAGGACTCGGACTTGCCGATTGAGGGTGGTCATTCCCAGGCGCAGGAAGAGGCGGCGTTTTGGGTTCCTCAGGCGACCCCAGATGGTCGATTGTTCTATTTCAACACACTGACCGGGGTCAGTACGATGGAACTGCCGTTGGAAACGCCAACAAGTTCGGATGAGAGCGGACCCCGAGATCGAAACAATTTTCACGTACCAGAGCAAACGAGGCCGCCGCCCGAGATGATGGCAGGAGGGTACGGGCAGAATGAAGAAGACTACGATGGGTCTGCTTCTGAGGCGGACGGTGAACAATCATTCTTGTCTTCGCGCAAGAAAGGGTCCAGTTCTATGACTTCTGCCAGTATCTCAACCTCAACCTCCATGGATTCCCTCAACGCAGGCTCAGCCAGCTTCTATGCGAACCACCCCGCCCTTTCAGACTTTCCTTCTACCCAGTTTGACTCTCTCAGCATGTCAATGGCCCCGTCTCGTCTGGGCCCCAGCTCAACTTCATTCGCAGCAGGGCTACCTCCCAAGCTGTCCAAATCTCCCACACCCCGATTTTTCCTGGACGACGGAGGTGTCACTGCTGTCACGTGGAACAATCTGGTGGAAAATATGCGCACTGCCGTCGAGGCGTATCGTCATGCAATTCACGTCCGCGCACGGGCAGACTATGTTCGAAGGGCAGAAGACATCTCAGACCATCTTCGCATGCTGCTCGCTGCCGGTTCAGGAACCACGGATAACCACTCAGGAAACCCTTCCATAATATCGTCAAACAAGGCCCTGTACCCTCACTTTCGGGAGATGATGTCCAAGTTTTCGAAACTCGTTCTGTCTTCGCATATCGCCGCCGCCGACTGGCCGGGGCCTGACGCATTGACGAAATGTCTACAAGAAGCCGATGGCGTGATGAATGGGGTATACGGCTATGTAGAAGTGGCTCGGCAGCAGAGAGGAGAAGAGATCCCACGATTGTTCCCTGGCTTTATCATGGCAGTACGGTTGGAGGGAGCTGGCGGGACAATAATATCGACAGCCAAACCAGCTTGGGCGAGGTTTCGTTTATGGACTCCAATGATGAGATCGTCTACCGGCCCTCCGAACCACTCGACGCCAACCTACTTCGACGCATTGAAGATTCCAAGAGGACCTTGTCGGCTGCGATTCGTCGCCTTGAGGAGGTTCTGGTTCTCACCGAAAAGATCGTCACTCCCGCGCGGCTATCTGCGATAGGAGATATGATCTGTCAAGGAGCAGGCTTGGTTTTGGAAAAGTTCCGACCCTGGATCTCGCACGTCGAGTCTATCGATCTTTCTGCGCTGGGAAATGTGTTTCAGAAACCGTCGCTGGTGGATTTTGGACCGCAGAAGCAAAAAGCCTACGATTCCATTGGCGAGTTGGTGGCCACTTGCCAGGCGGTCACCATGCCACTCCCGGACGAATGGGCTGAAGTGCGTGGCGATTCTCTGGATACTCGCATAACCAACGTTCGACATGCTTGCCAGCAGCTGGACACTCACGTGGCCAACGTGGGCTACGCATTGGAGCTGTTGCTTCCTGCCACCGCCCTAAACCCAGCTACGGCGACGAACAAGCGGGAGAATCGCGTGACGGACGGAGGTGAGACCTATCAGACTCATCATCTTCGATCCGACTCGAAGCACGCGGCGAATCTGCGCCCTGCGTTGGCAGACCTCGGTCAGTCAAAGTCATACACGCTTGGTGAAGATCCCATGGCAGACAAATTACGTCGACCGCCGACCAAGGACAAAGCAAGGCAATTCTTCGGACAGATCCCGCCGGATTTGAACCCCGTTAAAGCCACTATTGAGCCGAGCTTCTCTGCGGACGAGGTCCCATGGTATCTACAACTCGACCACGCGGACGAAATCACTTATGATACCAAGAACGACCCTCCGCAAGTCAAAAGCGGAACGCTCACGGGACTAGTTGAGCAACTTACGCGACATGATCGACCGGATACAACCTTTACAACGACCTTCTTACTCACCTACCGTTCTTTCACGTCAGCTTCGGAGCTCTTTGAGCTTTTGGTCAGGCGGTTCAACCTTCAGCCACCTGCCGGCCTCAATCGAGACGAGTATTCCGTTTGGGAAGAGCACAAGCAGAAGCCGGCGAGATTTCGAGTTCTGAACATTCTCAAGTCGTGGCTGGAGCAGTATTGGATGGAGGCCGACGATGGCAACAGTCAAGCATTGTTAGAGCGAATGCTGGCTTTCGCGAACCGCACATACACCACGACGAAGATTCCGCTAGCAAAATCTCTAACCACCATCATCGATCAGCGACTGAAGGGAGGGGAGGCACTTTCCAAGAAGCTTGTGTTGACTCTCACCAATTCCGCCCCGGCACCTATTCTGCCCAAGAACATGAAGAAGCTCAAATTCCTGGATATCGATCCCAAAGAATTTGCGCGGCAACTGACTATCATCGAATCGAAACTTTATGGCAAGATCAAGCCGGTAGAATGCCTGGCCAAGACATGGGAGAGAAAGAGCAAGTCGGACAGCAGCGATACCGCTCCTAACGTGCAAGCTCTCATTTTACATTCCAACCAGTTGACGAACTGGGTTTCCGCAATGATACTGGGACAATCAGAGGTCAAGAAGAGGGTGGTTATCATCAAACATTTTGTGCTGATTGCTGAGGTGAGTTGTGCGACAACTGCTTTGACCTTGTACCGGTACTAACGTAATGAATAGCAATGCCGTGTATTGAACAATTTCTCGGCTGTGACAGCCATCATTTCAGCACTGGGCACTGCCCATATCGTCCGACTGAGTCGAACCTGGCAAGCTGTCAACCCCAAGACCAACGCCATCCTTGAGTCCATGCGCAATCTGATAGCCTCCTCGAAAAACTTTGCGCTTTATCGTGAAACACTACGCCAGGCAACCCCGCCGTGCATTCCTTTCTTAGGTGTCTACTTGACCGATCTGACATTCATCGAAGATGGAATTCCGTCTCTGACCAAGAACACAGAGTTGATCAACTTCGCCAAACGGACTAAAACTGCCGAGGTTATTAGAGATATTCAGCAGTATCAGAACGTGCCTTACAGTCTCCATCCCGTCCCCGAATTGCAGGAGTGGATTTCCGACAACATGAAAAATGCCGGAGACTCCCACGACGACATGTTCGCTCAGAGTCTCAAGGTTGAACCTCGTGAGCGAGAAGAGGAGAAGATTGCACGGCTGCTGTCCGAGTCGGGGTTCCTGTGAGCTGCCATATGCACAAAGGCTGAATCACTCGACTGTTACAATTTGCTTTTGTCCGGAACAAAAGTATGTTTCCGCTAGAACGAGGCGGCTTTGGCTATACGCACAAAGTCAGCACCACGCAACGCAACACCAACTGACGTGTTTGAGTTGGACGCCCGCAGACATGAAATCAATTCGGCGCATGGCCTGGGAATAATGATGGCAAGCATATGGTATCACGACGAAGAGATCTGGGATTGGATTTGGACGAGGAGATATGTGCCCACGTCAAGTTAACGAAGCTCTGCATACATGTGAGTATGGGAATCTGGCTGCATTGGGGATTCTGTTGGACCTGTGAGAGCCGGAGGCTCTTTTCTTCCCCCAGGACTGGCGGCGTCTTGTGTCTTTGCTGAAGGGGGAAGCATGAAACAAGCGATAGTCGGGATAATGGGGACCTGCAGAGGATCAATACAGAGAGGGCCATTTCCGTGGATTGGATATGGGTGGCTTTGTTCTTGTCTTTTTCCTTCTTCTGTCTCTGTGCGTGCGCTCTTTATCTCCGTCTCTGTCAGAAACACAAAAACAGCTTTTCGTATAGACCAGAATCAGTCCCTATATAGCAAGCATGTCAATCTCTCGTGCAAGCTGCAAGGCTGCCGGCTCCTTTGCCGGTTATAACCGTTGATCGCCTTTTTACCGATATAATAATTACCAGCGACATACCGCGACCACCCAGAGACCATCACTACTGGTTGATAACAATCACGCACAGACTGTGCTGGTTGTTTCTCCGCCTCGGTGACAACTCCGCACTTCTCACCACCACCACCACCACTAATACCACTGACTACCAAGTTCCAATGCATTTCTGTCCCTCATCGACCCTCTGTTTCCCCGTTCCCTGACACTCCAACCAAGTCTCGTCTCTCTGTACATGCCTTCCCACCTCACTACCTCGACCTTTACAGCTCTTACACGCAGCTTCCTACCCGTCGCCGTCCGCAGACCTTCGACAACCACTGTTTCCCCGCACCGACTCATCTCGCACGCTTTCTTTCAACACCCTCAGCTCCAGATCTCCATACACACGATACGCAGGATGTCTTCCTCCGTCTCCGCCATGGGCAAACGCCTTTCGGGCAAGACCATCCTGGTCACCGGCGCCTCCTCTGGCATCGGCCGCAGCATCGCCCAGGAGTTCGCTCGCACATCCCCGCAGAACCTCAAGATCATCCTCACGGCCCGCCGGGTCGACACGCTCAAGCAGGTCGCCGCCGACATCACCAAGGAAGTGGGTGAGGGCGTGAAGGTCTTGCCGGTGAAGTTGGACATTTCAAAACCGCAGGAAGTCAGCAGCTTCGTGGGCAATCTGCCTGAGGAGTTCAGAAACATCGACGTCCTGGTCAACAATGCAGGCTTGGTCAAGGGCATGGATAAAGCGCCGGATATCAAGGCCGAGGACATGGAGGTCATGTTCGCCACGAACGTGACCGGCCTGATCAATATGACTCAGGCCGTTCTCCCTATCATGAAGGCCAAGAAAGGAGATAACGGCGAAGACGTCGGCGGCAGAGGGGACGTCATTATGATTGGCTCAATTGCGGGGAGGGAGGGCTACGCCGGTGGAAGCATCTACTGTGCCACCAAAGCTGCAGTGAGGACATTCACGGATGCGCTGAGAAGGGAGTTGGTCGCCTCGCGCATACGAATCATCGAGGTGGATCCAGGGCAGGTCGAGACGGTACGTTCGGGGCCCCTTATGGCTTTCTTCCCAAATTGCCCCCGAAGGAGGAGGTTCTGTTTGATATTGGAGACCAACTGACACTGACTCGTCGTGTGAACTGGTAGGAATTCTCCATCGTCCGCTTCTACGGGGACAAGGCCAAGGCCGACGCCGTGTACAAAGGTGTCGAGCCCCTGACACCCGACGACATCGCCGAAGTTGTCGTGTTCGCGGCGGGAAGAAGGGAGAACGTCGTGCTGGCGGACTCCTTGATCTTCCCGAACCATCAGGTCAGGCTCCCTCCTCTCCATCCCATCCCTCTATCCCCCCTCGTGATGCATTTGTCTCGAAAGCGTTGTTGTTGCCACGTCCTATCTCTTCTGTGGCGTCGGGAGAAGTTTTCTCTCGCCCAGAACAAGCAAATTTCATCACAAGAAGATGAAGAAGTTACTGACGGATGTGAGTGTAGGCTGCTGCGACCGTCATGCACAGAAAATCAACATAGGTGACGGAGACGACTCCATGGAGGTCATCAAGATGGCGAGAGGGAGTGTGTGTGTACCCGGGTGGATCTAGCCCTAGCTCTCTTGTTCTTGTCCAGCTCAATCACTATCTCTGGACCCCAGTAGCAGCGTCGCGGTGGTCGTGGTCAGATGGAAGACTGTGGCGATATATACGATCCAGAACAGGACAGAGGAGAAACCCACTCGATGCCATAACATGTACAGAACCTACAAAAAGTATATAGACTTATACTACCGCCGTTTAACGGAACCGAGACAAAGACGAACGAGGGCCTTTTCATACTGCTAGAGAGGAGGGCCTGGAACTTGAGAGATGCAAAGGGAGAGAGAAAGACCTGTGCTTGTGTTCGCCTACGCTGTTTTCCAATATCCCTACTGCTGCGTTCGTAGACGATGCGTCGCATCTCCTCCTGCCCCAGGCAAGCCGCAGGCGGAAATGTCACAGATGAGCTAGGTGCTCCCAGCCCCAGCAAATCGCCGTTGTGTCGTTGTTATTAAAGCACCAGGCCCTAGCAGCTCTGCTCCAATGGCTGAGACAGTTCTAGCTCCTTTGCCAATTTGCGCAATTCAGCCCAAAATAGCTCAACGACGCTCTGGCTCTGAATCTCCGGCTTCCCGCCGGCGCGGGCTGGTTCCAGCATCGTCCTTCTGCCACCGGGATCGGATGCAATGTCGTTCCTTACTGTTGACTCAAGAGTCTCATTGTTCTTCCCTGTTATCATTCCAGAGTTTACTGAAACTTCGCCGCCTGTGCGCAACTTTCCTTGCGTTTCTTCAGGTGATCAACGGCCATTTGGGAGGCTTTTTAACAAGTTAGTCTCTTAGTAGGATGTGGTTGGGCAACGTTGACTTACTTCGATGGCTGGATTCCGCCGTTGAGGCGTTTGGTGACTGTAACTGGGACATTCGCTGATGTTGACGCTTCCTAGTTCTTCTGGACAATTTGCCGCTGTACTGCTGTTTGTTCTTTTCTTTCGTCTTACATCCTCGCCGTCCACTCTGGGGCTCCTGGCCTCGCGGGATTTTCATTTCGACATTTCTCCGCCTTCCTCTGCCCATCACCGGCCCAAGACTTTCAGGCTCACGAGCTCTAGAGTCTTGAACCTCTCGCCAATCTTGGGATCGCACTGCTCCACTGGCCTGATCATAACGTCGCTGGCGGTAGCTCTCGCATTGTTTCTGCTGCCCCGTCGACTCGGGCGACCGCGACCTTGTCTGACGACCTCTTTTTTTGGAAGCGCGAGGTTGAACTGGTTTGGGGTCACCAGTCACTCCAAGAGCAGCCAAGCGTTCTTCTTGCTCAATAGATAGGCTTGTCTCAGCCGCCTGCTGCAGTGGAACATTGTGATAAACATGTTGAGCGTCGGCAGTTGACGGAATCGATCCATGACGGTCGTTTTCAGCGTTGCCGTAGCTTAGGACCATGGCGTTTTGGCGCCGATAAAGTTCCTCAAAAACCACTACATCTCCATGAGAAGCAATATCTGCAAAAGCCGGATCGTCCTTGACAAAGTTCCAATGTCCGGTCTCGCTCACGGGCTTGAAGTAGATGGCGTCTTTGGTATTGCGGAAATACTTCGAGACAATGACTGATTGCTGCGATTCCATCCAGTCGTTCTCGTCCATGGTTGCGCCGAATGCTTGTATCTTTCGTTGGACCCATGAGAAGTGATTCACAGCCTCAGCATTAACGTCATCAGGAAATTCGAGAGCCTGGAGATCATCTTCGGAGTCGACATGATATTCTTGGGAAAATTCGCCACGCCACTCCTCACGTGCATGCATCTGGCACTGAGATGACTGAAGGAGGTCTCGACATGGCTTGTGTGACAACGGGGGCTGTATAGGTCGTTCGAGGTCATAAACCGCAGGCTGGGATGGACTGATCAGGGGTTCCTTTGGTATGGTCATTGAAACATGAGATACGGGCTGCCACGAGTGAGACGGATACCGAACAGGACGTGTGGAAGATGGCCGGCTACATGCGACACGAGACGATGGGTCCGGTGAAAATTCGCGATGAGCAAGGTCACTGTACTGCAGTTGATTCCCAGGGTCTGAGCTGAGAGACGTGCCGTAGCTCTGATCGTATCGTTGTCTTCCATCGGCGGCACTTTTTGGAACATTGTCAACAGGTCGACCACGTCAAAGGAGGCCTGGCTTCACTCACAGGGTATAATCAGTCTGTTGCCTGCCGTAGTCTTCATGGTAGTTGACGTGGTTGCCTTCTTCACCTCGACTCTGTCTCACTAGAGGGTCTGTGCCATTGCAGTAACCACTCGTGACGCCATTTGTATCAGAAACAGGCTCTGCCATAGCGCGATGCTGCCCTGGTGGTCTGTCTTCGTAAGGGCCAGTTTCCATCACGAGCCAAGGGTGCGGAGCGAGCAATAGCCGAGATTGCCCTTTGGCAAAGGCCCGGTTGGTCGTCAAAGAATAGGACTTTCACCGTCAGGAGATTTAGTAGAGAAGACGCAGACAAAGCAGAGGAGGAGTGAATCAAGAAATGGCGATGAAGAGAGTGACGGTGGGAAAGAACAGTCGAATTGACAGTGCTTGGAGACACGCCTCGACCATTGGACTTGAGAGGAAGTGAAGTTCAGAGTGCAGAACACAGAACAGGGAACAAAGAAGCAGAGGCAACCTCTGACTTTCAATATGGTTGGTGTAGCCATCCACGGACGGAAGAAGAAAAGCACAGAGTTCGTGGAGGGAAATGCCACCTGCAATCCCGTGCTATATATTAGTGCATGAATGTGCATGAGTTCCTGGTCTACGAGGCGGATGCTGCTTGTAACCGACTTTCAGCGGTTCATTGCAGGTTCCTTAGAAGAGGTGAGGCAGCAGATTCTCGAAGCTATCCAGAGTTTGATGCAGGCCGCACCAATGGGAAGGACCAAGCCCGGCGAGCACAGTGAACAATCAGGTGTAGTCAAGTGGTCAGTGCCACAAGATAGAGGAGGAAGAGGGTGGAATATGACTTAGCAATGAAGGGAGGATGTGTGAGTTACTGGTGTGTGGGTGTGTGTGTGTGTGTTTGTGTGTGTGGCAGACGCACGAGACGTGTGGACAATTGCCCCTTTCAGAACGCCGCGTGCCCGTTGCCGCCTCCGACGCCGCCGCCGCGCCATCGTCGCCTTCACCCTGCAACAACCTGGATTCCTTTTGCACGAAATTCGCCGCAATTCCTGTAGCTTTTCTTTTCTCGTCACTCATGCCGCGTTCGTTACATTCTATCTCTCTGCAGCATTGCTAGCATTTCCCCGGAGTTGGGCATCATGACAGAGCGCTGCGACTCTTGCAACATTCCAAAGAATTTAACTTAGGCGCAGTCGCTCCAGCGCTCCAGCGCACCCTCTGCTTCCAAACCCGTGGCTGCGACCCTGGCCGGCCTGCATAGCTTTTTGCAATGCCGGGTCTACCTGGTATGTCCCTCCAAGCTGCGCAGGTAGCGCATCTCGCTAATGACGGAGCGGTACAGCTAGCATCGATCTTGATGAATGCATCACCCAACTGTACAAGAAAAACCTCCTGGCCGAATCCCTGATTGAGGCAATATGTGCAAAAGCAAAGGAGATGTTGATGAAGGAGAGCAATGTGGTCCATATATTAGCTCCTGTCACCGTCGTCGGCGATATCCATGGCCAGTTTTTTGACATGTTGGAAATCTTCAAGATCGGTGGCTTTTGTCCAGATACCAACTACCTATTCCTCGGTACGCTTGTGATCTACACATTTGGGAATGGCCTTGCTAATCGGGGCGTCGCAGGCGACTACGTGGACCGTGGTCTGTTCAGCGTCGAGACGATTTCTCTTCTTGTTTGCTTAAAGTTAAGATACCCCCAACGCGTCCATCTCATTCGAGGCAATCATGAATCACGAGGCGTCACGCAATCCTACGGCTTCTACACGGAATGCGCACGAAAGTACGGCAATGCAAATGTTTGGCACTATTTCACCGATATGTTCGATTTCCTTACCCTGAGCGTCGTCATCAACAATCAGATCTTTTGCGTTCACGGCGGCCTGTCTCCGTCCATCCACTCCATCGACCAAATCAAAATCATTGACAGATACCGAGAAATCCCCCACGAAGGACCGATGGCGGACTTGGTATGGTCAGACCCCGACCCGGAGCGAGACGAATTTTCGCTGTCGCCGAGAGGAGCTGGATATACTTTTGGCGGGGATGTGGTGAAAAAGTTCCTGCAAGTCAATAGTATGTCTCATATCCTTCGCGCACATCAGCTGTGTCAGGAGGGCTACCAGGTCTTGTATGACGATCGTCTGAGCACCGTCTGGAGTGCTCCAAACTATTGCTATCGTTGCGGGAATCTAGCGAGTGTTCTCGAAGTCAGTGATGCGGGTGATCGCTACTTCAATATCTTCGATGCGGCACCGGAGAATGATATCCATCGAAACGAGCAGCAACAGCAGCAGCAACAGACGCAGGGGAAAGATGGTCAAGGTTCTCACATTGAGTACTTTCTCTAGAATTTGAATCATCACGCCCGTTGGGTCAGGTTGGAGGCTCCCATGCACCATGCACAGCACAATCTCTCGAGCCACTCGCGACGAATTTGTGGCCCATGTAACCCCAATTGCTGGAAGCCCGAGGGTAAGACCAGCGTGACAGCAGCTTCGGTCGGACATGGTTGAAAAGAGGAGTCGGTGCCTCACGACGGCCATGCCCGATCACTTCCAGTCCTTGGCAATATCGAATGACCAGTTGAACTCGAGGTGTGTTTGGTTGTCGTCATCAGTAAATCTCGACTTTGCCTCGTAGTGGCCACGAGCAAGCATACCAGACGGAGCCTCTTCTTCAGCGAACTTCTTTTCATATGTGGGCTTATCGGTGGTGCTTGGCGCATAACTGCCGATCATCTCCTGGTCCTTGCTCACAGTGATCCCTTTTCGCTTCACAACTTGGATGTACTTCAGGCCGGAAAGCACTTGGTGGTGGACAGTGAAGACGGCCTTCATGCGGTACTGACAGCCTTCCTTGATGGTGAATGGGTGTTTATTGAGGGTTTCGAGGGCGCCGGGTTGAGTCAGATCGATGGTTATATCTGGTCGGCCTTCGACTTCCTATGGCTCTGGTCAGGCGTCATGAAGAGTGTGTGAATTCGGACGGGCTCACCAATGCAAGAGATTTAATGATGCACGTGCGAGGGTCGTTGGGGTCGCCGATCGTGTCGCCATTGCCTAGGCCAAGCGATTGCTTCCATCGTTTCATGGCGTCGTCGCTTTGGTCTGAGGGGTGTTGAGTAGGTCAGTGTCTGGGTCACAAAACCAACTGAGAAGAGGACACTGGTCTCTGTTGACGGTAGTGGTCCCAAACCATTCTGTAAATCCTGCGTTCTTCGACCTTCGTTGTTGCTACGAGACTGTGACAACAATGCCCCATACTGTCACCTGTGGGGGAAGCACACAGAAGGTTAACTCACCCAGTTGGTGATATTCCTCCAAAGTCTTCTTTTCCCCCACCTTGAATCCTGGTGTATGCTCGGCTTGAAGATCGTCAGCCATGTTCGCTGGCTTAAGACGGTGCTATCGTTGTGAGTATTCCCGGTCACAGAAGTAGTAGTCGTCGTGAAATTTCTTCGGAAGATTGTGCAATGAGTGAAAGTAGAGAGTGAGGTGTTTGGAGGGGCAGGACATTTGAAACCGTTTCAACGCTGACCTGAGGCTGGAGCCCAACGTCGTGGAGGTTGTGGCGGTCTGACCGCCTCAATATCACGCTAATTCCATAGTAGAAAAGCGCGTCGCGTTCACGTCACTGCTTGATAAGTGGTTCTCCGCGACTGCTCGTTCAAGTCTCCCAAGCCTTCAGCCACCACGTCCAGCACGCTTCTCGTTTGACTGCGATTCTTTTTTGACGACGAGGTCGTAAAAATGCCTGGACGCGTGGCTGATCAACCCAAGAAGAGGGTCTTGACGGATGCCACCAACACCCACAACGTCCTCAAATCCCCGCCGTCGGCGAAGAAGAGGAAACTGAACGGCAACGGACCTCATGTTTCCTTCCATTCATCGCAGCCCGGCCCAAATGGGTTCAAATCGAAGCTGGGCTCGTCCCAGCCTAAGAGCCAGTTTGAAACTGAAGTCCTCGAGAAGATGACCCAGGATATTGCAGGCTTGAAGGAGAGCAACTCGGAAAAAGACCAACAGTGGGAAAGACCAACTCTTAAGGACTTCAACCCTGACACGGATCCATTGAGATTTCAACAGATTGAGATTGAGGAAGGCACACTACATGGGGGGAAGATCGCCCTTAAGATGTTTGGTGTATCAGAGGTTCGTTGGCCACCGCGTTGAACCGGCCTTCGCTAACTAGTATCCAGACTGGCCACTCCATCCTCCTCCATGTCACTGACTTCCTCCATTACCTCTATGTGGCAGCTCCTGTCAACTTCCAACGCTCAGACGTGGAAGGCTACAAAGCATTCCTTGAAACTCAATTAGCCCAACACCAACCCACCATTCATTCTGTTCAGATGGTGCTTCGGGAAAACTTGTTTGGGTTTCAAGGCAATCAAAAGAGTCCCTATCTCAAGATTACAGTGACAGACCCAAAGTTTATCAACAGGTTGCGGTCTTCGATAGAAGATGGGCATGCCAATTACAAAGGGATGTGGAAGGGCGTCGAAAGTAAGATATTAACCTTCGATAACATTCAATATGTTCTTCGCTTCATGATCGATACCGGCATCACCGGTATGTCGTGGGTTGAGGTCCCGCCACAGAAGTATCACGTCCTCCCTCAGCATGACCGCCAATCCAACTGTCAGATCGAGGCATACTGTCACTATCGGGATCTCATCGCCCACGGACACGATGGGGAGTGGGCAAAAATGGCACCACTCCGAATCTTATCCTTCGACATTGAATGTGCTGGTCGTAAAGGCGTCTTCCCCGAAGCCAATCAGGATCCAGTTATCCAAATCGCGAACGTGGTCACAAGATATGGCGACTCGAAACCTTTCATCCGGAATGTCTTTGTACTGGACACGTGCAGCCTGATTGTGAATACGAAGATATTTGAACATAAGTCAGAGTCCGATATGTTGATGGCATGGAGACACTTCCTGGAAGAGGTCGACCCGGACGTCATCATCGGCTACAACATTGCAAACTTTGACTTCCCCTACCTTCTCGACAGAGCAAAACATCTTAAACTGACGAAATTTCCCTACTGGTCCCGACTGAAGAGTGTGGCATCCCAAGCCAAAGACACCAACTTCTCCAGCAAACAAATGGGTAATCGTGACACGAAAGCCACAAATACCAATGGACGAATTCAGCTGGATTTGCTGCAGCTAGTTCAACGAGACTATCAACTTCGCAGCTACACTTTGAACTCTGTCTGTGCTCATTTCTTGGGTGAGCAGAAAGAGGATGTCCATCACACCATGATTACAGAACTATTCAATGGAACTCCAGATTCGCGAAGACGATTGGCCGTCTACTGTCTCAAGGATGCCTACCTTCCCCAACGGCTTATGGACAAACTCATGTGCCTCGTCAACTACACAGAAATGGCTAGAGTCACGGGTGTTCCCTTCAACTACCTCTTAGCCCGAGGGCAACAGGTTAAATTCATCAGCCAGCTTTTCCGGAAAGCTCTAGAGCAGCAACTGGTCATCCCGAATCTGCGGAATGAAAGCACCGACGAACAGTACGAAGGGGCTACAGTCATTGAACCCATTCGAGGTTATTATGATGTGCCCGTTGCCACTTTGGATTTTGCTTCTTTGTACCCTTCCATCATCCAGGCCCACAATTTGTGTTACACCACGTTGTTAAATAAGAACATCGTCGAGAAACTCAACCTGAAAAAGGACGAAGACTATATTCTCACCCCGAATGGGGATCTCTTCTGCACTGCCAAAGTTCGGAAAGGACTCCTCACTCAAATTCTGGAAGAACTGTTGAGTGCACGAAAGCGAGCCAAAAAGGAACTTGCTATAGAGCAAGACCCGTTCAAGAAGGCTGTGCTCAACGGTCGTCAACTCGCTCTTAAAGTGTCTGCAAACTCTGTCTACGGTATTACAGGTGCCACTGTTGGAAAGTTGCCCTGTTTGGCTATTGCCTCCAGCACAACAGCATATGGTCGTCAAATGATCGAAAAGACGAAGCATGAGGTGGAACAAAAGTACACAATGGCAAACGGCTACTCGCATGACGCGCAGGTCATTTACGGTGATACTGATTCAGTCATGGTCAAGTTTGGCGAGAAAGATCTTTCAAAGACCATGGAACTTGGACAGGAAGCCGCCAACTTTGTCTCTTCCAAGTTCGTCAAGCCTATCAAACTGGAGTTCGAAAAGGTTTATTTCCCCTATTTGTTGATCAATAAGAAGCGATACGCGGGACTATATTGGACGAATCCTGAGAAGCATGACAAGATGGACAGCAAAGGCATTGAAACTGTCCGTCGTGACAATTGTCGTCTTGTCCAAGTCGTCATTGAGACAGTTCTGAAGAAGATCTTGATCGACCGTGACCTAGAAGGCGCACAGGACTATGTCAAGGAGACCATTGCCAACCTTTTGCAAAATAAGATCGACTTAAGCATGCTGGTGATTACAAAGGCGCTCAGCAAAAGTGATTACACCGCCAAACAAGCGCATGTGGAACTGGCCGAGCGGATGAAGAAGCGTGACGCAGGCTCAGCCCCAGCACTGGGCGACCGTGTTGCCTATGTCATGGTGAAAGGTGCCAGCGGATCTAAGAATTACGAGAACTCTGAAGACCCGATATATGTGCTCGAAAACAATGTCCCCATCGACACAAAATATTATCTGGACAATCAACTCGCCAACCCACTGCATAGAATCTTCGAACCTATCCTCGGCGAACGACGAGCTAATTCCCTGCTTGCGGGCGACCATACACGGTCCATCTCGGTTGCTGCCCCAACGCTCGGCGGGCTGATGAAATTCGCCAAAAAGACGCAGACATGCATGGGCTGCAAAAAGCCTCTCGTCAACGCCCAAGAATCCAAGGGCGCGGTGTGTGAAAACTGTCGTCCCCGCATAGGCGAATTGTACACGAAACATATCAAGAAAGTCGGTGAATTGGAGGTAAGGTTTGCCAGATTGTGGACGCAGTGTCAACGGTGTCAAGGCAGCATGCACTCCGAGGTGCTATGCTCGAGCAGGGATTGCCCAATCTTCTATATGAGAATGAAAGCGAGAAAGGAGGTGGAGGAACAAGGAAAAGAGCTAGCAAGATTCGACGCCGATGTTGGCGCGATTTGGTAGAGACGGCACTGAATTGAAGATGTAGGCGCTGGGGTGACATGCTCTGCTGACCACTGGCTTTTGGTGCTATTGACTAATATGATGAGTCTTTTGCTCTGCACAAGCTGCAATCCATCGCTGCAGCTGGAATGAATACTGTCAGTGCCAAACGGGATCATAACGGGGATTTCAAGGGCTGGGGCATCCCTGCTAGTCAGCCACGGCGGGTATCTGTTACCAATTGTGGGGTTATAATTATGGCATTTAGATCAGTATTTGGCAGTACGTGAAATTAATCAATGGATGGATGATGTCTTTCATCAAACGGCATGGCCACATCGATTGACGTTCTAGCTTCATGAAAACGACAGGTTCCGGCCTTTTCCTGGTGGACGGGCAACGAGGTTGGTTGGGACGCTGCGGTTACGCGCAGCCACATACCAAGTACGTAGACGCGGAACGTAAGGCACTATCAGAAAGAAAGGCCAGGTCATGATGGATGGTATGCGGTAGAGCCATCGAATGGACTGGACGCGAAACAGGCATGCTCCAGGGGCGCAAATTGTCATCTTCGGAAAGATTCATAGATACAAGGACATACGTTGCATCGTGGGACGCTGGAATGAGAGAGGTTGTCTAGGATGATGGATCATCGACTTGTTGTGTGAGCACTGCATAGGCTTATTTGACGGAAACTTGTGAGATGAACGAAAGCATCGTAGAGCCTGTCGTGAGTTCCAACCCGTATAGTTCCAATATACCCAGCCCCATCTTAGAACCTGAATCCACCACAACACCCAAGTCTAGAGGTCGGGGTCATCATCAATCAAATGTAACCTTGACACAGAGCTCGAACGCTCAAAATCATCCTCAAGCCTAGAATCCGGGTCCGGCATGGGCTCCCAACCAATTTCGGTCAACTCAACAGATGTGGACCTCCGATTCACTTTCAGGGCCTCTGTACGCACCTGCATCGCCACGATTGCTACACCTAGTGCATTCCATACGTCTTGATCTCTCTGGCTGAAATCCAATTCTGCGATAATCCGAAGTCGGTCGGCGTTGACGCTTACACCGCCTTGAAGTGAAGGTTCTCTGATAAGGGGAGACGGTGTTTGCTTTTCTAGTGTAGACGCTGGGGAGGAGTTAAGAGTAACAATGACAAGTACCGATGAGATAATAACGAAGCCGATGAGCGTAGGTAATGATGCGTCCTCTTCGACAACTCGGGTTTCGGTTGGGTCACTGAAGCCCGGGGGATCGGTCTCAATGCTTGGCAGAATATTCTGAGCTCTTTGATGGCGCTGCGAGAGCCGTTGTAGCTTATTCGCAATCTCCTCAAGAGTCTGTAGTGTAGATCGGCCCTTTTTTCTTGCGACGACAGCGTGGACCGGAATGTATTTGGTGCTTGATGCTGGGCGAAGTCCGACATCTGTCAGAGCCCAATAGATGTACCTTTTCACGGAGTTCTCCAGGATTCGTTCTCTCAAGGCCCCCGGGCTGACGTGGGTTCTGTCTCGAATGTCATGGCCAGCCTCGAAGAGTCGACGGAGGGCATGGCTCGCTCTGAATTGATTGTCTCGGAGGTTTTGGATGAGTGGTGGGTCTACCGAGTTCTCGTGCGCAAAGACACTGATCGGTAATGTGTCGAAGTCGATCATCCAGTTCTGGGGAAGGAGGGCTTCGAAACCACGATAGGCGAGGTGGAAGAACAATTCGCGTTCTGTCTGGGACCAAAGCCCTGAGTTGGCAGGCAAAGTCACAGCAGCAGCATGTCGTCTGGCTTCCTCCATGGCGTCGGTATCTATTGAATCGATCTTGCGCCGCGATATTGCAGTCGACACGAACGATATCGAGTCATCATCGTGAGACGTCGTGTGAGGGTCATGCACCGTGTCAGGGTCGACCTGCAGGGTGAGCGACGACATCGTCCGATTTCGAGGAGTTGATGGAGGCGGCATCAAGGTTCGATCCAGCTCTGCCTTTGTCCATATTGCTCTGCTGGGTCTGGACGAGCTCTCATCAAAATCAATTTCATTTGTGTGTGATGTGAAAGCGTCCCGGTCGACACTTATCGCACGTTTCTTGCTCTTAGGCTCTGAGTAATCCTCTTCCCTAGCCTTCCTTTTGCCCTTGCCATGGCCAGCAGAGTCGTAGGACACTTCACACCTTTCAGGACTCGGGATGTAGCCAGTGTCATCTCGCTGGCTCGAGGTGGTAGGGTCGTCAGAGTGGGATGGAGCAGCCCTTGGTGAGTTCAGCAGACTCGAAAGGAATCGAAAGGGAGAGGCAAAGGCTGATCTGACCATGATCGCAAAGGAGCGCCGTTGAGGATCGCAAAGGACGTCGTGAAGATGGCGTAGGGAAGAGGAAACGCAACAGTGAGCTGGCGGTGAGAAGCAACTAATCAGAACCGAAACAAATCGAGTGGTGAATGATGTCGGCTAGCACAAAGGCATGAAGAGGTCGTACACCAGGGCGAATGAGTCGCCGCAGCTTGAACATGAATGGCATGACTGAAGGGTCTGTCGGGATGGCCTGTTGCCGGACGCGGCGACCTAGTATAACCCTGGGCTTTGTTCTTCGGCGTGGAGTGGTATTTGCTCGCATCGAGGTTGGAAACAGGCACATTTGGGCTGGTTTCGGCTTCACGTCGACGTAGTTGGCGTGCGCGTTTTCCATTGGTGGAGACTCGTTGGGCAGCGTGAGCCGCGCCGTATCTGGACTAGCGTGCCGCGGCAACGCGCAGTCACGTGTCAGTGACCAGCCAAGTACCTTTGAGAGGATCTCGCTCTGCCTAGAATCCATATCTAAAAGGTTGCGGGAAGTCAGTGATAATATAGCCAGGTACCCTCCCCCAGTCCTTGTCGAAGTGGTCAAGCGTTGCCACATGGATGCAGCCGAACATGATCTGGACGCAAAACTCTACAAAGCTTCAAGTACCCTTCTTTCCGAAGTCCAGCACAAACTTCCATTGCTGTTGTACCAGCACGGGACAGGTCCATTAAAACATCGTCTTCGAGTCCTCGACTCAAAATGTGAAGAGCTGGTTCGATTGGTATGCCTGAATAAATATGTAGGTTGTTATTCGGATAGCTAACTCTGCATCAGCTCGATCGCTTTCAAGAATGGCCTCAATTGCTTGACCCATCTCTTTCCACATTGATCCAGCTTCTAACCGATGCCTTCGTAGGCTACCTCGCAGAATCGAGCAGTCGGTATGGCCCGACACAACAACATGGTTCCGTCTGTCCTTTGCCACGAGCGATATGCAGAATTCTCTACTCTTTTTGCAAAGTCAGGGGCTACAAAGTTATTGTTCGTTTACTCAATAATGAGCCTAAATACTTGGCTCCTATGCTGTCTGCTTTCACGGCTTGGAATACACCGTCGAAAGGCATGACCTGGGAAGAGCGATACGTCATGCTTCTTTGGCTCTCTCATCTGATGCTTGCGCCCTTCGAGCTGGCCACCGTGTCTGTCAGCAACACCGTCACAGCCCTTCCCGGTGACCTTGGTAATCTCCCTGGCATCGCTGGTGATGTCATTTCAGTTGCCTTTCGACAACTGGAAAGCCCGGGCAAAGAGCGTGAGGCTGCGAGTGTGCTGCTGGTGCGGCTGAGCCTACGAAGAGACATGCTAGCCCATAGACAGCCCATGAAGCTTGTGCATTACGCTTCTCAAAAGCTCCTTAGTGACACTGATCGGGTCAGTGTGAGTCCCTACAAAGCTTTGGGCCTTCTGTCGCTTCTTTACGGCATCACAAACTCTGGTTCGGATATTGAGGTTGCTTCTTATCTTGAGGACGTCTACAATTCGATAATGAAGATTGCCACAGCTGAGAGGAGCCACTTTGCCGCCATCAGGGACTCTGCCCCTGCAAGGAAATGGACCTTGAAGATTTTGCGAGCAGTTCTGCTGCATGCCGTCTCCTTGAGCTCAAGCCATCCTTCTCTGCAACCAAAGAGCCTGAAGACCATGCTTGAGGAGAGTATACAATACTTCCTCGATGCCCTCAGCGACAAAGATACACCAGTCAGAATGGCCGCGGCGAAGGCGCTGAGTGTTGTAACCCTGAGATTAGATCCTGACATGTCTGCAGAGGTTGTTGAAGCCATCTTGGGGTGTCTCGAAGAAAATGTCCTGTTAGAAGATCCCCGCAGCCATAAACTTATGGCAATAACCGATAGAACCATCGACGATCCCGCAAGTATGAGAAGAGTCATTACCGCGGTCGACCCTCTGAGATGGCATGGCTTGATGTTGACGCTTGCTCACTTACTGTTCCGCCGATCTCCTCCGTCTCAGATGCTTTCGGATATCATCCGGGCCTTGCTCTTGGGCTTGGGCTTTGAGCAGAGGTCCAATGTCGGAACTTCAATTGGTGTCGGTGTCCGGGATGCCGCTTGCTTTGGTCTCTGGGCTTTGGCGAGAAAGTACAGCACTTCAGATTTGAATGGCGTCCCATTCTTGGACTATGCTGAACCAAGTGAAACAGAGTGCCACAGTGTCCTACAGTTGATAGCCGTCAGACTGACGATATCTGCTTGCCTCGACCCTTCTGGTAACATTCGCCGAGGATCATCAGCGGCACTACAAGAGCTCATCGGTCGGCATCCCGATACAATCACTAATGGTATTTCGGTGGTTCAGGCTGTGGACTACCACGCTGTGGCGCGACTTTCCCGAGCCATGACTGAGGTCGCCCCACAGGCCGCTGCTCTTGGTAGTGTCTACCACAGAGCCCTGTTGGAGGCCGTGCGAGAATGGCGAGGAGTTTGTGCTGCCGATGTCAATCAGCGTCGCTGGGCTGCCTCGACTATTCAACTTCTCACTGAAACCCTTCCCGTGCCAGAAATCCCCTCGTTTGCAGAAGCCGTCATTTACCAACTCCTGGATCTTAAGCCTGTTAATATGGGCAGCACTGCAGCAGCAAGACACGGTTTGCTTCTCGGGCTCGCCTCTGTATTTGGCTCACTTACAAAGCTTGATCCCGAGACAGCATTGTGCTGGCTTGAGAAACGTGGAAACAAGGCTCTCGATTTGAAGATGTTAACCGGAAAGATCGAGGGCCGCACAACATCGGATATCGAGCTTGTCATGGAAGGAATAGCCACGCTCATTTCTAAAATCAGCAAATGCTGCGCGAAGGCAAAATTAAGGCCAGCGCCTGTGCTGCAATTGTGGGTTTCCGCGGCTGCTGGAGTTCTCAATCATTGCACCACAGCGGGGACGAGGGAGATCACTGTCCAAACAAGCGCCGAAGCATTTGTGGAGCTGTTCAGAATCCTTCCACTTTCCGCGGATGGCACTATGATCGAAGGGTGGCTCGAGGACACACGCCAGCCATCGGCAGCTTCTACCAGCAAAGGACGCCTGAAAACGCTCGGATTGATCTACGGATACCTGGCACAGGTTCAGTCTCATCATGGAATCCGGCAAAACATCGTGTCGTACACCATGGATATCGTCCAGGGACCATACAAAATCGAGACAAGAGTTGACGCCATGGAGGCTCTGGGTGTTATACTGGCCAGTGAAATACCAAAAGCCGACGAAAATATGACAAGTCGACTGTACAATGTATTCCAATGTGGTTTGACAGACTACACCAATGATCAACGAGGGGACATTGGTTCAACGCTCCGACTGCAGGCACTCGAGACCGTCGACATATACCGAATTCAGCTGGGTTCCTGTGAACAAGCTAGCACATTTTCGAAGGACGTGATGCCACTTGTTGTGAAATTGGCAGCAGAGAAGCTGGCCAATGTACGTTTCCGCGCGTGGAAATGCTTAGAAAGCCACTGGAAAACGGATTTGTCTCTACCACGCCTCCGGGATATTTTCCATTATTCTACTGATGTCTCCTCGGTCACATACTTTCAGCAATTGATGGAACTAATATGCATATCCTGGGCACAAAGAGCGCTCATTGTTGGGCTTGTTTCATCAGCAACCTCCGGCGCAGAAGATCTTTGTCGTGCTGCGAGCAACGCGTTTGTGTTACACATGCAGTCTCTTGATACGAAGCCGCAGGAAATGCTTGCTGAGACAGTTTCGACGATCGTTGTTGAAGAGCTTGCACTCAAGGCTCAAGAAGATGACCGCCAGGTTGTCCCTTTGCTTGACTTTCTGTGTTTCATCATCGATCAAAATCTATACGTTGTCGACTCGAGCAGACGTTTAGACAATACTAGTCTGGACTTATGGTCTGTGATGCAAAAAGTCCACAACTCCATGTCGAACCTCCAGAGAATTGAGGCTTCTCTGAATGTCTACTCGAGGATGTTGGCTATCGATGTCTATCGTGCCAGGGCGCTGGATAAATTGACACGGCAGCTGCTCCATCGCTGGCCAAAGGTACTTCCCACTCCTCCTCCGTGAACCACAAGTTGACTAACGTGTAAGATCCGCAACATTGCGGCGGACTTTCTCTATGTTGACTACCCCAGCCAGAGACTTGCCCTTTGCGACTGGAACGAACCGCTGGCCAGAATCAAGCCCGTCGTGCTCGAGATCCGAAAGCAGGTCGGTGCAGCCGGGGCGAGCTCCACTAAGTCAGCAGCCTGAAGGTGTGGGAGTTGTTGTGTTGATAAATTGCCATAGCAACTAGCTATCCAATTTACGCGTCTTCATACATCGAGCAACGGCTTTTTTGACTGACTTTTCGTTGTACTGCTCCCAAATATCGTACAGACTGATCAATTCCTGGGTGCCCTCGATCATTTGTTCAATATTGATGCCGGACTCGACCAAGAATTTCATGGTATTCTGTAACTTCTCATTCTCTTTGGTCAAGATTGTCGCCTTTCCTTTGTCTGAAGGCTGCTGCGAAGCTGGGTCATTTTGACCAAGAGACGGTGCTTTGCCATTGAGATTGGCCGCGCCTTGAGCGGCTAATTGGTTGGACATCTGCAGATTACCCAGGACGCTACTGAAGGGGGCGGACAGGCTCTGGCGGCCGGCGACTCCAAGAGATGCAAAGTGGCCGGGGTCCGGGTTTGAGAGGGTCTCATGGGGCAAGGGACGCAGTGTGCCGGCCGCCTTGGCAGACGGCAAGAATACCACCGCAAGGAACATTGCAATGATGGCAATAAGGTGTGGAGGACATGTCAGCGGCAGATCGGTCATGTAGCTGTCATTGATGATGGACCAAGCAAGGCCCAGTTCGTCATTGGTCAACTTGAGGTCTTGATTCTCCTTCAGCGCAATCAAGGAGCGGTAGGGGTGCCAGACAATTAATTGTGAGCGCATCTCCGAGATGAGGCAGAACTCCATCTCCCCGAGCCTCGAGACATCCCCCGGCACAAATTCGGGCCATGCCTGGCGTGCTTCGGCTGCAACCAGGCGGATGTGGTGGGGTGACTCCTCGGTTTTAGAGGCGAGATAGAAAGCTGTCGCGACAAGAAGGTAGAGGTTGACGTTTTGCATCGGGGTTGAGAGGAAATAGCGCTGCATGTAGACCATGGCAGTGGCAACACACTGCTGGCGGAACTGCAGCCTCTTGCCCAGCTGTAAGATCCTGTCTCTCAGGAAGATGAACATCAGCCTTCTGTCGGGGTAGGGCCACTGTTCCAGGATTTTGGAGTTCTCCTTCTCCAGATCATCACGGATCTCGAGCAGCTTCTCCGGTGTAAATGTCCAGAATTTGCGTTGGGTCGAGACCCAGTAGTTGGCCGCCATGCTCCTCGACGACGGCGTCGATGGCCACGAACCTCGTCAGAACCCGATACTGCGCCCCTTCTCAGAGCACAACGCCATACGTCAGGCTCCTGGCGCCATTCTTCTTGGTTGGGATTGGGATTCGTCAAACTTAGCAGAAGGACAGAGGTTGGGGAAGAACAGCGGCATTAACATGAGAAGTTGAGAGATGGCTTGGCAAAGGCTGAACGAGGCTGGCCAGTGAACACTGCACACGCCTGGGACGCTTGGTGGGCGAAATGGGGGCCAAATGGGGGAGAGAGGAGTGGAACTTCTCAGGCCTTCGGGGGTTTAGGCTAGTCTTAGAATTCCGTCGTCAGCGGCGCTGTGTGCAAATAGCTAGTGCGTACAAGAGCCAGTTAAGTAGGAACCCCACAGCACGTCACCCTCCCAATGCACACCTCAGCAATCCCTCACCAGCTGCCCTGCTTGTTCGTTTGCTACCCTGCCAAACAGAGCTTCAAGATTTACTTCCCTCTTCTATACTGCATTTCGCAGTCGGGCTGGGCCATTACCGATCCGTTACTTGGTCTCGCTAACATCTCTTTTGGAACGCCAACCCCTCAAGCAGTCACCCTCCGCAGCTTCGCTTGGTGAAGAGAAGGACACAATCATGCTCCCCCACAGATAGTCCTTCTTATCATTCCCAGCAACGGATGTAGCATGAACGGAGAGTCACATGAACGCCGCGATGAGCGGATTCAAGAGCTATGGCGCAACCTTGACACTCGAAACGAGGGCCAGCTGGACCTGTTGGCCCTCAAGAAAGGCCTGCGCAAAATCGACCACCCTCTGAAAAATGCCGATGCTTTGCTCAACGATGTCCTCAGAGCGGTCGATACGTCGGGAGATGGACGCATACAATACAATGAGTTCAGGGTGTTTGTGGAACATGCCGAGCGTGAACTCTGGCAACTCTTCGAAAGTATAGACAGAGACCACAGTGGCGCGCTGGACAAGGCAGAGCTTCGTGCCGCATTCAGCAGAGCGGGCCTGACCATAAGCAATGCAAAGCTCGATCAGTTCTTTGACGAGGTGGATGTCAACCATGACGGACAAATTTCCTTTGAAGAATGGAGGTATGCACATACACCTCTCTGGCCGTGTCCCGACAGCACTTAATATGGCGCACAGAAATTTTCTGCTCTTCCTACCTGCGAGTGCACCCACTCTCGGATCCCTTATATCATACTATTCAGCAACAGCAAACGTCAACCAAGAGGGCGATGTCCACATCAATGATACCCTTCAAGGATTTGGTAAGGACTACGTTGCCCCTTTGTTCGGCACCTACATTCCAGTCGCGACTGAACATCGGATGACCTTGAGTTACTCTACACTGCTTTGAGCCTCGAGAGTACAGAGTACCAAGTTCACAGAGACTCAGTCGTTTCATTTTCAGCGGTTCCACGCAGGATTTTCGTTCATCGTCTCTAACCTCATTGACGATGCTGACAGAAATCCTCATCCCATTAGGCTATTTCATAGCAGGTGGCTTAGCAGGCATGATCTCCCGGACAGCCACAGCACCGCTCGACCGACTCAAGGTCTACCTAATTGCACAGACGAATCCCAAACAGGCGGCGGTAGAAGCGGCCAAAAAGGGGGCACCTCTCGAGGTGGTCAAAAACTTTGCCCGGCCGCTGGTCGACGCATGTAAGGATCTGTGGCGAGCCGGGGGCATGCGCAGCCTGTTCGCGGGGAACGGACTCAATGTCGTCAAGGTCATGCCGGAGTCAGCGATCAAGTTTGGTGCATACGAGGCCGCGAAAAAAATGTTCGCCGAGCTTGAAGGTTCGGATCCGAAGCACCTGTACCCAACCTCTCAATTCCTCGCAGGCGGCATCGGTGGAGCAGTTGCTCAATGCGTGGTTTACCCTCTTGATACTCTGAAATTGTAAGCGTCAAATTTGGTCATTGCGATAATTCCTGTTCGGTGAGCATGGACTGACGAGAGATAGCCGCATGCAATGCGAAACGGTTGAGGGTGGCTTACATGGAAATGCCTTGATCGCTCAAACGGCACGGAAAATGTGGAAACAGGGCGGACTCAGGCCATATTATCGCGGACTGGGGATGGGTCTGGCTGGCATGTTCCCTTACAGCGCCATCGACCTATTCATCTTCGAAAACTGCAAACATTTTGTCCTGGCACGGAAAGCCAAGAGAAATCGCTGCCACGAGGAGGATGTCGACATGAGCAACCTTCTTACAGGCGTCATTGGAGCGACTTCAGGGGCGATCAGCGCGACGGCGGTTTACCCCATCAATCTCTTAAGAACAAGATTACAAGCCCAAGGCACAGTATTGCACCCACCCACCTACAAAGGCATTGTCGACGTCACGATCAGAACGATTCAGAGAGAAGGGACGAAAGGATTGTTCAAGGGAGTGACCCCGAACCTGTTGAAGGTGGCGCCGGCAGTCAGCATCAGTTATATTGTTTACGAGAACAGTAAGCAGTTGATGGGCCTCCGTTGATGGGAGGCACGCTTTGTGTAACCGGGATAGATATCTCCAGCAATGAATATTATGAGAGTACGTCCAAGGTAGACTTAATGAAGGATGAAAAGGAATGCCTCTGGTCGTTGATGTATGTCCTTGGAATGGCGTCAAGCCTTATAGTGATCCTCCTTACCCGAGATACGGCGGATCAACTTTGTCCCGAGGCTGCGACAAGGATCCTACACAATCCGTCGAGCCGTGTGCATTGTTCAGTCATTTTGCCAGGTGGTACTAAACACGCAAGTCTGGACCGGTGGCTGAAAGAGAGATGCTTTATGAATCTTTATTTGTGAATGTCCCTTGGTATGCTGATAATCTAAGAGCCGTTCCAGACCCCACAGTCACACACTCCATGACATCGCGCAAGACGACGCCCTTGTCGACGCCCTCCTCCATCATTGTCCATGACCTCTTCGCCGAGTGATGGAGACCCTCTTCAGTCGCCAGGCATCCTGTCCTCACACTCGATTCCATCTCTCGAGGTTCATAAGACAAGACCACCCGCAAGAGACGAATCACCCGAGACATCCACTACGAGCCTCCCGATCCGCACCTCGAGCCCTCCCGCCCTAGGTTCTCGGACCAGCACTCTTACCAGCGTCCTGTCCCGCTCTAGCTCTCCCAATGGACGATTATCGTTGTCACTATCGAGGTTTGGGAGGTCGCGAGCCAACAGCCCCCTGGGCAATCCCTCAGAGACATATGATGACACACGATCGTTGATCGTCCGAGCATTTTCTCCCACCATTGCAATCTACGCATCGCCCGAAGTGGACGAACTCGCTGCTCGCAAGGGCTTGAGAGATGGCTTCGTAGGATTGGTCCGCCCCTTCGGCGACAAGATCAATGGGAAAGTCGTCGTGCGAGACAGCACAGGGGCCAGTCGGGCTTGGGAGGACTTTGGCGTCCACTTTGCGGATCTCGGCGAATTGGTTCAAGATGGCACATCTTCACACTCTGCGTCCAGCTCGACGGAAAAGCTAGAAGAGTTGATGGAACACTTTGTGGGAGATGGCTTCGACCAGACCGAAGATGGCCTGCGTCGGGGAGAGACGTCTCCTTTTTATCGCCTATTTCTGGCCCGGCTCTTGTCTTCCCAGACTATCAGCCCGCACGAATCTTTTCATCATCCAGTCGGTGCGGTGATTGCTATCAGCTCTTCCACGCAGCAACCCATTGAGACCTTACGCAATCTCTATCAGCAAACCATGTCAGGTTCGAGATCCTTACCCGTCTACGCCAATCCAGAATACCTCAGATATTATGTGCTTGTCCACGATGAGGACAGAGATGATTTTAGCAAGTCGTCTGCGCTTTTTGATCAGATGAAGCGCCATTTTGGCCTCCACTGCCATCTTCTCAGGCTGAAGTCTGCGCCATGCACACAGACGGACGATGACACCGAAGAACTCCCCACCAGCGAGTGGCTGTCGCCCGTTGAACAGCTCGCCCTCCTGCATGACAATGCAGATCTCATTGACCTTAACACCTCGACATCTCCCTACATATTTTCCTCGGATGCGACGGCCCTGCGTGCATTCGTCCGCGAGCTTGTTGCACAATCAATCATCTACCACATGGAGCAAAGGATTGCGTTGTGGAATGATCAAATCGCTTCGCGTCGTCGAGGTATCTCGGGGCGATTCATGTCGCTTTCGAAGAGGTGGACCGGGATTGGAAGTTCTTCTCGAAGCTCATCATCGACCGCCAATGTCGGAGCCAGCGGCAATTACGACAGCCTGCAGGGGACATACCGCTACGATGCTCCCGAGAGTCTATTGCGAAAGCTTGCCGACTATGCGTTCATGTTGAGAGACTACAAACTCGCGGCATCGACCTATGAGCTGCTTCGAGGAGACTACTCCAACGATAAAGCGTGGGAGCATTTAGCCGGCGCGAACGAAATGTGCTGCGTTGCTACTCTCCTGAATCCTCTCACCAGCAGTGGCAGTTCCAAATTCAAGATTGAAAACTTCGACAGCATGATCGAAACGGCGAGCTATTCGTATTTGACCCGGTGCTCCGAACCAGCTCTTGCATTGCGCTCTATCTTGCTCGGGGTTGAGCTGTTGAAAGTGCGAGGTCGTACCGCGGGCGAACTCGCGGCGAAGTGGGCAGTCCGCAGCCTCGAGCTGGGGCTGGTCGGTAGTATCGGACACGTGTTGGTCAGTGAGCGCGTGGCGTCTTCTTTCGCAGATCGCATCGGCATCGGCAACACGAGCTGGGGCATGCGGAAAAGGAAAGCGGCGCTATGGAATATCATGGCCGCAGACGAATGGATGAAACTGGGCCGAGCAGAGATCGCTGCCGAAAGGCTTGATGAGGCACAAGAGCTCTACGGAGAGACGAGGAACAGTGATTCACATAAGGAGTTTCACGAGCTCGCCGAATATCTGGAACAGCTGAGACTGGCCGTGAGGATGAAGCTGGGAGAAGCAAGACGAAGAGGCTTTAGTGGCGCCACGAGACAGATTGAACTGGAGGGTCCGGCGGACGGTCAAGCCGATGTGGAAGACGAAACGGTGGAAGAAATGAATGCTCTGGAAAAGGTCGATAGCAAGGGACACAGGAGAAGTCTCTTGGGAGGCGGCGTGGGAACAGGAGCGACCCTGCTGGAGCCAGTCACGCCGTTGAGTCCGGCTCGGCTGAACAGAGCCGACACATATCGGCGAGACGATGATTTCGAATGAAGATGAAGGGTTACTGGGTGTCGAGAACATGGACCAACAATTAGTCTCAGTCAAGACGACGAACTCATATTTATGACGTCCCAGGACACATTGATGACACTTGAGACACGACAAGCTGTTTCTTGAGACGAACATGACGAAACTGGCGTTGTTCTAACGACACTCACATCCTGATGGCTTGCGCCAGAGAAGCCGCCAGGATTTCCGCCCGAGGTGTCTGTAACTCTCAACTTCTGTCACCGAGGAGCCTTTCAGGATGGATGGTGGGAAATGGCTCGGATGACCCTTCACTATTACCCATGTTGACGCAGCAAGCAGCTGTGGGGCGGAACTTGAGCACCGACAACGGGTCGTGCGATGGGTCATACTGCACATGCCTACCTAGCTCGCAGCCACTTGTGATCGAGACCTGTTAATCGCATCAGAAACTGGAACAGAAGGGCCGTTTAGCAGCAGAAATGGGGTGGGTGGGTGTGTGGCCAGACAACTGTATGGACAATCCCATGGTACGCATGGTGGCGGACCACACAGGTGGTCTGTGTCGCTCTCTCACACTCTCTCGCGGGGGGCTTGTTTGGTACTCCCGTATTCTCCGTTCTGGCCCAAGTTGAGGCAGCAATTACGAAGCAGTAGGCATGGGTACTCTGTAGTCCCAGGCATCCATCCACCAGGCATTTTATGCACAGGTCTGGAATATATAGCTTCCTCCCTGGTTGATTGAAGACAGCTGAGTGGCTTTTGCCCAAACATCACGTCAGATGACACCATACCAAACCAAACCACACCGCATCCCTCCCTGGGGGTTAGCCCCTCCCATTCTACCGTGTCTCTGGTCGGCCTGGGCAATCTTGTGCTCGGTACTTTGCTTATAATCCGCGGTGTGGACAGGCACGTGGCAGTTGTCGAACCAAGAGAAGACGAGTGCGTTAAGTAATGACATACCCTAGGTTGTGTCTGTCTGCACTTCTATGCTTTTCTGAAGAGGCGACTGCAAAGGCGCTTGGTTCAATGGGAAATGTAGTGGTAGTGAATGCACATAATAAGGATATTTGTGCCACGCGCCACGCGAAAGCCACTTTACGCGTAGCCACAAACCTAAAAACACGCTAAGCGAAGCCACTGGCTGCACCGCGCCATCCCATTCCGACCATCTCGTTCATTCTTGTCGTCACGCCTATAGTCGCGGGCTCACGCAAACGCTGCGACTTGTAACTCCGTTTACCGCCGCTCGGGCACCACCAGCAGGACTACGATGGCAGATCGCGGTGACTTCACGGACAGCACAGACTGGCTTCAAACTCCACTCGCCGCCCTCGCGCCCCTCGACGCCTCACTGCGATGTCAAGTATGCAAGGACTACTTCACGACTCCGATGATGACCAGCTGTTCCCATACCTTCTGCAGCCTCTGTATACGACGGTGTCTCTCGCAGGAAGGGAGATGCCCGGCGTGTCGAGAGGCCGATCAGGAAATCAAATTGCGGAGAAACTGGGCTGTTGAAGAACTGGTCGCCCATTTCACTGCCTCGCGCAAAGGCCTCCTTGCTTTTGCGACCGCAAGTCTGGCGATAGGAAGAGCACAAGACGGTGTTGAACACGAGTCTCAGAGGCCGAAGAAGAGGCGGAAAGTAGCGCCAGAACCGGCCAGCAACGGAGTGGAAAGACGAAGTACACGAAGCCAGAGTAAGAGGATCGCCTCGGATGCCGCTAGTCAACAGAGCCTAGCGTCGACCCAGGAAGTCATAGACGACAGTGAAGAAGAGGGCAGTGTCTACGAAGACTCAGAGAGCCACAGGAGCCCACACTTTATGAATGGTAACGGCAACCCAGAGCCACAAGATGGCCTCGTCCAGTGTCCCTGTTGCCACCGGCGAATGAAGGAAGCAGTTATAAATTTGCATCTAGATAAATGCATACAAGGCGACAGCTCCACCCCGATGGACGATGCTGGATCCTCGTCGTCTCCTGCTCCACCTTCAAATTCCCGGCATGTGGCGCCACCAGGCACCATCGCCTACGCGCAGAGATCCTCCAAACAACTGGACCGGCTGCCATTCATCAACTATTCCCTCCTCAATGACAACTCGTTACGGAGAAAGCTGCGAGACCTGGGCATTCCCGACTACGGTTCCAAGGACCTGATGCGCCGGCGCCACACCGAGTGGGTGAACCTGTGGAACGCCAATTGCGATTCCACCCACCCTGTCACGAAAAGAGAATTGCTCCGAGAGTTGAAGATTTGGGAGGATACACTGGGGAGGCAGCTGGAAAAGTCATCCAACACGGGGTTTATGGCCAAGGATTTTGACAGAGAGCGCCATGTGAAGACTCAGAAGAGTAATTTTGATGAATTGATACGGCAGGCCAGGTCGAGAAAATCAAAAGCGTCCGAGGAAGAAACGCCGTCTGCAGCAGGAAACCCAACCCCAGAGGCCGTGCCACAAGGTCCAGAATTTCCTGGACCTAGGCCAGCATCTGCGAAGGACCCAAATGACGCTGAAGTAATCTCAAGTCTCGGAGAGGCACTCGAGATACGAGGGCACACGCCGGCCGAATTCAAAGAGGCTGCAACCAACGGTCAATCACAGGTGACCGCAATATCCCCATCATTCGTGAATGTATCAAAACCACAGCTCGATCTCCAGGGTCCAGAGAAGCCACATGGGAGGTACTTTGCATGAAATCTTGCCTCGAAGATTGCGCTATATATCGCCGTGGCACTCGTTTGTCTGGATAAAAATGGCGAAATCTTCTTACACTCATGTGGACTTTAGGCCGGTATCGCTCGCTCGAGCAATACCAGTCAAAAACGTGGGAACTTGATGACATTTGTACCTAGACGGCACTCGAGCCATGAATTACATAAGAAAATAAACGAAAGGGAACACATAATACGTTTGAATGGATCTCTCTTCTGAGACAGGCAGGCAGGCAGGCAGGCAATTGATTCCCTTGGGATTCTATCCATGTCTCAATAATCCACTGTCACCATCACTATCACTGATATCCCTGGTCGATTACCCAGGTAGGTATGACGGGCATCCGTCTGTTTGTCGCTGACTGAACTAACCAACTGACTAACTAGGTTGCCTCTTGAGCGATCTGCTCGATACGCCCTGATCCTTCTTTTGTTTGTTGTGGCTGCCTCTGCATGCCTTCTCCATCTGTTCGCCCGCCGATATCCAATCTCTGCATCTTCTCTATGCTCGTCGACAAGAGGGCCTGTTCATCATCATCATCTCCTCCTCCTTCCCGTTGCTTTTTCAGCTCGCTTCTTTCGCTCTCCCTCTCCTTGTCCTGGTGCAGCTGCTCCAGCGCGTCCAGCTCCTGGAGTTTCTGCCGGGTCTTCTCCTCCTCGGCCTTCCGCGTCCGATCGCGCTCTTCTCGCTCCATCGCCTCGAACTCTTCGTCCACTTCGTCCTCGTCCAAGACCGCCTTCTGGTCCACTGGCTCCGCCAGCACGTCGGACACTTCGTCGACCTTGCTCACCTCCTCTCGCAGGCTCTCCAGGACGTCCTCGACGCGCTCGACGCCTCCAACGCGCTTGTTGAGCGTCTTGAGCACCGACGCCGACGATTCCATCACCGCGAGGATTTCAACCTGGTCCACGGCGGATTCAATTTTGGTGTAGATCTCTTCCAGTTGATGTAGGGTGTCGAGACGTTGCTGGAGGGCCCGTTCGGCGAGCTTCTTCGAGCGCAGGGCCGAGAGGGCACTGACTTTGTTGCCGGATTTCACGGCCCCCGAGGCTTTTTCTTGTAGTGTCGTGATACGGGCGGACATGGTCGCGGTTTTTTGGAGTAGGTCTTCGATGAGGGATTTTAGTGACGCGATGGAGCGATCTCCCTGGGTTATCGGCTCGGGTGTGCTTGTAGAGGAGGGCGATTTGAACTTGACGGTATTGGCGTCGTAGGACAGAACTTGTTTGTCCCGGGAGAGGTAGCGGAGGAGCACGTCCAGATCCTGGTCTGATAGCGACCCTGTTATGTCGCCGGCCTGGCTGAGGACGCCGTTAACGTCCTTCATAAACATCTCTCGCGTCATGACTCGGTCAGTCAGAGTCTGTGCCTTTGCTCCTGCTTCCCTCGCAGCGGATAGTCTTTTCCAGACTTCTTCCAACGCTGGAACCAGCGCGAGCTTTGCTGCCTTTAACCTGCCACCGCGTAGATCGAAGCTGCTCCACGACAGGCCAGCTTTTTGTAAGCCCCAACGCAGGACTGCCCACGGGCTCGGTATCCAACTACGGGAGTATATGCTCTTTTCTGAGCTTATAAAGTCTTGTAGATCCACCATCTTCCCTTGCCTGACGCATTCGTCCACCACGGTCCCGAGCCCACTAGGCCTCCCGTATGTCGGACTTGCCAGCGCATTGAGGAGTTCGTCGTTCGTTTGCAGAATCAAATGGTGCTGTTCATGGGGGATTTGCCCCGCGACCGCGGCGTGAGTCAGGGCGGACGACCAGGCGGTCACGTTGGCGGTGTAGCCTTCGGGGTTGGACGTGCGCTGGACGTTGAGGTCGGAGTATAACGAGGGGAGCCGTGTTCTGTCACAGAAACAAACCCCACGCGTCAGTCAGCATATCCAATGCGGGTCACTATTTCAGCTCGTCTGGCGATTAGGGATATGTGTGGCGGAGGGAGGGAGAGGCACACTTGCGAAATAAGGGTTCATGTTCGACCAGCCAGTCGAGGAGAGGGGACATGGCTGGACTGGAATATAGCCCCCTTGTTTTTTTTGAGAGGACAAGCAGGAGGAGGAGGAGGAGGAGAAGAAGAAGAAGGAGAAGACGTAGATCTCCTCTCACAGAGGGGTGAGGGAACCAAGCCTGAGCGTGTGAAATGTATTATACGACAAAAAACTGGCGACACCGAAGTGTTTCATTCTTTTGTTTGGGGAAAGACGTCACCGCGAGGCTGTCGTGATAACGCTGTGGACCCAGTCAACACTCCTGGAACCTCATCTTTGATATTACGGCACTGGCAACCCAGGTGTAGACTATGTATCTCGTATAGAGAATCAAATCGAGGGCAAGAGATCTTGGGTTCGTCCCTTGCACTTGGTATCTCGATAACTACCTCAGAACAAAACATATTCATAATCTTTAGATCCCGCCAAACTCGGGACCAACAGTTCATAAAGATCGTACACCTCAAAGTTGCACGTCAATAATATACCTCTTCATCGAATCCCAGGTTTTGAGAAGAGCGCTTCGAAGTCACAGACCCTCCCATACTCATATTTCTGGTGCTAGTCGCCATGGAACCCTGTCCGCGAGAACTCATATTCATTCCTAACCGCAAGCCCATACCGGACCCCATTATATTGTTCATGCCATTCGTTCCATTCGTGGCCATCCCATTGATACCCGTGTCGGTTGTTGTTGTTGTTGTTGTTGTTGTTGGATACGTGTCTCCATTGTATCCATATCCATATCCGCTTTTGTTTCCCGTTGCGCCCGTGTTGGCTGGTCCTCCCACCGAATCATACGAATATTGCAGCCCATTGTGGGATGGTGAGTTACCATTCGTATTGCCGTTTGTGCTGGATCCCGTTTCGGGCGTGTCAAAGAAACTGAGATCTAAGGTTCCCCAGTCTGGCGGCTCGGATCCCCAGTTTTCAAAGCCCATCGCCAACTGATTCTGATCCTTAAAGAACCAGTCTTGAGTTTCTTCGATCAGACTTTCCACCCCACCGAACAATCGAGCGGCATTCTGCTCGCCGGGAGCCCCGGAGTTGTTCGAGGATGTCGCAACTGCTAGTCGGGTTTGGTGGGCGTTCCATGCATCCTGTTGCGCCTTGGTAAGGTAGGTTGAAGGGCGCACTCGGTGAGAGTCTCGCGAAAGATCGGCTGCAGACTGTGGAGGCATAGATAGACCTCCTGACGTGCGTCGAGAATCAATTGTTTCTGCCGGCGATGCAGCCATGGCCGCGGAGAGTCCACCTGCATACTGAGACATCGAGGTCGGACGCGGAGCGTGCAACTGTTGTTGTTGTTGAACATTCTTCGCCATCAAATCAGGCACAGGCTGAGATGCGATTTGCTGAGCTATGTTGGCCAGCGAGTCGGGCGACACCGGCGAAGGTGCACTCGCGGCAAGCCCCCACTTCGCTCTGAGCCTCGTGTATACCATTTCTGCCTCCTCGGGCATTTCAATGCTCCACCGGTCGGCGCACAGATGCAAAACTCTGAGCGTTCGACGGGCAGCCGTCCAAGATTCCCCCATTTCCTCGAGGTGTCTGACGCCGTGAATAATGTCTCTTCGAGCGTTCTTGTCCGGGAGGTTCAATAGATGAATCGTACAAGCAGAATGTATAATATAGATTGCGATGTTGCAGATTTGTCGGAGGCCGTGTGTCCGCTTGTAGAGTCGGAAAAGCTTGGAGATGGAGGCGGCTCCCTGGGTACAGTATTTTCTTGGAGATACGTGTGCTGGGAGTGGTGAGGTCGTTCGAGTGTACTTCAGAAACGGCCGATATAGGTGGACATATAAGAGTTGGTAAAACATACTGCCTCTGGTCAGCACGCTTCTGAAGATTTGAGAACTTCAGAGACTTACTGCATCAGCAGGACTTGAGGAAGCTGCCCTTCTTTGGCTTCCATTTCGGCTGGTAGCCCCTGTTTCCACGCTTCCAGCCTTGTGTGCAGATCGCTCAGTCGTTTGAGTTCCGTTTGTCTCGAAGGAGGTTTGTCTAGCAGTTGCGGGTTATAGAATGATGCCAGCAGATCACTGGATATTTCTGCTAGTTTGGACAAATGCAACGCAACAGCTCGGGTGCGCGCCGGTTGCGCGTGGGCCTGAATGATGCCCGAGTCTGTATATGGCGACCACATTTCACTTTCTTCTGACGGGAATACGTCAGGCTTTTTGACTGTGATATTGGGCATTTGAAGTTGAGGTAGCCGTCCCAGGTAGTTAGACCAGCACCTGAAACCGATTAGCAATGATATGGTGTTGTAGCAAAGGCCCTCACTTGTCAAAGAGGAAACAGCCCCAGAATGTGATTCGCCTTGCATCAATGTCCTCGTCAGTCAAACGTGACATTTCATTGATAGGCACCGTGTCGACATTCAAGCCGAGATCACAAGCCATTCGAAAACTCATGCCACTATATACCCAGCCCTTGCTCTCATGGCCGCATCCGGCTTCCCTGACGGACATCAAAGCCAAAGCCTGAACCGTACATAGTTTCGCGTTGGCAAACTCATCGTTCTCATAAAGAAGCCTTTTAGCCTCTGCAAAGAAATGGTCACCTGTCGTCCCAGAGTCCGCTGGATCCGCTCTTGCTGCGGGTCGGGCTGAGAAGTGACAACCAAGCGCCAGCATGACGTTGACAAGGAGGTGGGAGCAGTATTGCGAGGATGTTCCTGTCAGGAAATCTCGATAGAAAAGTTCCTTGGCCAGGGTCGTGAAAAAGGCATAGTGCCAGCAAAAGTACATATTCATGAAGTGGAGGATCGCTTCTTTGTCCTGGGTGACGGTCGTCCACGAGAGAACGGCTTCTTCTTGAGGCCGTACAACAGCCCGCTGGAAAGCTGGCGAGTTTTGTGAACCTCGATGTTCATAGTCCTCGGGAAGCCAGATCAAATTTGACGTTCCCCCAATAAATTTGACGGACCCATCCAGCATCAGATCGCCCATTTTCCCTGAGAGCTCGGCTTCGAATTTGGGTACGCCAGGGTCACCCTCATACAATGGGGAGTCGTCGGGACCCTCTATGAGACCTCTCTCTTGGGCGTCTATCGTAGCGGCAAGTTCCTCCAGGTTGTCGCAGGTTCGTATCTGGCGGACTAAATCCATGACTTCCTCCTCCTCGGCATTGAGAATAGCCTGTATGAGTATCTGAAGGGTCGAGTTCTTGGTCTTGCTTGCGTTCACATCCTTCTTGTAAACCCCTTTGCGCCGGTGGTCGGTATGCGGGGCATATTCACATTCAGTCATGTAGACTGATGCACAAGCGGCGCATTTGGGCAAGTTGCCGTCGCACTTGCTCTTTCTCTTTCGGCAAGCAATGCAAGCCGTACTCACGCATCGCCTTTTCGTGGCGGCACCGCCAGCGTCCTTCTCTTTGCTCTTGTTTTTGCCTTTAGCCGATGACTGCGCCGAGGCGTCCGGGTGCTCCGAGATATCCCTGAGGGGGCTCAGTTGACGATGTTGTTCTGCTTTGATATCCCCTTCCATCGTTGTACTTATAGGGGAACAATTGTCTCATGTATCTGTCGTTATCGCGACATCTGGGCTGGTCGTATAAGGCCGGCCCGGGAGCATTCTCAGTCAGAGGACAGGTTCTGCAGGAAGGGCAAAAAACTATTTCAGAGGTTGCGGCGATGATTTGACGCGACACGAGTGCCTTGTTTCTCTATGGGGCAGAAATAGTTCAATCAGGTCGAAAGCATTGGATGTGTCGCCTGGTGAGGGCAGCAGTGAGATGGCGACGTAAGGGAGGCGTTATCGGACCGTGGGGACGGAGGTTGCGAACACCGTGTGAGTAAACCTTCTGAGAACTGAAGTGTTATCTGTGTTCTAAGACGATCGTAACTCAATGCCACTCGGATACAAAGAGAATTTCGATGAGGCTATCGTGAGAAGAAGATCTGACGACAGCGGGCAACCCCCACTCACCCGCATGTAGGGCAGGACAGGGACGACCGTTCGAGGCTGTTTGATTAATCAGTTGACGGGAATACGGAGCAGCATCGACTATCTAGAGGGGAACCGAGCCTATCTACGCAGTACCGCGATTGCATACAGCCTAGGCTCTTGGGTGAACAGCGCTGGCTAGTGAGGCTCACTAGGCTTCTCCACCATGCACGCAGTAATAAGCCCCGCGAAGGGTGTCCCCAATAACGGCTCCAGAGTAAAAATTTGCGCCGCTCTCTCCTTGGATCTGACACATTTGCGACCAGCGCAGGAACTCCAAACGGAGGACGAAGATTGGCGAGCCTCGAACCGGAGACGTTGTGGGGCCCCAATACCGTCTCTACGACGAAAAGACCTCTCGAACAGGATGGGACATGTTTTCAGGGGAATACGAGCGGTGGAGTAGTAGAGGGTTGATTTGTCAGTTAAAAAACAAGAGATCTGACTAGAGGCTTTACGTCACGTGATGGTTCTTTCTCTAAAACTTCGGCTGCACTAATACTGTATGCGCGAACATCAGCTTCCAATAATAATGATTGGGACACGTTTTGCCCATCCCCCAGTCGTGCCATCAAGTGAAGGGAAGTGACGGTCACAGTTTCCTTGCTCTTCAACATCTCTGCCGATTCGCATCGATGCCGCACACGTCGGCACCACGGAGTCTGCTGGGGCTCGCCAGAAGATTCAACCAGCTTAATGTGGCCGATCCATTGACCGTATGAATTCTTCAAAATCGTTGCATTGACCTCGACTAACCCGTTCATAGCAATGCCTGGCACCGCGGCTGAGCTGTCGGACATTTGCATCCCAAACCCACCTACCTGTCGCCGAGCTCACCAAAGACACCGAACAAAGGAGTGAATCCTCCCACACTCAAATTCCTTCCATTGAGGCATCGCCCACGCCGGGCTTGTCAACCTCCGCAGAGCTACATGCTTTAGACCACCCGGTCTTAGCTACCCTGTATTCATGGCCTCACATCGAACCTGCCCGTTATGCTCTGTATGGGCCACGTTACTTGGACGCCCCTTTGCGCCGAGACCTTCTTCACCGCGCGGTGGTCTATGAAGCGGACGCGACACGCCAGGGCACAGCGAGCACAAAATGGCGTTTCGACGTCCATGGGTCGAACCGCAAATTGTACCAGCAGAAAGGCACAGGCCGCGCTCGTGTAAGAGATAAAAAGTCCCCGATCAGAAGAGGTGGTGGTGTTGCGTTCGGCCCGAAACCGAGGGATTTCTCGACCGAACTGCAAAAGAAGGTTTATCATCAAGCATTCCGGATTGCACTGAGCTATCGATTCAGAAGAAACGAATTGATCATCCTGGACAACAAAATCAATCTACCAGATGGAAACAGCGCACGGTTTCTCAACAACATTTTCGAAGCCAACTACTGGGGCCAGGGGCACGGTCGGAGCCTCCTTGTCACAAGTACGCCAGAGTCGTCTGGCGCACGGATCTTCGACGAGATGGATACGATTGGCGAGCACGGCGAGCTCAAAGACATTGAGGACGTGGATGTCAAGGATCTCCTGACCAGCGGGCGAGTAGTGATTGAGAGATCTGCTTTGCTCAGCTTGTTGTGTAAGGAGCAAACATTCAAAGAGAACGGAACGGTGTTTACTTTCGAGAAACCGTTGAAGGATGTGAAGCTCGCGAATAAGCTTCAGGTGCCTGAGAAGGTTGTACAGTACTTGTGAGAATAGCCTGCAATCTATAAGTGAAGGGAAATGGTTGCCAAGCGACTTTGTGTTCGTGGAGAGCCTTGTTGAGTACCAGGGCCGTCTAGGTCATCCCATCTGGCCTCACTCACTTTCCTTCCTGGTGTCGACCTTATTGTCTGCCTGAATTGGCCTGGACACTGAGCCAGACGTCTCCAACTGGAGTAATGAAGGTTGATTGAGAGAAGCAACGAATGCCTCTGAGGACCTCCCAATGATCACCTCGATCTCATACGAGCTCAGGCGACCTCCTCCTCCTCCTGTGCTATCGACAAAGCTGTCTACGGTCTGCTTTATGTTTTGTCCTCTCTACCTTTGGCAGTATGTTTTGAATGATTTTATTTGCCGCAAGAAGTGACGCAGTATTTTTGGACCGGTTAGAAAACAAGCCTCAGATCTCAAGCGAGAGGGATCAGGTACGAATGCGAATCTATGTACTCAGGCAGTTATTGCTCCATCTTTGTGTCAATGTGTCAAGGATGGCGTACCCAAGGATAATGGAGAGAAACGTGGGCGGCGCGTCTCGCTGTTAAAGAGTGGCATCCCCCGGCGCCAATCATCGGCCCGGATCTATACTGCGCCGAATATGGGCCCCACCATAAATTTATCCGATCTTGGCTCGAATTTTCTGTGACCTCGATACAAATGTTCCAGCGGTTGCCATCCTGTGCATGCACATGCAGCAGCCTTATCGAGGGTAATCGAGGACAATACTACTAAGGAGGCTGTCAAAAGGCTTTTGGCCCGTCATTCATAATGGCGATCCAGAAGAAGCACGGCAAAGGACGCCTTGGTATGCACCCCGCCACCCATTTCGACTTACGTTTTCGGGCACGTTGACTGACTTCCTGCCAGACAAATGGTACAAGCTTGCTAAAGAAAAAGGATACAGAGCCCGAGCAGCCTTCAAGTTGATCCAATTGAACAAGAAATATGGCTTTCTGGAGAAGAGTCGGGTGCTGTTGGATCTCTGCGCCGCACCAGGATCCTGGTGTCAAGTCGCGGCAGAGACGATGCCTGCGCAAAGCCTGATTGTCGGAGTCGACCTGGCTCCCATTAAACCCATCCCTCGGGTTATCTCCTTCCAAAGTGATATCACCACGGACAAATGCCGAGCAACTATCCGACAGCACTTCAAACACATGAAAGCGGACACGGTGCTGCATGACGGGGCACCCAATGTCGGTGTGGCCTGGGTACAAGACGCTTTCTCGCAAGCGGAATTGGTCCTGCAGTCGATGAAATTGGCAACGGAGTTTCTGAAAGAAGGAGGAACGTTTGTCACAAAGGTTTTCAGGTCGAAGGACTACAACGCGCTGCTCTGGGTGTTCAAACAGCTATTTACGTCGGTCGAGGCTACCAAACCTCCTTCTTCCAGGAACGTGTCGGCAGAAATTTTTGTCGTGTGCAGAGGTTTTAAGGCCCCAAAGAGACTGGATCCCAAGTTTTTGGACCCGAAACATGTTTTCGCCGAGCTACAGGATCCCACACCGAACAATGAAGCCAAGGTCTTCAATCCCGAAAAGAAGAAACGGAAGCGAGAGGGTTATGAGGAAGGTGATTGGACACAACACAAAGAAGTTCCCGTCAGCGATTTTATCCATACCACAGACCCGATCGCGATCCTGGGTTCCGTAAACAAACTCAGTTTCGAGCAGCCCCCCAACGGTGATCTTGCATTGGCCACAATAAATCGACTACCCGAGACAACAGCCGAAATTCGACACTGTTGTGCCGACTTGAAAGTGCTAGGAAAGAAGGAATTCCGAACGTTACTTCGCTGGCGGTTGAAAGTTCGCGATCAGTTTGGCCTGTCAACCAAGGCGAAAAAGCAGGAACAGGAAACTCAGCTCAAAGACCAGGAAGGAGAAGAGGTAGCTCAGGTCGAGTCGATGGAAGACGAACTCAAACTTCAAGAAGAACTGCAGAGATTAAAGGATCAAGACACGAAGGAAAAGAAGAGGGAGCGACGGAAAGAAAACGAAAGGAAGCGAAAAGAGATTGTCCGCATGCAGATGCACATGACTGCACCGTTTGACATTGGATTGGAACAGAGTGGGCCCGGAGCCGAAGGGTCCATGTTCAGCATTAAGGCTGCTGATAAAGTTCAGGATTCTGTTCCGACCGCCGACGACATGGTAGACGAGGAAAATTCGGAGTCAGAAACCCCATATGATGATTCTGAGAGTGACGAGGACGAGGCCGGCGACAGGCTTGAAAGGGAACTCGACTTGATGTACGAAACCTATCAACAAAGGAGGGAGGAAGCAGATGCAAAAGCCCGAGCAAAGCGAGCAAGGAAAGAGAAAGAAACAGATGAATGGGAGGGCCTCTCGGATGCCGAGGATTCATCTGGCGATATAGCGACTGACGCGGGCTCTGATGACGTTCAAGACGGCTATCGTATGAAACAAATACCGCAAAGTGAGGGCCTTTCCACGAAAGCAGCCATGTTCTTTGATCAAGACATTTTCCAGAGCCTGGGCCTTGATGATGAGGAAGAAGATTTGGATAAGGATAGCGCGATTGAGATGGACGACGATCCCTCGGATCACGCAGACTCCCTCCCCGCAAAAGCTCTCACACAAAAAGAACAGCAACACAAACCCATAAAGTCAGCATTGAAGAAACCACAATCATCCGTTCGGCCAACAGATGTTGAATCGGAATCCGGTACCGAGACCATTCCTCAAGCTCACACTGCCAACCCCTCCACAACCTCTCCACGCCCCGAAGACCCATTAACACCATCCGGCCATTTGGATGTCGACATAATCACGGCTGAAGCCATGACTCTCGCGCAGTCGCTTGCCACCAAGCAAATCACACCCAAAGATCTGATCGATGACAATTTCAACAAATACACTTTCCGCGACACCGACGGCCTCCCCGACTGGTTCCTGGATGACGAAGACCGACACTCTCGACCCATCAGACCGATTACGGCGGCGGCCGCGGCAGCCATCAAAGAGAAACTGCGCGCGTTGAACGCCCGGCCTATCAAGAAGGTGCTGGAAGCGAAAGGGCGGAAGAAGATGAAAGCGGCGCAACGGCTAGAGAAGCTCCGCAAGAAATCCGCGCTTTTGCTGGAAGACGAGGGCGTCAGCGAAAAGGACAAGGCCTCGACCATTTCGCGAATGATGGCGCGGGCGGCCAAAAAGGGACGACCCAAGGAAAAGGTCAAGCTGGTCGTGGCCCGGGGTGCGAACAGGGGTGTTGCCGGCCGCCCGAGGGGCGTCAAGGGCAAATATAAGATTGTGGATGCGCGGTTGAAGAAGGACGTGAGGGCCGAGAAGAGGCTGAAGAAGAAGCTGAAGAAGTAGGACGACTCCGTAACTATCGACATACGCACGTGTGTAGTGAGGGATCACAAACATCAACTTCTTCTATTGACGATATATTCATGATTTGGGATATTTATCGAGCAATGTCTTTCGAGTGCTTCCCCGTGACTATACAGGCTTGTGCAGAAGGCCATGAATTGTGCATCGAAGATGATCCATCGATGTGCCTGTGGTCTCGGTCCGGCTCAGCCCGAGTCCCTCGTGCCACCGTCCGCTCGTTTTGACAGTTTTATTTGCTCGTTCCATCGCGTGCCTGCCCATGTATTGTAATGGTCTCTATATCCCTACACACTTATCGATGGAGGAGTGCGCCAGCCAAAAAAAAGGGGACCAAACCCCAAACGCTCATTCTGTATAGTACATTTTCGGCCCCTTCCAAGGTCTCCTCTTCATTCTTAGGTTGTGTCATTCCAATTTTGCAACAAAGGTCCCCGTCTTGCTTTATACCCAAATGGCGGTCAATTGTGGACGTTGCGACCCGGTGCAGACTTCAGCACTGATAGTCCGCGGGTCGAGCGACCAGCGGATTCTGTGTTCTCCAGGATTACTGTGCACTGCTGTCAGTAGTAGCGATTGTGCCCTGGACGTCAGATGTGGACCGCTTGAAACGCGCAGGAGAATTTCACCGCTCAGGGCGACATTGGCCTGGTTTGGGCGATGGGCTCGTCGTCATTCTTCCAAGGGTGTCCCCGTCCAAGGACATCTACCACCCTCCAATTCCCCAGCGGCCTTCGCTTTCCTCACCCTCATCAAACTTGTCCAGTTCACTGCCGTCGCCGGAGTAGCCAATAAAATCTCGATTGTCGTCAATCAAACGCCCATACTCTAGAAGCAACCTGAACATGTACACCTCGATGTCCTCCCGTCGGAGCACCTTATTTGCCCATTCGCGTCCTTGCCGGGCGAGCATCTGTGCCTCCCTGTCATGCCGGGCAATGAAGACGCGCGGATTCGGGTCTTCGCCTTCCTCGGCATGCTGTTTGTAGGGTTTGCCATATCCAATAAAGTATGTCAAGAGTCCGTAAATGTCATCGTATCGATTGTCCACCGGAACAAAATGTCGCCATGCTAGAAGTCGGCTATCGTGCCATTCGCGGAAGATAGTAGCTTTGAGTCCGAGACTCTTACTTTGGAGGAAAGCATGCCAACGGCCCGAAAATGAATGTCCATCGACGTCGATCAAATATCTCGACTTGAACTGTGACGTGAGCGGGACCTGTGGTTTCCAGGAGAAAACGCTGTCGTAGAATGAGCAATTCGGGAGACAGGACATTGGTTCGGTGAAACCGATGTCGCTGTGACGCTCAGCAAATTGTGAAGGCTTGAATCGATCGTAGAGCTCGTAGGTGGTGTTCACCTTGTCTGGGCCATCATCTTTTTCTGTTAGAGCTTTGACCTCTTTCCCGGTTATGAGCATGTGCGTGCCATTCAGGAGCTGAACAAGCCTCTGCCGGTGCATCCTGTCCCAGTTATCCTCGAGCTGGACGCCACCAGAGGTGACGCCGCGCCAGATGGTGTTATCTTGCTTGTCCCGCCAGTCGACATCTTCCTCCCCGTTATAGTCATATCGGTCATCATGCTGATAATACATGTTTGCTGGGAAAAGAATGTCGTTGTTGACGCTCACTTTGCATTCGCCGAAGATGGGTACCAGCTTGTGAGAGGCGATGATGCTGCTAGGTGAATACAACATGCCATGCATATCTTGAATAGTCGGACCCACTGTACACAGGTCGGTGGAGAGGTTGAAATTCTTCACAAATCCCAGCGTGGGCTCTTTGTACAGAGAATCTGCCTCCGCAACCGTCATCTCCGCTCGGGCGGGGGATTTTGGAGGGCAACCTTTGGCTGCGAGCTTCATATACTGCTGACCGGCAGCAAATATCCAGTCTTCGCTCAGTCTTGTGGAGTGGTCGAGTTCCTTGTCTTCGATGCTCATATCCAGGAGCTCGGGTTGGTTTTTGGTAAAGCTGTCCGTGACCTCAGGCGCCATGACGCGTGAGTGATATTCCTTTTGCAGTAACTCTTGCATATCTTCCCAAGGCACAATTAGCCGGGGTTGATCCAATCTATTCATAGGAATGTCCATGTCCGGAAGGAATTTGATAAACTTCTCAATGACTTTCTCCATGGTTTCGGATCTCCAACTCGGGTTGTCCACTCTGACCACCTTGTGATCGCGAATATGAATGACCGACACACCAAAGTCAGGGTTCTCCCACATGTGGGCAGCGTGAATGCGGATGTCAGACGCATTAACTGCCCAGAAGGGACGCAAGTCGTCCATGATCTGTTCAAAGTCGTCGATATTGAACACGTTCCTCTTTCGTGCGAACCTATACCAGTCTTTAAACGCTGGCGGAGGATGTCTGCCATATTTGCTTCTGTACTTTTCCACCGTCTGCCTAAATGTTGTCGAAATCCCAGTCTCGTAGGTCCGCCACGCAGCATCGGCTTCTTGCATCAACTGTGCAATGGGATGTAAGTCGAAGTGTTCAACGGGTTGTGTGCTGGGAGGGGTGGGTTTCTCGGTGTCGATTTCGTGTTCATGTTCGGACTCGGGCTTAGGCTCAGGCTGAGGCTCAGGTTCGAGGGTGGGAGCAGGATCGGGTCCCAGGTCCCATATCGTGTCTGGATCGGGCGCCGAGGGGGGGAGTTTATGCTCTGTAGGGTCCAAATGGCCGGGAATGGGTATGTGGGAGGCGACATCTTGTAAGTCGTCGCCAGAGGGTGATAGGCCATGAAAGACAATGTAAAAGGCGATTATACTAGCGATGAGTAGGATGATCCGTCGCTTGTTCAGCTCGATAGGGCCCATTGTGCCTGCACTGTGGTGGTGGACGGGAAATGTGTTCCGCAAGACGAGTAACTGCCTACGTAGTCATGGCTTTGGATAAATGACAGGATAGACGATGCAAGCAAACTGTAGTAACTATGCCACCCGGCTGCCGCCGTCTCACCGAGCCATTGTTGGAAGTGTTGAAGTCGAACTGAGGCGATGATTCTTCAGGAGGTGGTGGTACGAGTACAGGCGTTGCCGCAGGTCGCAGGGGCTCCGCATGTGGCGGATGAGAATTTCGAAAGGCAACTCCCATTGGCGGGCTGAGGCGAATATCACAACCGTTAGGCACGGCCTGGAACTCGGCCCCCAAAAGGCAACAGTGCTTCTTTCCATCGTTTCTCGCATAGCATTTGTTAATGAGACCAATAATGTTTCTGGAACAATTTGAATTGAGGAGATAAGGCATCTTGAGTGCTCAAACTCGGCAATATATTTATGAACCCCCCTGCGGAGCCATTAGGCTGCAATGACCAAAATACGCTTCAGCACAAGTGCCGATCATGCTACCCTCCAGAACTTGGCCAGATGGCGACGCCTCATTGTTGTGAAAGGGCCTTAACCCCTGCATCAGGTGTGTTGATATAAGGAAGCAGAGGTGAAGGTTTGCCGAGGCAGAATAGGGGGGAAGCAGCCTTGTGTTTTTCCTTACCCTGTCGAATTCAACTTGTACAGACTGCTCTTCCAGGACAAAGATCAGCGTGATATGGAGAAAGCCACCAAGGTCACGAAGCCCTCGCTCAGGTGCAGCATATAACGTCTCAAACGGGAGTGTACCAATAAGGTGCTGCAGAAAGCGGGATGGTCGCTCGCAGCATCATCAAGTACCAGCCAGTTGTATCCTTCCAAAACTGACAGACAAGCCCTTGCTTATGTGGGAAGTAGGTTTCTCCCTAAGGTAAGCACAGGCATCGCTTTATTGACTTGGTCTGCTCACCAAACACACTTACGCTCAGGGGTCCGAGTACACCAGGACCCTCGGATAAGACTAAGACTCCACCCCGCATTGTATGCCCCAGTCTTGCCGACACGAGACAGTCATCGTGATTGGCCTCTCGACGACCGTGGCCCATGCCGTGTCTGGATACGGCTGGTTGACTCTACAGACGGACGTCAAGTGCACGATGTCAACGGTGCCAACCGAGCTGGGCAAAAGATACGCTACCTCGGCAGGCAATGCAACGTCGTGTGAAGCTGTATTAATGTCTGTTGATGCCAGTTCTATCCATCTCCGTCTGTCGTTATAGTTGTCCAGTGGAAAGCCCGATCTCAACGCAATTCCAGTCATGGATATACTCACACTTCTCCAATCTCCACAGAGCTATCTGTGGGCATTGCTGTTGGGTGTTGTCCTCCATCTGGCCTTGTTTCGCTGGGGCGAATGGGACTTGTCTGCGCCAGCTTTGATCACGTCCTTTTGCACCACACAGTTACTTCTCATTGGATTTCTGACCGCCTATGCGCCGTCATTAACAGCCACCCTACTCGCCGTACTCCATGTGTCAGCTCTCGGTATATGCGTTCTCGTGGGCACGTTCACTAGCATGTTTATATATCGTGGATTTTTTCATCGACTATCCAAATTTCCTGGCCCTTTCTGGGCACGGGTGTCTACCCTATACCCGACGTCCCTTTCCGTCAAGTCCAAGTTGCATCTTTATGAAGAGGTTCAAGCCTTGCACAGACAATATGGGGATTTTGTGCGACTCGGTAGCGGCTTGCTGTCCAATAACGCGAAAAACATTCAGGCACTGACCTTTTGATCAGGACCGATGGAGTTGTCGATTGCTGATCCACGCGCCGTTCTAGCAGTGAACTCAGCGCAAACTCCCTGCACTAAAGGACCCTGGTACAATGGAATGCGACCACGAGTGGCCTTGCAAAACAGCCGAGATAAGCAAGAGCATGCACAGCGAAGGAAGGTCTGGGACCGAGGATTTGGTGCTAAAAGTACATTCTGCTTAAATCACTCTTCGGGAACCTAGTTCGTTCTAGGCTAACGTGCGGAACACTTAGGTCTTCGCGATTATGAGCCCCGCGTAGTCTCATACACGACTGGCTTGATGAATGTAATTGAGGCTCAAAAGGGCAAACCATTCAACATCAGCGACTGGTTCAACTTTTACAGTTTCGATGTCATGGGCGACCTCGCGTTCGGTAAATCTTTCGATATGGTCAAGAACGGCGTCAAACATTACTTCATGAACTCACTCAAGACGAGTATGACCATGGGAGGCTACTTTAAACATGTGGTTTGGATAGCACCGATATTCAGATCGATTCCGATCCTCAATTACGAGCATAAGAGATTCTGGGATTTTGTGAACAGCCAAGTGGATGAGAGAATGAAGGTAAGCTTCGACCGGTTTGCAAGGGAAAGATCTCTCTGACTGAGCTACATTAGATGAAACCCGATAAACCGGACGTTTTCTCATATCTGCTGGAAGAATATGAAAAACAGGAGCCGAAAGCAGCTCAGGGCCTTTTGAATCTTCAAGCCGATGCCTATCTGATTGTCGTCGCTGGAAGGTAATGCACACTCCCTGTGAAGAACGACCAATTGTGGTTCTTGCGCCTATATCTAACTGAACCACTTCAGTGACACTACCGCGTCGACGCTGACCACCCTCTTCTTCCACCTGGCAACCGAACCGCATCTACTGACTGAGCTTCGGAAACACGTGGATCAACTGTTTGAGAGCGGTGAAGTCGATTCGATCGCCCTATCGAAGAGCAAACACTTGGATGCTGTCATCAACGAGGCATTGCGTCTCCACCCTCCCGTGCCTTCGGGCGTGCAGCGATTGACTCCCCCTGAAGGCATGATGATCGGCGACACCTTTGTTCCTGGGAACACGATTATATATCTTCCCTTCTACACTTTGTTTCGAGGTAAATTTGTCTCCTTGTGACAGTTCCGATGCAGATTCCAGGGAAACTCACTCTAAACCTTGTGGCAGATGAGCGAAATTTCCGGAGACCAGACGAATTTATTCCCGAACGATGGACCACTAAACCAGAGCTGACCGTGGATGCTTCGGTGTTTGTTCCGTTTTCGTACGGTGAGTCTACTACAGTGATGTTACAGTTGGATCGTCCACCACACTTTTGGAAGATCCTATCGAGGGACAGTAGACTGACATGACGCTCTCGATACCAGGCCCATATAGCTGTATTGGCAAACAGCTCGCCTTGATGGAGCTTCGATATGTCACGGCTTACATAGTGCATCAGTACGACTTCGCCCTGGCCCCAGGGGAGGATCCAGCCAAGTTCACTCGGGACATGACGGATGGCTTTACCCTGGCCTGCCCACCTCTTAACTTTATCTTCACCGAAAGGAAAGCGGCTTGAGGGCTTCGGAATCTAGGGTCATTATAGAGCCACAATCACGTGTATTTGAATGCTCTGTTTCTGGTCTCACTTCCCACCCTCCACTCTGTTTGAATCGTTCTTCCGCTAGAAACCCTCCTATATACAATGGTACCCAAACCAAACACGCTAAGCGTATAGAGCTGCAGCATCAGTGGCTTAGAGCCTTTCCACCCGCATGTATACCAATGACAAGTCACCCCGACCTCTTCTGAGTCAACAGGCAGCAGTCAGAAACACCCCAATATGGACCTGATACCATTTGCCTGATTACGTCCGCCTGCCTACTCGGTGCATACCTCGGCCTCGGTAGCTGGTGGTTTTCGACAATAGAACCCCGCAAAATAACCAACATCCTAGGCAAATTACATCGCGATGGGCATCAGATGGGCTCGCAAGACGAGTTGCGACCCCGCCTGAACTCCCACAGGTCAGGGTCGCGTCGAGACCTGGCGTGACATCTAAAAGTCCCTGAGAACTCCCCTTGAGAAAAGGCAGTTTCATTAAAAATCCTCCTTCCAATTCCCGCCGAATATGGTTGCCGCACACATTGAACTGTCACCCCAGTGGCTTTCGAAGGCTCTGGGCTTCGACGTGGTCGGTGCAAAACCTGTCCGGATCGGAACCGGCCAGATTGGTGAAGTGTACCGTGTTGAGCTCGAATATGGCTCCAAGACACGAGCAGGACCGGCGTCGGTGGTGGCCAAAATGGCCTCTCTCGACGCAGACTGCAAGTCTTTCGGGATCAGCTCTGGCTTGTACGAGCGGGAGGTCCGCTTTTACCAAGAGATTGCTCCGCTCCTGACGACGGGGCCGATCCCAGATGTCTACAGGGTGGAAAGAGACGAGGTTTCTGGGGAATTCGTCATCCTCATGAGTGACAATGCGGGAAGGGTGGGCTCCGACATCAACGGAGCGACGCTAGAAGAAGCGAAGTTGGCCATGTCGGAGCTCGGGAGACTTCACGGCTTGATCTTGAACCATGTCCCCTTGGAGGGCCATAGCTGGATGAAGAGGACGCGAGCGTGGTCGGCCAAAGAACACATGGTGGGATACTGGACACGGTTCCAAGAGCGGTATGGAGAACGCCTCAAGCCAGAACACCGCGACATCGGCCAAAAATTCATCGACAGCTACGAGGCGTACCATGCCGCCCTTGACGCCACATCAGCACCTACAGGGCTCGTCCACGGAGACTATCGACTCGACAACATCCTGTTCAGAGACGGCACCGACCTACCGTTGACGTTGGTGGATTGGCAGACGTGCTATTGGGGACCTCTCCTCCACGATCCATCCTACTTCTTGGGCCTCGCTCTGACGCCCGAGTTTCGCCGCGAGCACGGAGAGGAGCTGCTGAAAATATACCACGAGGCGCTGTCTGCGAGCGCCCCGTATCCGATCAGCATCCATGAATGTAAGGCAGGCGTGCGAATGCACAGTTTTACGGGCATGCGCCAAGCCATCACCGCGGCGAGTCTCGTGGAGAGGACGGCCAGAGGAGACGATCTGTTCCTGACCATGTTCGAACGCAGCTGTGAGCACGTCGCCGATACGAAGGCGCTCGAGGTATTGCCGCCACCGGTCCCTCTCCCGCATCTGGAACCAGAAGCCTCGGACGATGAGATGCACCCATTCGGTGAGCACCCACTTCACAACGAGAGCTGGTATTTCGACGTCATCGACCCAGAGCAGCAAGTCGGTGTGTGGGCGAGACTCGGCGTTATTCCCAACCAGAGCGGCTCATGGTATCATGCTCTGATCTGTGGCCCACACATACCCACCGTGGGAGTTATCGACTTCGAGGCGCCTCATCCGGGGAAGGACCTGACAGTCCACGGCGCAGAATACACGGCCACCCATACAGCAGAAGTGCCTCTCAAGGAATATCGTATCACGGTCAAGGGAAAAGGAGTGGCCTTCGATGATCCAGCGGCAATCCTCCAAGGCAGGACCGGGCGCCCGGTGGATGTGCAGATGGATCTCCTCTTCGAAACGGACGGGCACCCGTACCAATGGCGCCGGGCGACCAGATACGAGATCCCCTGCAAAGTCACGGGCACTTTCTCATGGGACGATCAGTCATTCACTTTCACCAAGGCCCGAGGCCAACGCGATCACTCATGGGGCCCGCGCGACTGGTGGGCGGCCGACTGGGTGTGGACGGCGTTCCACTTCGACGACGGGACGCACAGCCACCTGGTGCATGCCAAAGCCCGCGGAGGAGACTTCCCTCACCTGGGCGTCGGATACGTGCAGAAGCAAGGCGAGCCGTTGATCGAGATGACCGACGTCAAAGCCGCCGCGGAAATGGCCCCCAACGGCCTGGGCGTGTCCACCACCATCACCATGGCGCCGCTGCCACTCACCTTCTACGTGAAACCGGTCGGACACGCGCCTCTGTGCCTCGTGGCGAAGGATGGGAGGGTGGCCAAGTTTCCTCGTTCTTGGGCGACAATCACCACGAATGACGGTCGCAAAGGTGTTGGATGGCTGGAGTGGAATATCAATGAGTGAAGATTGAAGGAAGATGTTAGTCCGCTTGGGTGGGCACCTATATATGTAGCTGCAAGAAGTAAGTGGTAGAAATAACAAGGGCTTCTTCCTCTGCTATGAAGTATGATATGGACGATGGTTTCGCCCTTTCAACCTTCATCTCCAGTGAAAAGTTCATTTCGTTGAGAGCAGTCAGTTACTCTCCATTTCACAAATATATGACGAGCAAGATATCAATATAAACTGCGGAGACGACAACGGGGATGGATATTATTTCTGGTCAGACATATTGACTATTCTAATCCGAATGTTCCGATCGAGGGGTATGTGTACCAGTCCCTCTCACAACGAGTATCGAAAATGTTGGTTTTGGATGTCGGTCATGTCTTGGAACTCATGATTTTTCTCCACCACATAAGCTTCGCCCAGCGCCGCCTTCGCTTCGTCGCGCTTCTTGTTCCTCCGCACATAGACGAGCCGGATGAGGAACAAGTCCACTGTGATTAAGAAGTAGAGAATCACAATCGAGATCTTCGCCGGGAGATATCTCGGTGCGTCTTTGGCCTGAAATGTCTGTGGCGATATGATGTTGCCCACTGTATACGCGATGGTGCCGATGCAAGTGACGGTTATTTTCTTTGTGGACCCGGCCACGTTGCTGGCTTGAAGCCCGAGAATGGTCGTCCAGCCAATGGGAATACCTCCGCTGAGGTAGTATCCGATCAGTGCAGGAGTCTTCTCAGTCGTTGCCATGAGGATCGCTCCGACAATAGAGGGTATGTGTGTAATGATACAACACCACAACCTTTGCTTAGTCTTCATCGCCAAGTAGGTCACTGCAATAAGTATGACAACCTCGTATGCACCGAGCGGTGTCACCAGCAAGAGAGAGTTGAGCTTGCTGTAACCCATGCCCGTGACCAGGATGTTGCCAAAGCTGGTGGCGATTGAGTTGGGGATATTGGCGGCAAAGACCCAGAAGGCATAGAGCCAGGTGTTGATGTCGGTGAGCGCTTCTCTGACTTGTTCCCACTTGAAAGCCTTGGATCCAATTCCTTGTTCATTCCCTCGGATGCGTTCAACATGTTGGATCTTTTCTTCGGGAGAAAGAAAGCCCGCCACTGCTGGCGAGTCCGGGAGGATGAACCAGAAGATCACACCGACCACGACAGTCAAGAGTCCCAGGAACAGGAAGATGATTTGCCATCCTCTCAAGGCGGCGTGGACGTCTCCTCCGACATGCCTCGCAACGCCATAAGCAAAATACCCTCCGAACATCTGGGATAATCCACACATGGAGAACCAGATGCCTACGCGGAATGCTTGTTCTTCTTTTTTGTACCACTGGCTGGTGAAGACCACCCAAGCAGGGACAATGGTAGCCTCTGCCGCCCCAAGGAAGAAACGGCAGACCATCAAGCTGACGAAAGACTTGCACCCGGCCAAAGCAGCTAAGATCGCGCCCCAGATGACGACATTGATACTGACATACTTTGCCAGGGGGAACAACTGCAAAACGTAAATGGTGGGAAACTCGAATGTAAGCTGGCCGAAGAAGAATATAGAAGCCACCCAGTTGAATTGGTCCCCCACCAGATGAGCCGACTCTCGCAGACCTGTGACACTGGCATACGAGATGGAGGTTTTGTCAAGGTATTGGAGAAAGTATACGGTGCAGATCAGAGGCATAATATGGTAGTCGATTCGTCGAAGGAGCCGTCGATTCCGCACTGCATCAGTCGGCTGCTCCACGCCACCGGTAGAGGCAAGGAGTTCCAACGCCGCATCGCCCTTCTTTTTTCTGTATGAAGCAAATGTATGTATCGTCGTAGGAGGGGCATTGACCTCAGATAAAGTGCTTTCTTTTGCTGCCATAGTTCTCTGGATGCTACCACAGTTGTACAATACCGGAGTGACCCAGTCGTGGAGCAAATACCTTGGAGTCCATCTGCTGACGACTTCACACACCGAAGAGCTTTTATACTCTCCATGCGCGTGAATGATGCACAAAACCGAGATAAGCACGCAATCTTTCGTCTGGTCTTTGCACTTTTTTTGCCTCGTGGGAAGTGGGATCGCTTCGTTCTCGAGTGTGAAGCCAAACACCATTGGATCAACAAAAGTCCAGAACAAGTTCATGGCACTTATCAGGGTGCGGATCTGGTGTGGTGGCTTTGCGCCTGTGGTGTGACCCACTCTGCAAAGGCCTGTAACAACATTTCCACTGCTACATGAATGGACGTGTGATGTCGACCGGGGTAATTTAGACCGAAGGGAGCCTCGATTGCGTGCTTTCCGTCGCCATGTTGGAATCACGGCAACCTGTCCGTTATCGTTGAGACTTGAAAAGCCGTGTGATCAAAGGCCTTTGCAAAGGAGGAGTACCCGCTGGCTTACCTTCAGGTGTGCAAGATATAATTCTAGAAGTAGATATGGTTTGTCTTTCACTCAATATGTTGGCAGAACGATCCCGTACTACATAAGTCCGACACCCTAGCGAGGCTGAACAAGGCTGGGTCTGATCAGGAAAGAACATCGAGGTCCACAAACGGCCGAAAGCTTTTTTCGTTCAGGTCCAGCGAGATTTCTCCATTGCCACAGTCGGGTCATGCGGGAAGGTGTCGACAGCTTCTCCCTTCCACAAGAGCGATTAGGCTGTCCTCCCAGGACTGATTCTCAAGTAGTTCTCGACAACCTACAAGGGTGGCTCCTTCGTCGTCCGAGCAGCTTTTACTATGGCATTGCTATAATGGATATCATGCACTTTGTTTGTCGGGTTGAGCCAGGACATTCAGAGATATGAGGCACCAGAGGTCGTCGCATATTTTAACATCAACCTGTGTCAGGATCTGCAGTCGCCATAAATCAATCAAGCGCCAATTTAGAGTTCTCAAAGCAGTCACTTTACCTCTAGATCGCGAATGGCGCCGAGGTTTGGGATCCAGACAAGCTTCCTTGGGAACAGTAAAGTTTGTAGTCATCGAATCTGTCATGGCCATGCTACGCAGGTCACTTTTCCGTTTGTTCCGATGTTGCGTGTCAAACAAGTCAAAGACATCTTGCTCTAGCTTGCAATCTCCGAAGCTGGTGGCCCGGTTTTGCTATGCTGTTGTGGGCCGTGACACGATGGTGATATCGCCAAGAAGTCTCGAAGTTGAATTTCTCGTAAAGTCTTATGCAGCATCACCTGCCTGCTGCTTCATAAATATGCTAGCGCAACGTAGTGTGTCGATCTTCCAAGACCTGGGACAAATCTGTAAAAATAGGGTGGCTGGCGAGTCCGACACAACGCATTGTTGATATGATAGCATGCTGTGATCTTCTTGCATCCTTAGAGGCGTATATTGGACATTTTGTGCATGGGGAGTATCTCAAATCCTCCCGTGTGAACGAGGGCGAACGTATCGCGGAGATGGCTTGTCCGGGGCCATGAGCGATCCATATTTTGAACCACCCACTGTTGCATAATGTGTGGAGAGGAAACTCGAGGCACGAGGTCGCCAGGCTCGTCCCTTGTTTGAGAGGGCCATCAAGCGAGAAAGTCAGGGAGGAGCGAAAGCACTCGGGGCGGGATCTTGGCATATTGAGCTTGGCATCTGAAAAGAGAAAGTATACCGGCGTCTGCGCAATTAGTACTAGAGCTTTCAATCAACTTTCCTGAGCACAAGCGTAGTGAAGAATAAGGCCATTTCTACAAGACAATGCCGCCTCGTCTAAGTCTACGGCTCTCGCCATCGACGATGTCGTGCTCCGACTTCGTCAAAATCAAGCCCGCAACCACCACGTCATCTCTTCCAGCGTTCCTCGTCCCCTTCCTCCAGAGCTACGCCCAAACGCTTCCCCAACGCCGATATGCCTCAATTCTAACTTCCCTATCGGATCGGCCTGGCGCCTATAACAAGAAGATTCGCCGTGGACGGGGTCCCGCATCTGGGAAAGGAGGCAAGTCCGGTCGCGGGTCTGATGGGCAGAAACAGCATGGCAAAGTCCCCGCTGGGTTCAATGGTGGTCAGACACCCGAACACATCGTACACGGAAAATATGGGTTCAAGAATCTGTATGTATACCCCTCGCCTTTTATGTCGACAGAAGGTCAATTGACCTGTGGCCTGCAGCTTTGCCAACGAAATGTCCCCTATCAATCTGGACAAAATCCAATCCTGGATCGACCAAGGCCGCCTTGACTCTTCCCGGCCGATCACTCTCAAGGAACTCTGCTCCTCGCGCGTTCTGGGTCGCATTAAAGATGGCGTGAAACTGCTCGGAAACGGAGCCTCGGAGCTCAAAACACCCATCCATATTGTAGTCTCAAGGGCATCGCAATCTGCCATCGCCGCAGTCGAAGCTCTGGGCGGAACAGTGACGACACGCTTCTACACCGCGCAATCGATACGCCGCATTAAGAACAGCCAAACACATCCCTTTCTCTCTCTGCGCTGGGATCCTTTAGCCCTCAAAAATCCCAATTTAACCGTGGAAGGGTCCGAGCTGGCTGAAAACCGTGCCAGGGGCATGGGCTTCCCCTACAGACTGCCGGACCCCAGCTCACGGAAAGAGCTAGAGTATTATAGGGACGCGAAGCATCGTGGCTATCTGAGCCATATCGTCAAGGAGGGCGAGAGTGCCAGTCTGTACTTCAAGCCACCCATCAGCGAAGAGGAGCTGAAAGCCCTGAAAAGAGAGAGTGCACGGGGTGGTAGGGCCGCGAAAAGGAAGGAGGGAGATAAACTGTGGTAAAGAGGGGTCGAATTATGTGTATTATATACGGGACTCTTCTTTTTGGTCGCAGCCTTGGTTCCCGAACTGGGAAAATATGGATGTCCAATGGAAGACCAGACTTGTACAAAGTGAAATAGCTTCTCAAAATATAGAGAGAACACGACTCTCAGCGCGATCTCATAGACTTGAGGAAACAGCTGGCAAGCGAACTACCGCTAAACTCGCTGGCGGTTAGGACGTTTCTACCGAGTACAGTTTTTTGAATCTCAATGGAGCACCGGGATGACCCAGGTCAAGCTACGATCTCGCCCCCACAAGGCATGTGCACGCACAGTGAGTTGTTTCGGTGTACAAAGATAAAATAACAGGGTGATAATACCATACAGTTGCTCGCCCACTGCAAAGGGGGCCATCTATAAGTCGAACAAGTTGTCGTTTTCTCGATCCGAGCGAAAAGCAAAAAAAAAGCCTTTGGGGAAGCATTGATACCACCTTCCCCAAAACATGCTGAGGCTTTGAACCCTTGTTTCCGACTTTAACTATTCTCTCGACACGTCTCTGCCAAAGAATTTGGCCTTGAGCCAGTCGAAACAGACGAGGATGCGGTTGCGCGCTAGTCAAGTCAAAAATGTCAGCCAAAATCCTCTTACATGGAAGGGCGGGTGGGAAAAGGACAAAGAGCACACTCACTGCTAAAGCACATGCTCAGATAGGCGCTCTTCCAGAACAGGTACGTCATAGTACCTCCGCTAGCGATGTTTCCGCTGAACCACGACACGTCGGCGACCGCTTTCTCGGCGCCAATGTATGCAAGCGATCCTTGATGTGAATAGCTAAAGGGGCCGATCTGCTTGATGCGACGGAGCTGACGCTGGCGCTCGTTGATTTCCTCCAAGATGACTTTGCGCTGATCCGGGTTCGCGGTAGCCTGCTTGGCGGACAAGTCGCGTAATTCGGCCTCGATGGCATCTGTCTTGGCCATGGTGTTAAACAGACGAGCAAGGAAAGCGCCTTCTTGGGCAGCTACTTGAGCAGTAGGTGCGTAGTTCGCCACTGCGCAGTCGCCGACCGCCCAGATGTTTTCGGTGCCATTGACAACGAGGTACTCATTAACCTCGAGACCACGGCGGGCTTTCGCTTGAGCAGGGATCTGGGACATGAGATCCTTCACCACTGGGCGGAGAGCATTGCCGGTAGCCCAGACAAGGAGTCCGTAGGGAATCTTTTCCACGGACTTCGAACCATCCGGGTTCTGGACTTCGGCTTCAATGTACTTGTCGGTAACGTTCTTAACCATAGTCTTTGTGCGGATCTGGATGTGCTCTTCCTTGAAGGACGACTCGGTGTATTCGATCAGTTGCTTGCTGAACATAGGGAGCACATTGGGCAGAGCTTCGACCAAAGTGACATGGAAGTCGTCCTTAATCTGAGGGACCCATTTCTGCAAGTCCTCCATGAAGAAATCCTGCAATTCACCAGCAAATTCGACACCGGTTGGACCGCCACCAACGACCACCATATGGAGAAGGCGCTTGATTTCCTCGGGGCTCTGATCCTTGAAAGTTGCAGTTTCCACACAGTCCATGATTTGTTTCCGGATCTTTTGAGCATCGCCGACCTCTTTCAGAAAACAGGCATGTTCACGCACACCGGGGATTCCAAAGGTGGCATTTTCAGCTCCAACGCCCACGACCAATAGATCGAAGGGAATCTCCGTTTCCATCGTGTCACCCTTGATTTCCGAATCGTCCTTGGCATAGACGATCTTCTTCTGGTAGTCAATCTTTGTGCATTCGGCTTCGTAGTACTTGACCTTGGCCTTCTTGTGTCGGAGAATGTTCCGGATGGGTTCCATGATGGAGCGATGTTCAATTGTGCCGGTGGTACACGAGGGCAGCAGGGGGGTGAAGAGGAAGTAGTTGCGAGGCGAGACGACGACGACGTTGTAGTTCTCAGTATCCAAATTCTTGAGCAAGGAGACGGAACCCCAACCGGTGCCTAAGTGTGTCAGCATTTAACTATAAGATATAGTCGAAGGTCGCATGCGCACCCAGGATGACGAGTGTCTTCTTGTTCGGGTCGGGATCAAACTGCTCCTTCGGGTTGCGACCCTCATAGATCTGATAAGTGACATATCCTAGACTGGCAAGGACGGAGAGATAGGTCAAGCGCCAGGTCCAGACGAAGAACCGGAAGCGCCTCTTCGGCTTAGGTTCTGGGGAGAGCTGGGCTTGGGGAGCATCGGCATAGTTGCGACGAAAGGATTGCTGGATCAGTGGCCGGGACACCAAGGAGGATGGTCTAGAGGCGATTGGGAGTGGAATGGTTGAGCGGCGACATGTTGAGAGAGCTCGCATGGACAACGGCCTGGGTGACGCCATTGGAAAACCAGGCATCATGCGCAGGGGGACTTTGCTCGCCATGGTGGTCGTAATGGTCGAGACGTGGAGAGGGGGAATCAAGGCAAAATCACGAAGCCCATCAGAAGATCAGACAAAGAGAGAGGAGAAAGAAAGGATTAGCCAGAGGCCTTTAGGAATACGAAGAGGGCCGATGTTGAACGAAGGTTGTAGAGAACACAGATTAGAGATGCCAGAGATTAATATTTTGGAGAAAAAAATTGCCAGAGAACGTCAGGGTTTTGGAGTGATTGGGGGGATTGGATCACGCAGCTTGCAGGGTAGACTTTTGAGCTAGGATTGGTATTACAAGGAGCTCCATGGCTGGAATAATTGTGGTGGGAGTGGGCCGGGGGCGCATTCTTGCTTTTGCGAAGAAAGCTGCGAGCTGATGATGATGATAAGCGGCCCGCATCCATGGAGCGACCAGGTACCTGGCGGATGCGGCGCCTTTGTTACACAAGTACTCTGTATCTCGTACTAGGGCGAGGTACCGAGTACTCCGTAATAAGGCAGAATGACAAGACAGATAGCACTAACCCTCATCCAGACATTCATCGATGATAGCTACTCACCATGTTCTTCGTACAGGATACGTAATCAGGACGAAGTATTGTAACATACTCAGTCCCTACTTTTCTACCGACAGTAAATAAATGATGTTCCGGGGATCCATCCAAACGCCCTCGTCCTCCTGTCCCCTCCTCCCCCATTCACGGAGACAAGGGCACATTCCACGGACCAACGGTCTTTATGCTGCTGCTCCGCTGCTGTTCTTAATTCTTAGGAGTATCTTAGCACCTCTGCTTCGACCCCCCGTTTTCCTAAATTCGGTCAACTGGGTTCTTGGGCTCCGCTCCGCTATGCCTCCTGGGGCGTTGCTTGATCCCGGCGCCAATTGCACCATGGCACCAATATGTCGGAATATCCTTACATAATACTCCGTACGAAGTCCCTCGTGCAGCCCAGCGGCCATGTGCTGCACGTCTATCCCTCCGCCCATTCGGCTGAATGGAATCTGAATGGAATAACAACAATAAAATGTACTCCTCTCAGGTGGATACTCCCAAGTCGCCTCTTCACGCTCACCATGGGTGGCTTGTACCTGAGAGGATCAATGCCGTATCCCCGCCTCCCTTATCCCGAAGCCCCTTTCGTTGTCCACTTCAGCCTCGCCACATCGCTGGGCATCTCCATTGCAGCTAGCCCCTTGGATCCAAATGAGTGTCCACGAAGAGAAAAGAATTTTGAAGATTGGCTCTCGACTGGAAAAATTTATCATTCAATCACCAATCCACTCAAAGCCACCCACCAGACACTGTTCAAGCACCTAATCAGAACTTTCCATGATCTGAGAAGAAGAGTATCAAGGTAAAATCTCAACATGCTTGCTGTGTTTCTTCTGCCGCCACCAATCACTCCACCACTGAGTCTGTCCGCTACCGGTCTGCTGAGCCAGCCCTTCTCCCATGGGCAATAATGGAAAACATCCTGAGAATGCGTCGATTGTCTCGGATTGTAACATATTTCTGATCAAGGCCTGGTGTATCCAAGACGACAGGTCTGAAATGGGGACACCGATCAATTTGTGACACTCGACTCGACAACACGTCTTTACTGGAGCAGACTCTCCAATTTGGCGGCGATGGATGATGTATCACGCCTTCTGTGGGTGACTGGAGTTCATTTGCCCCCTTTCGTACCAGGTAAGTCATCCACTCTCCGCATTGTTTTACCGCGTATAGCACGATACCAACTCAACCTTCACTGGGCTTCTCGTGCTCCGACTTCTTCTCCGACAAGATCTTCTCAGCTTCCGTCTGGCCCTCTGGCGTATACTCTGGTCCCGTTTCCTGATCCTCTTCCTCCTGTTCTTTGATCACTGTCTGCCTCAACTCTTCCGAGTCCTGGTCAGATATTTGACCTTCTTGAGCCAGTCCAGAATGCCGCCGTGCTTCTCCCACGAGCATTTCCACCTCGCTGATCGCTAGTTTATCCTTGGTCGATTCGGTTTCGACTCCAATGTCCATCTTGGTATTTTGTTGCAGCTTCTGTGGATCGAACCGAACAACCATGACAGACAAGTTATCGGTCGAGAATCGGGCCAACGCATGATCCACCAAAATCTTAGAAGCAGCTTGAGGGTCGTGAACGTTGCGGACCAAGTCCACTGCTTCCTGGTCCGAACAGACATCCCACAACTGTGGCAGATTAGCATGACTTGCACCCCCAAATTATCATCATAAACTTACTCCATCACAGGCCAAGATTAAAAATTCGTCTTGGTCAGGTTGAATCACAGTTTCAGTCGTATAAGGATGACCGGTGACCAAGTCTTTAAGATATGAGTCGCCGAGCGCTCGTGTCACCGCAAGCACCCCATTCACCCGGTTGTTCAGTATTAACCCTCCGGCTTTCGATATCCTTCGTCCCTCATTTTCGTCCATTCCCTTGTGGTCGTACGACAAACGAAGCGCCTTCCCGTTGCGACACAAAACAATCCGGGCGTCACCAACGTTAGCAGTGTACAGCACTCTCTGTCGCGTAGCTTTTTGCTTGGCTTCTTGAATCGCTGCCGCCGCCGCTTCAGCCGTAGAGTTGGATCGGGGAGTAGAATCTTTCCCATCTTTCAGTGGCTCGTTATTCTTCTCATTCTTTTCCGCCTCTTTCGCCGCGGCCGCGGCCAACGACGCAATAGCCTGAGACCCTGTGGCGGAATGGTTGGTGGGCACACGGTCCTCCCACCGTAGCACTGCCGTAATAGCTGTACACCCACTGTTTTTGAGCGGTAATTTCTCTAATTGATTATCGGCCGTGGTGTATGTCTGATCGAGCAACTCGGGAACGGGCGTATTGGGATATTTGCGCATTAACTCTTCCAGGATGACGTGCAATTTCTTCCCACACCACTCGGCAGCAAAAGTGCCTGCATGCCCATCAAAAATAGCAAAGTAGCCATTGTCGGTCTCCACCACGTGTTGGGCAGAATTGGAGGGGATGGTGTTGAGGCTGTTCCTATCTTCTCTCGAAGTTTTCTTGGATAATGAGCTGTCAGATGACAATACAGGCGCCGGTGTTCCGAGGAAATTGTAAAGATACGAATGAGTGTCTTCCATAGTACGGCGACACTTCTTGTTCTTGTCTTCTGTCACACCAACCAAGAAGGAGGAATTGGGCGTAGGTTGCGATTCGCCGGCCGAGTTGTTCAGCGAGCCCTGTGGCACGCTCAGGGCAGCATCTGTCTTGGACAGCCTCTGCATCGGTGTCTGAGGGCCGTCCTTGTCACCGTGTATTAATGAGTTTTTGGCCTGGGTAAAGATCTCTTTCGCTTTGGCGCTACTACTCCTCCGCTTCTTGGAGTCGGCCGTGGGCGAAGCGGAGGCCTCTTCTGCTGGCTTTCGAGTCTCGGATCTAGGGCTCAAGTCATTGGTCTTGACTGTGATGCTGCCACCCGGAGAAGTGGGGCCATTGTGGTTGCTGTCAGTGCTGATTCGAGAGGGTGTGCTATCCGAATCTGCGTCCTTCTCTTTCTTGCCTCCGAAGACACGGTTGAGAAAGCCTCCCGAGGAGGTTCTCCGATCGGTTGTGCCCGCCAGCTTGAAAGAGACAGAAATGCGCTGGGAGCCTTGGGCCGGATAGCAGGAGCGCCTCAAGCGAACGTACTTCGGGGAACGAGGGTGCGGAGCTCCAGGGTGTGACAGGAGGGAGGACCTACAGGACGAGTGGTGCTCTCTGTCTGAGGACAAGGAATACGAGGTCGTTCGAGGAAGAACGCAGAGGCGTGAGTGGTAGGTAAGTGGCGGTTCGACGAGTGCAGAGAAGCAGTATGTTGGCCTGGGTGTTGTTATTGATGAGGAGGTGTATTATTGCAGAAGCCCAGGTCGATCAACTCGGGGTTTTGACTCGAGGCGACGCAAGGCCCGGTCACGGGCGTGGCAAGGTGATCGGAGTAGGTGCAGCAAGAGGAGCGCAATAAGATGAGGTCAGTAGTGATAGCACCCGCCAGAGGCAGGGCGGTCGAGAGGGTAGTACAGTAATTTATGATTGGGTGAAAAAGATGAGGATGAGAGGATGGAGGTGGCAATGCAGACTGCGCGCAACTCAGCAGGAGAAGATAATGTAGGTAGGGAATGATGAAATTTGGGCTTGCGATGTTGGTGGTGCGTGGTGATGGAAGGATGAGGGGGAAGCGTGGCTTGCTTTGTGGGCGTGCCTTTGCTCTGCTCTGCTTGCTTGTTCTTTCCACCTCTCTTTTGCTTCTTTCAATCGCTGGGCTGGAGGTTTGTGGGGGAGGGGAAGACCAAGGGTGGGCGAGAACCAGAGAGGCTGCTCCTGCCCCTTCCAAGGATGAACCACATCATCAGACCGCCCCTGGAAGCTAACCAATTACCTAGGTCCAGAGTTAGGTAATTGTGAGGGAGGTGCCTAGAGCGGCTGGCCAAGGCGATTTCCGGGATGCCTGCCTGCTTGCAAGGTGCGTGGGTACTTGGCTCGCCATGCACCAAGCGAAACCTGTCCTGCTTGTCTCTAATTATGCCTGTTGTGCATCTACCTACCACCACTTCTGTGCTCGAAGGCACATAATCTGCGGGTATACTCAGCAAAGACGGAGACCAATACCCATGCACAGTGCAGGCATCCATCATTCCCTCCACCGTTGCCATTATTCATGCTCTTCGCCCCCCAAAGACCAACCTCCGACACCGACAACGTGAGGAACCCTGTACCTGGCAAGCTGTCAGGCTCCCCTTTAAAGCCGTTTTGGCCTTTTTAGGGGCGGAGTGTTCAGTGGCAACCCCGATCCGGCCGAGTTGCTCGGCGAGCCGTTGTTCTACCGGAATGCCCCGTGTGTGGTAGTGATCAGGAGGTAGACAAGCAATGCATACTTGTAGAAGTACCGAGTACGAGGTATCAATCTTCCCCCTTCCTGTTCAAGACGTCTCTGATCGACCTATGTAGCGTGAACCAAATATTGCTCGCTACCACACGACGACAACTGCTCCGTACGTCTCAACGGCTTACAAACGTTGGACGAGGCGCAGGCTTAATTCCGTTGCAGAACAGCGAGCCCACACCTTTATATGGTTCCTCACGATGCGGGCTTACGCAGACTCATGGTTCTTCAATCCTCGAATCGGACTACGCGGGTCTTGCCCTGCAGACTTTCTATATCAAACGTACGCTTGACTTCTTTGCATTCTTTCACACCCCCATGCGGGTTGCTTCACCCTACAAGATAGCCCTTAATCCTATAGGATTACATGTATATTGCATTCGTGGGTTAGTTGCAGGCAAAAAGACATACACTCTCTACAGAATGCGATACGGAGGACACTACAATTCCCAGGGACCTGGAGACTCGGCCGTTTATCAAGAAGAGCAGCATGTGACCGGGCAGACTTCCAGCGCGAAGAAAGATGAAGGAGCCAGGAGAAAACCCAGCCAAGAAGAGGTGAAGTAAATTACATAGCAAAGCTGCCAGATCGGCATGATTTTCGTATGCGAAGGCCGACATCGCCGTCCACTCTATAGAATTGAACGCAAGAAAAGACGTATCCAGCACATTCCCTGAAGAGGTGATTCAGGGTTGCAACGATGCAGAACATATGGGTATCAGTGGTCATAGGACTCGGGTCAAAGTTACTTCTTCATGGCCTTCTCCGGACTGTTTTCTTGTTAGCCTCGCGCACAGAGATCAGAGGACCTCACATGCTGGAAGGGGATAAACCGCTCCTGGCACTGCGAGCAGGATTTGGGAAGATCTTACTTCTTCTCTAGCAGCCGGCACCACTTTATCCACTCACTAGCTGCTTTTTTGAACACCGTTTTCAGATCCTCCTTGACCTCCTGCATTTCCCAGTGTTCATCTTCCCAATTCCTGTCCTCGGTGTCACGACTGGGAGTCCATCCTATCGCCTCCAACACGTCGCTCTCCGTAGGAGAATGCTCATAGTGCGGGAATAGCTTGGAATCAGCCTTGTGGCATTCCGCATCAAGATATTTGCGAAGGACTTCGAGACGCTGGGAATGGGTGAATGTGAGTTTCAATTTGCTGGATTCGTCTTCGTGGCCGGCAGACGACTGAGTTGAGCTGGTCAACCTCTTGGTCACGGTCCTTGCGGTCTTTGCGCCGCGGAAACTTGAATACGCCCAGACTGTATCGATCTCGCCCAGCCCGCCGAACGGCCAGATGAATGTCGCAAGGATATCGATACCGTAAGCCACAGGCATGAGGCCGGTTGCGATGATGGTGTCTCTCTGCGCTTTGGATTTGGTTCGCAGCATTGTGTTCACAAACTCCTCGCGCATCTGTTGATCGGTCAAGTTCATGGTGGGTGGGTAGATGAGTACCATTTCCTCGACTGCTACCGTCTTGTGCGTTTCGGACCCTTCGTGGTCTCTCTCGTCATCGGAATGTGATTGTTGCGGACCGGGAGATACGCGGCCCAAGAAATCTAAGTTCGAAGACGTGGTTTTATGGATGGCCCAATCGATCCCGCGCGTCGCTTTAGACTTGACACCTTTCCAGCTGGCAGTCTTTGCGGTGCTGGTCTTCGAGGAGCGGACTTCCTCTTGCCATTTCCGCTGCACCTTGTGCAACTTGCCTTCTTTCTGGCCTTCAGCCGGCTTTTGCAGAGGAGGTGGTGGTGGCGTGTAGATCATGAAGCGGGCTGGAATGGTTTCTGGATTGACATTAGGAAGCACTGGTCGCGGGAACGGGACCAAGTAGCCTATCAGTTTATGAGGATCGCGGATATAGTGGATGGGATTATTCGGATCATCCTCAGCTACGAATGGTTGCTTGTAACGCTGGGGTGGAGGTTGGAATTGCTGGTGTTGTTGGCCAGGAGCGTAAGCGGCCGGGTTGTAGACGGGTGGCCGTGGATAAGGAGCCGTTTGAGCTTCGACATCAAAGTTTCCTTGGCTGCTGGGCCTTTGTGGGAGAGGCGGACCCGGAGGATCGTAGCCTGTTGCTGCTGTGGTTTCACATGGTCGCGGTGGCTGAGGAGGAGGTGGTGGGTAGCTGGGATGTTGTCCTTGTGGTTGATACACAAAAGCTGGATGATTCATGTCCACAGGCTGTTGATTGGGGTAGTAGTTAGGATGCTGCGACGGGTCTGCCATTGCGATGTGATGCTACAGTTAATGAGCTGATCTGGCGTTCTCTGACTGAGGAGAAGTCCGCGACACAGAGTAGATATAGGGAAGTCTTCTGTAATAATATGGTCATCTCGTAACCACTAGGCACATTAGGTACGAATAAAAACCACTGACCAACAGACAAATGATGGTGTTGATGGTCACAGGTGACCCTCCATCAAAGTGACGTCAATGTCTAGGGTGCTGTCATTAGGCGCCTCTAATTCCACTAAGCTTCTCTAAGCCTCACTAGCGTCCCGCATCCCGCCATATCCGAGGCGGCGAGCCCAAGGCAGCCGCGATTCATGCTCTTTCATGCATCACATCAGCCTTCATCAGCCACGATCAGTCGTACTACGACCAGACTACGACCAGGTAGACATGAAACTCGGATCAGGGACATGCCGGGTGAAGAAACGCCTCATGTTATCGCTGATTTTACTGCGACAAAAATTGGATGCTGGATTTGTACAAGACATCAATCAAAAGCAGGCCAAGTGGAGATGCCCAGCATCGCTCATGTACATACCTACTCCGTACATGCCCGTCAAAGTCGTAACCCACCTCCATAGGATACGAAGCACGTCTCTTCTCTCCTTTGGGGATCCGTCTGTTTATTATGCCTCTCTTGTTAGTGCAAGAACAAAGAGATCACGGGCGACTACAAGACGTAACCACCCACAGCACCCGGGGGACCTCCTTCGAGATCAATTGCTGCCACTCGCCTCCTTGCCTCGTTACTCTCCCGCACGAGGTTGCCAAAGTATTTTCGCGCGACCTCACTCTCTCTCTTCGTTTTCGTCACATCTTCTTTCCTTTGTCTCAGCTCTTCTACATTTTGGGCGAGGTCTGCCGTTAATTGTTGGGCCGGGTAGCGGAGGACGCGACGGACCTCGGAGGCGATTCGGTGGGCGTTGCTGTGCGTGTAATCCATCTGGGCTAGAGTGGCCGAGAGTTTCTGTGCGAGACGCGGTGGCAGGGTTTGCGGGATGGTGGAGAGAATGTAGGCCACAGCCAGGATCGCTTGCAAGAACACCTCATTAGTTGAAGTTCGAAGATTCACAAGGAATCACAGTACTCACCGGCAGCAACAGCGCCTGGCACAATCAACCTCCTCAGATTCCGGCTGCCGAGAATTTTGGCGGCGCCGAACGCTCCATCAACCCACCCGACACCACCGACTGCCCTGGTGCCTAAGGTCCCGGCGACAGTGAGCGCGAGCCCCGTGCCTACGGTCTTCTCTTGTCGCTCCCACAACCCAGCAACGTCGAAGAAATCCCAGATATCGACGTCTGTATCCACAGACCGCACCAGAGCGTCCTTGCGGCGCTGGAACATCTTGTCTGCTGCGAAGTTCAGGTTGTCATAGCTGGAACCTACATGCAACAAGCCAAGTGACTTGATAGTATTGACTCCTTGCACAGTCCTTGCCCGGCCGTAGTTCTCACAGCTGGCGACTGCTGCGGAAATTTGATCAAGCATGGCAATGCGCAAATCTTCTGCATATTGGAATGCAGAAAATATCCCAGGGTATTCAATGCCATGGTTTTGATTGCCGACGTTTGCAATGGTGCTGGATAGAGTGGATCGAGTGTGGTTGTACACCTCTGTGGAGGTCGAGTCGATTCCTTTTTCGACTTGTTCCGAAACGATGGCACGCTGCTTCTGCTTTTCTTCGAACTCCGGCTCGATTTTTGAAAGTTCACTGGACACGCGGTCCAGCTCCGATTGTGCCACGTCGCGGTTCACCGTGGCCAGGACGTTCATGTCGCCCAAGCAGTTCATGAGATAAGTCTTTGCAGGCGCAAGCTTCGAACGTGCTCTCTTCTCCAGGACAAATCGCCGGAGGGCGCTTTCCAGGACTTCAAAATCTCGAATCTTTTCCTTGTCTTTCCCCTTGCCCTTGTCCGAACCGTCATCGTCGTCATCCCCGGGAGGATCCGATCCACCACCGCTGCCACTGCTCTCACCAGCAACTCCATCGATGAGCAGCGAAGGCACCATAGGAATGGCATTGCTAGATACGAAATGGACTAATTCTTGCGCTTCCTTGAATGTCTGTGGGCTCAACTTAGCCAGTTGGTCCAGAATCATCTTCTGACACCGTTCTTTATCGCGGATGTTGTCAAATCCATTAACCACCATGAATATGTAGGCTTTCTCGTGCGCTGCTTGCCAAATGAACTCCTTAGCAGAGAGTGTAAAGTGGTTTGCGGCCGAGACCACAAAGACAACCACGTCGATTTCTTCTTGGCGGGCAAACACAGCCGTGGTCTTGACCGAGTCTGAATTCAGGCCCGGAGCATCAATCAGCGCGATGTCGACAACGCCGTTATTGAGTAACGACTGGTCGATCGTCCTGATATCTTTGACATAGACCTTGCACTGCATATATCGGTCATTGTCAACGACAATTTTCTCCAGTTCTTGCAACGAATAAGAGTCGTAGGTGCTTTCATCGTTTCGGTCGTAGACGGAATCTTTGTGAACGGCATGGACCTCTTCGATGCCACCATTCTCTTTTGCATCGAGCACTTCGCAGAAAATACTGGTACAGGGTTGCTGATCTTCGGGCAGAATCTTGCGGCGAAGGAGGGCGTTGCAGAAGGTCGACTTTCCAGCATTTAGATCACCAGTGACCAAAACCTTGCTTGACGTATCCTCTATTCGGTCCCGGAGTGCCAATAAATGCCGTACGCTCTGGCTTATTTTTCCATCCAGTAGCGACGCGATCGATTTCTTCTCTAGAGAGTGGACCAGTTCCGTTTGAGATAGCGCGCCGACCTTGAGGTCAAGCTTGAGAATGGAGAACTCCTGCGCGATTTGTGGTGTGACGAGTCGTGGTTCTGGCGTCCGCCTGTGTTGTGCCTGCGAACTTGACTCTCCTGATGTATCTTCTCCTGCTGAAGTGCCAGCTCTTCGCAATGCCCCTGGCCGTTCATGTGCTGTCTTTTTGAGAAACATCTGTCGCGACAGAACTGCCGCCTCCCTCGTTGACTGCACTTCTCGTAGGGCCGGTCTGGCAGCTTGGCTTTCTCTCTCATCTTTCTGGACGGAAGGGTAGAGCGCAGGCCATTGAGAATTCATCTCCTGTAGTTGTTTTAGCAGTTCCACGGTTTGCGAGATGGCTTTGGCGAGGGCGACGCGATTTTGGTTGTAGTAGAGCTGATGCACATGGCTGGCGAGCGATCGTTTCTCTGTTTCTGACATTCTTGCGGGTTGTCCATTGATTTGGGGAGTATGGGCAGGTGTCGGTCTGTCTCTGAGGAATTCGTCCTCCCATGCGCGCATCTCGCCACCAGACTGTTGCACGTCGCTTGCCATGCTGCCGTAGCCAGAATCTCGTTCCAGCTGTTCCATAAGAGCTGCAGCATGAGATGGTTGTGATCCAGTGCCAACAGTCATGTACTCGGGCCGGTATGCACGTGGGTGGACAGGGTTGGGCGACGTCAATTCGTCCTGGTCTTTCCAGTTATCCGAATGAGGATCCAGGGATGGGTGCGATGAACCTTCGCCAGGTTCGTCGTTGTGGCTCATGTCGGAAGTGGTCATTAATAGTCCCTAATCGATTGTTGCAGAATTCACCGGATCTAGGGGCTCATCTAGGTCCATGATCATGTCCGTGGCTGAAGCTTCAGAGAATACTCTGTGGATGTTTCTGTCTGTCCACGGAGAAGAGGCGAAAGTCGCAGTTTGAAGTGGTGAGAGGAAAAACCCGATGTTCTTCCGGCAGCGTCAGTGGCTGCTGCACCGACAGTCCAGTTCACACTTCCATGAACCACAGCCTTGACTGTAGCTGTGCCAAATCCTATGACATTGGTCCTTCGATTACAACCTTGTACTGAGTCAACAGTAAATTATCTTGCCTTTTTCTCCCGGTCACCCTTCAGACATCTCACCATGAATGTGAGTCTGCTATCTTACCGTCCACGTCCGCCTCTACCCCGCTGACCACCCGATATCAGATTATAGAATGGGCCTTTGGCAAACGCATGACTCCAGCCGAGAGGCTACGCAAACACCAACGAGCTTTGGAGAAGACTCAGCGCGAACTTGACCGTGAACGTGTAAAGCTTGAGAATCAGGAGAAAAAGCTTGTGGCAGACATCAAAAAGAGCGCAAAGAATGGGCAGATTGGAGCATGCAAGATACAAGCAAAGGATCTGGTCCGGACGAGGAGGTATATTCAAAAATTCTATCAGATGAGGACCCAGCTGCAGGCGATCAGTCTGAGGATACAGGTAAACATCCCAAAATCCTTTGCAGCGAGGAATGTCCACTGACCAAGGCTTTGCGTGTAACAGACTGTCCGGAGCAATGAACAAATGATGCAGTCCATGAAAGGAGCTACCATGCTACTCGGAAGCATGAATCGCCAAATGAATTTGCCTGCTCTACAGCGAATTGCCATGGAGTTTGAACGCGAGAACGATATCATGGATCAGCGCCAGGAGATGATGGACGATGCCATTGACGATGTCACCGGGTTGGAAGATGAAGAGGAAGGGGAAGAAGTAGTGAATCAGGTGCTGGATGAGATCGGAGTTGACTTGAATAACGCGGTAAGACCAATTGCAAGCATTGAATGCCGAAGACTAATTCCGTGCCGCAGCTCGGTGAAACACCAACTGGTATACAGAAGGCGGCCGTGCCGGAAGGCCGTGTCGCCCAGGCAATAGGTGGAGGAGGTGAGGATGATGACTTGCAGGCTCGTTTGGATAGTCTGCGAAAGTAGGACTGAGAACAGGGATATCTGGAAAGAAGACTTGCATGTCGAGCACGGCGTCAGGCGTTCAAAGCAGACGGGGATGTCTTGGTCTATTTTCCAAGTGCGAACAACTATCTACAATGACGACTCGATCCCCTTGGTTGGGTTTTACAATAGGTCCTCTACTTTACCCTTTGCCAGGGAAGTCCCAAGAGCTAAAATATTGCATGAGAAAAGCAACACCCCCCAAAAAGTTGCTGCACCCAGAACTTAAACCCTGTATTAGAGAGGAGTTACAACGATTCCTTCGGGCAGAAATGTATCTCATGATCAATGGACATAGAGCTCCATCAAGGTGCTCCGTAGACAATCTTTGAGCAAAATGTCAAAATAATATTCGGTGCATCTCACCCTCTCGCCCTCCTCCTTCGCGCCCGGAAATCCACATCGGCTGCCAGCGTCGATGCTCCAACCTTGTAGACAGTATACCCGACGACTCTTTGTAGGTTCATTTTGTTTTTACAATTTCAAGCACATTGGCTGGAGTATATCATGCGCTTGCATATTCCTCAATTAGTCAGCTCCACTGTAATGGGCTGGTCTAGAGGCGCGCCGACATTGCTGTAGGCTCCCTGGATATTGCCTAATTCTCTAATCAGTCTATGCACAAACCAGCAAACCAGGAAGGATTGATGTCAAAGGTAGGCCTTGACGCAGTGAACGTACCGGGAGGATAATAGTTGCAAACAGTGAAGTACTGTGTGAACTCGGCACCTACAACGCCGTTGGGGCAAAACTGCGTCGCACAACCAACTTGTTGAGTGCCTTTCCACACAATCTGCGAGAAATGGCCCCATGAATCGAAGTTACTGGTGTCCGGATCGTCCAAGCCGTAAGGGAGCGGGTAGTTGGGCATCTCCTTATTGTACATGTCATCGCCGATCATAACTGGCACTTGCGAGGAGGTGTATCCAGCGCCGATGTTCTGACCATAATCACCGCTACCAGCGGTCCTGAGATGGTCGAATGGTTTAGTACTGATTCACCAAACGGGCGCAACGGAAAAGGACGAGGATGGAATTACTCACGTGTTGTGGCCATATGTACAGCTGGCGGCAATTTGGGCGGCAATCGTAGCCATATTGTCTGACCAAGTCAGATCAGCTGCACTGTGGTTGCGGCGGTGAACGTTGTGAGCTTCAAGGATGGCATCGTTATAGGACAAAGAGCGAACATCATCTGTCACGACTGCCCCCGGCGCAACAGTTGTGCCTGTAGTGGATATGGTTGTGGTGGATATGAACGATGTGGAGAGCAAGGTGGTGCTGGAAGAGGGAGTGGTTGCCGTGGAGCCTGTTGAAGTAGTCGTTGACAATGTGGTACCAGAGGTAGAGGAGGTGTCGGATGTGACTGACGAAGAGCTGCTTGTTGAACTGCCACTGGTGCTGATGGACACACTTGTGCTCCCACCTGTACCGTTAGAAGTTGAGGTTGAAGTTGTTGAAATGCCGGTGGTGAGGGTTGACGTGAAAGAGCTCCTGCTGGTACCCAAAGAGGTTGTGGTGTTTCCCCCAATGGGACCAACGCCATTGCTACTCGAAAGGGACGTTGTTGTACTGGTGATGCTAGTGGAAGTAACGGTGCTGTCTCTCGCGGCAGTTGAGCTGGTCAACATGCTGAGAGAGGCGGAGGTGGATGGAGAGCTTGACGTCTTTGCGCCTCCAGTGCTGCTGCCGAAAGTGCTTGTCGATGCACTGGGGGTTCTGGATGAACCTGAAGATGTGGAGCCTCCAATTGGGCCAATGCCACTGCCGCTGCCGCTGCCGGATGAGGAAGACGTTGAGAGCACGGAGGTGCTAGACGACTCTTGGGTGGTAGTCGGATAGCCCCAGGTAGTTGCACTCGATCTTGTGGAACCACCGACAGGACCTACGCCTGCGGATGAACTGGAAAACCTTGAAGAGGTCGACGTAGAGCGAGGAGGCCGAAGCCAATCGCTCCATGGCTCAGGTTCTGCGTTTGTCGGAGCAGAGCCATAGATGGTCGTAAATTTCGTCTGAGTTCGTGTCAATGTACCGGCGTCTTCTCCGAACTTGGGTTCCCAGTCTATCCAAGCTAGATCATCAGTGGGCTGAGGACCTGTCCAGATCGTCGTTGTCAATCCAGGGCCGTGGCCTCCAGGAGTTGGTTCCAGTTCAATGACAATTCCGGTCTTGGTCGTTATTGTTCCCGTGGTGCTGTAGACTGCCACTATGGGACCTGCCTTAGTCACAACCTCTCCGGGTGCACCAGGAAAATGCGGGCCAAAAGGTCCAGTTTGCGGCCCTGGGCCTGGAAAATCTGGAAAATCTTGCCCTCGAACAACCGGGGTGGCCCTTACTTCCCCGTTGCATGGACAGGACTGAATGGTCCTTGTAGCTGTTTCCGTCACTGTAACCTCTCTGACCCAGTCCGTCCAGGAGCATAGTGCCGGGCCAGCAGCTGCTACCACCGTAAGTATCATTGCTGGGAACTTCATGTTAGACAATAACGGCAAATAAATGCTACTTGCGGTGTTGGGGATATTGGGTGGCGAGTTCGGGGTTGAGCTGGGTCAAAAACTAATAGTCCAGAAGGGAAGTGAATATAAGGGCAAGGAAGGAAGAAAAGAAGAGTGGAAGATGGTAGGATCGAGATTCATTGCGGCGTTCGAGAGATTTATGTGTCCTTGGTTTTCTCTTTACCCTCGAGCGGAAAGTGGCGCCTTGTGATGCGAGCGCCTTGTTCAACAATACTTTCGATGAACCTCTTCCGGTGGGTGAGTCGAAAGAGATTAGACGGCGGATATGGACCGCTGTCATAGCAACTGGCCCGAGTTCCAGATGCGAATGATCTCGGCCTTTGCCATATTCCGCTCCATTCAAGAGCGGAATGCTGGAAAAACGTGGATGGATCGAAGAACAGGTCGTCCAGGAAACCATATTGCGCATTGGAAGAGAACAGGTTCTAGATCGATGACAGAAACGGTGCCGAAGAGGTGTAGACGTGGTATTTATCATTGGATCTAAAAGCGTGCTCATACAGGTGAGTTACAAAAGGGGCCCGGACCCAGGGGAAGGGAGGAACCCAGCCGTTTGGGTGTGGACAGAGGCCTACTGCCTGGTACAACTTGAATGCTTACTTTGAAGCTGTGCCACCTCGAAACGGCCAGGACAAGTCGAAGATGGGACAACTATCAAAAGGGAGATTGCGGACTGGTGCATAGATGATGTGGTGGGGGTGGTGTAACAACAAACTTAGTGGTGTGTACGAGGCTGTCAGAGATGTCAAAGGCCTCGGTATCAAATTTGAGTAGAGCGTACATTGCCTTCAATGCCACCTGTACGGACGAATGGGTTCGCAGGTCAGAATACCAGGAGTTGTCCATGACGATGTCTCTCGGAGGAGATCATTACTTTCCGTAACGCGAGGTGAAACCGGAATGCGCAGGTCTCATTTGGGAATTTGCAATTGAGGGGGTGGCTTGGGATGCTCGGTAGAGCTGAAAGGGCCATTTAGACAAAACCTCTATGTCGATGTGGTGCCAGTGCCTGCAATATGCGATATGTCTATAGCTGGGTTTGATGAAGTCGTTTGACGTTCGCACTGTGAACTCAGGGGCAAGCCAAGACAACGGCAGTAAGACTTTCGGATAAACTATAATCCGAAAAGCCTTTCGATTCAGAGGATTCGGTCATTGGCTGCAGGCCGACTTCACCCAGGCGGTGCCCAAAACCTGTGGCCACAAATTGTAAAGACCATCCAAACCCCGACATGGGTGGATAGCGACATTGGTTAAACATACTCAATGTAGCCTTATACAGCTTTCTACGGTCCGAATCTTCCACAGCGCCTTATCAGCAATGTGTCACGCCAGCACTGAAAGCAATGGCTGATCGTGGAGACGATTCCGTTGTCTACTCAAGAGTCCAAGGGCGGCCATTCCTGTATCCATGGGTTAGTACGATTGTTCCTAGTCCTTCACCCAGCTCACAATGTACACAGAACCGCCACATGCGCCATCTGCATGGAATATCCTTGCGCAATCTCTATGTAACCTCGAGCAGTCCTAAACGACAGGGCAAGACGACTACCGACGACGACGCTCCGTACAATCTCGTCAGCCCAGCAAAGCGCGCTCTGCACGAAGAGTCAAACCCATCGCATCTAACCCACTCGCGTTCATTCACGAACCTTCCCGCTGCCATCGACGATGCTGGGTTTGCCGGTGGTCCACAGAGAGCTGTCACTTCCTTCGAGAGAAATGAGAAGGGACACACCAGGCCCGGCGGGGCGAGACTTCGCAGGAGAAGTACTCTACATTGGGCTACGACCAGTCCCCGAGTACGTCAGTCGAGGCTGGAAGATATGGTCGTCAAGCGCCTTGCCGATACGTGGGTTTCGGTACATTGTGCAGGCATTTCCGAACCTGTCTATATCAGTGAGGTCGTAGAAAAGTCCATGAATCCGAGCTTTGCGTTCTTCGACTTAGAGAACAGTGGGCCGGAAATATCAAGATCAGACGAGTGTACCATCCGAGTGTGGGCACGGCCATCGAAGACAGAAGACTACTCCCTGCTTGTTGAACTGGACTTGAACCTACGATCATTGCAATTCATTGGACGAAACCTGGAGAATTTCCACCACCCCTTGCCTCAAAATTGCATCTTGCTGCACTTATCTGATGGGATCTACACCAGTTTCACAGACTTGCCCGCCGAGCGGCATCCTACGATCGAACATTCAATTGATCATAGAGCCGGGAGTAGCAAGCCGGGCTCCACGTTCGACGCCCTGATGCAGCTTGCCAACCTGGATGAGTGCATTCAGGATGCCATCAAAGTGCGCTCGCAGCTAGAGGAGGATATCAACAACATCCTTGCCAAGGCACACGTCCTCACAGTCGAGGCGGAAGCAGAACCTGAGATCGATGACGAGAACCCTCTGGCAAAGGCGGCCTTGGCTGCAGAACAAAGACAGCTCAGACAACTGAAGAAAAGGCGAGACGAACTACAGGAATCTTTGGAGAACCAGAGACACGCTCTGGGCGTGGGGCGCGAAGCTGAAACCGAATCCAGAAGGCTGGTGCAGGAAAGAGCAAAAGAATCCAGGGAGCTTGAAGCTCAACTCAAACAGATTGGAACAGAATCTAGCGGTCAGGTTAGACGAATATGCGAGTCTCTTCTCGTTATATTTCCCATTGAACCACTCAAGGATCGAACCCTTCAGTTCACTATTCGTGGCATTTACCTCCCCAATTCAGTCTACAACGACACAAACCGGGATGAGATTGCTGCAGCGCTTGGATTCACTGCTCAGCTGGTGCATCAGCTGGCGCTCTACCTGTCGATACCCTTACCCTATCCAATTGAGCCATATGGATCAGCATCTTACATCACTGATCCGATATCCATCGGGCTCAGCCAACGAAGATACCCACTGCATCCAACGACCGTCCCTTACAAGTTTGACTATGGGGTCTTTTTATTGAACAAGGATATTGAGTTTCTGATGAACCGACAAAGTTTGAGGGTTCTTGATATTCGGCACACTCTTCCGAACCTCAAGTATCTCCTCTATGTGTTGACCGCAGGCACAGGCGAGATGCCCTCGCGGAAAGCTGGTGGTGTCAGAGGATTGATGGGAGGTCGCACCACACCAGACATACTACGACGAGCCAGCGAAGACAGTGTCCGGAGTCTGCCGCCACCGCTAAAGCATGAGTCCGACGACATGAGGACTCTTGTCGGCAGCAGAGAAAAGGATACTGATCCTTTTGTGACGGCATCCCCGGCCGTAGGTCTTCCATATCGACAAGGTTTCTCGGGGACAAGGAATAGGTGATAAAGGTGAGCTGACACTTCTGGCGTGATTGGGGCACAACGGATTGATCTTGTGGTCTGTCTCTACGCCTCTCTGGCCAGCTCTCTGCATCTCACGTGGTCTGGTGTTGCCCTTCACGATTAAGGCAGGGCATGATGGTACGTGAATCAGTGACACGGGTCCGATCATGCCTAGTATGTGCACCTATTCTATAGTGAATATCAACCCGCGACCTGAAGCAAAAAGAGACTCATCGCGGTTCTCCAAGGTTCCCAATTTCATCATTCAACCTATAATCGTTTCTTAAGTGACTCGGGCGCGTTATGGATGATAAGGTGTATTCCGAGTCGTTTGAATTTCCACATGTGCAAGATGCCGAATCAGAAGATGCCGAACCAGACTTGTATGAAGGGTATGAAGAGTTCATGCGGGATGTTGAGGCTGGCGCTTTTGACGGCTTGGACGTGTTCATACTGGAGGATGTGGCTGCCGATAGTGAAGCCTCACTAGTCTTGCCGTCGGCTATGCAAGTTTTCGATGCTGAAGTGGCACCGCCAATAACTGATGGCGCAGCGCCCGTGGTGGGGCATGGCCTCGGCCCCGTTCAACTCCAGCCTCAGCCAAATTACTCTCCGCTTGGACTCGCTCCTCCGGACGGCTATCTCGGTGTCGGTATCGCAACACTCCCAGCATTCCAAGCTGCTGCTCCACCTTATAGTAGTGCCTTGCCTGCTATGGCCTACAATGCTCATATTCAACTGCCTGCCAACAATGTGATCCAGTCAAATAGCTTCAAAAACAGCTCTTCACCAGAGCCCGCTGACGCTACTGCTGCGCAACCCCGCGAGGGCAGGCCTCACCGACGAGGCTATCAAGCCTGCCAACGATGTCGTGAGCGCAAGGTCAAGTGTGACTTGGGCAGTACGTTACACGAATGAGAGTTACCTGTCTTGCCACTAACGGTGTCATGTCCCAGGTGTTGATGCGCCCACGGATCCCCCTTGCAAGCGATGCCTACGCGAGCGACTGCAGTGCGAGTTTGCGCCCACCAGAAAGAAACAAAAGAAGTCGGACGGCACTGCAAGAGAGGTTTCCCAAACATATGACAATGGGGAAGCACTATCAATAGATAACAGTCTGTCCCCGTATGGGCTTCCGACGGGCTCCCGACCGTTAACTTCTGCCGTCTCGACGGACAATGGCTTTGGTCGTCACTCATGGTCACCTCAAATGTCTCAAACACGCGGAGAATCTGTCGCCTCTCAACCTCGAAGCGATCCACGCCCCGCGCAGACTTCCACCATGTATCCCACCTCGACAGGGATCAAGCCTGCATCCGATGTTCAGCTGCACAGTCAGGTCGCCGCTGCAACCTTGGGCGCTCCAGTATCGAGTACTCAAGACAGCATCATGCTCTTGGTGGATGCTGCCAACGTCTTCGAAGATGTCGGCCCAGGTGACAAGGACAGCCCCCTCTCCGACCGTGGTGGACGGAAGAGGACGATCTCGAGTTTCGGTCATGGCGGTCCGGCAGAACCTCCTGGCATAGGCCTTTCGCCAACCGAGCAAGCCGAACAGGAAGCCGGTTTGAAGACCTGGTCACAGATGCGCTTTGTACGCAACGGGTGGTTCACCGCTTGGGAAGCCATGCAATACGTTGAGTATTTCTACGACAAGCTGGCTCCCATGACACCAGTCGTGTTTCCGGATTTCAGATCGCCCATCAAACATCACGTTCTGCTCGCTGACGAGCCCATTCTAGCGCTGGCCATCCTCGCCATTGCTTCGCGTCATATGCCTCTCTCCGGTCACGCGGCGATGTCTCGATCATATCAGATTCATGACAAGCTCTGGACTCACCTTCGCCGCCAAGTGGAGCGGCTTCTTTGGGGCCAGGAACAGTTTGGGGGAGGATTCTGTGGAGGCGGCAACAATGCAAAAATCCGTGAGTCCAACACAGGCCAAATTACATGGCAAGGCAGCCTGCGCACCTTGGGCACTATCGAGGCTCTTCTATTGCTTACCGACTGGCAACCACGCGCGCTGCATTTCCCACCTGGAGACGAAGAAAACGGCCTTTTGGACCACAGCCTGATCGTTACAAGCGAGGTGAATGCCCAGGCGGCCACACAACTCGATGAGCGGGGAGACGCCCGGGACTACGACAATCTCCCGTATGCAAGCTGGCTTGAGCCTGCGTGGAGGTCCGATAGGATGTCCTGGATGCTTCTTGGACTTGCCCAAAGTCTTGCCTTTGAACTTGGTGTTTTCGATACGAACCACTTCTACTGCCGTCACCAGCACGGGCCGGAGTCGGATTGTGCGCGGAAGAGGCGCATCCGGCGTCTAGTGCTCGTTTATGTCGCGCAAACCAGCGGCAGAATGGGCGTTCAGTCTTCTCTCAGCGTCGACGAGTGGGAAACCGATGTCAACTGGGACAAAACCAACCCAAAGCAAGACCATCCGATTGATATGATGCATGGTTGCTGGGTGCACGTGGCCAAAATCATGAACCAGGCAAATCGGCAAATATTTTCGTCGCACCAGTTCACGCGAGAGCTGACAACTACTGGCAGGTACAAGGAGGCAATTGCTGATATCGCTCCCCTACTACAAAACTGGAAAACCGAGTTTGAAAAAGTGAAACCTCACATCCACCCAGTCATGCAATCCATCTTGCTCATGGAATATGAGTATGCTCGCCTGTACATCAATTCCCTCGGGCTCCAGAAGGTTGTCGAGTCTTGGGTAGAAGGCGGGGCAACCATGCGCAAGGCAACTCTGCTTAGAATTTCGGAAGAAAACAAACCCTACATCGATGAAGTCACTGAAGCCGCTCTGAACATTCTCGGTCTCGTCATTGACGGCATCGCGGCCACAGGTTTCTTGAGAAACGCGCCTGTCCGCACATACCTGCGAAGCCTGTCGGGCATGATGTTCACTCTGAAGGTGAGTAGCAGCCCTTCCATTTCTCCCGTGGTATTGGCAACTGACCTTGTTATGTACAGCGCTTCAGCTTGGGGACCCACGAGGGGCTAGTAAGAAAGTGCCTCCAGCAGCTCGATCAGATCACTGAGCTTTTGTCCAAAGAAGTCGTTGACGATGTGCACCTAGCTTCGTCAACGTCTCGACTTGTGCAAAATATTGTACGCAACGTGAAGCAGACAATGATTCGAGTCCAGCACCCTGGAACAGGGTCTGCAGGTCCAAGCCGTGAACAGTCTCGCCCACAATCCCCGCATCCCCATGGACATGATGGCGCTGGTGATCAATCGCAACAACAGCAGCACCGACACCAGCAGCAACATCAACATCTGCCTCAAGCTAGCAACTCAATCCAACCCAAGCTCGAGTTCTACGTGAACGATCCTCTCGCCGGCATCCAAGCAAGACCCATGGCAGACTTGGATTCTCAGACATTCGTGCCTCCTCCCAATTTTGGTGGAGACCATGATATTGATTTTCCATTACCCGACGATGTCAACATGAACTCAGCGATGGCTGACCTTCCCGGCGGCGATTGGCTCGCACTGCCACTTGACAACCTCTGGGGAAGTGACGAAGCGACTGTGGACCAAGGATTCGGTGGCATCGGTCCGACCTTGGGTGGCCGAGACTTGCTCGAAGCCATCACCAACCGAAACTACAACCAGATGCAATGGGGCAACAACACTTTTGGCTACGAAAACATATGATATGGGAAAATGGTCTCCTCTTTTTGAAAAGAACGCCACCTCTATCTGGGTCTGCGAGATGGTGGTGGAAGGCCTTTCCAATGACCCCACGAATTGAAAAATGATCTCAAGTTCTCTTCGCAAGATGATTGAAGACCTGAAAAGTCCGGGAGGAACGAACACTGACGGGACTCTGATTGATACGGATGGTCTTTTGGGGCAGTAGATCACCGGCTGACACGCTGAGCCAGCGGTACCGGCGTATGTAGTTCATCATCGAGTCTAGGAGGAACACAGCGGATGCAGATTTAAAAAGGCTTGGCGACAAAAGCGATGGGACTACCGCTCGTAGGTCACGTGTGGCTCACCCAGGCCGCGCCGCTTTTATACCTGCCCATCTCGTCATTCACCCTCCTCACCTCAAGTACAAAACTGCGTCCATTCCACGGATCGGCCTGCCGAGCGCGATCTTCCCTCTCGACACCAGGCCCTTCAGCCCTCACTGTAGGTGTCGTCTCTCCTAGGACGAAGTAAATCAAGATCCTCAGAGAAAAGTTTTTTTTTATTACGCAGCCAAATGCGAGGTGAGATCGCAACGAGAGAATGTACACTCTACCATCCGACTCAGCCATACAGATCCAAATAATTGAGCCCAAAAAGTAAGAGTCATCAACCTTATCCAATCCATAAATCATCTGGACGTACCACTTGGGAGAATTACCACGCAGTTGGTACTATCTCGCCAAGTGTAGCCGACTTGGGTGCGAGCCGGATTTGTCCAGAGTTCTCAGTTTAGCGCCCCAAACACATGCTCTGATCTATACATTTCCATACTTACCTATTTCCCTCCTTTATCACATTTCCTCATCTTCATTCCATATCTACTCGCCCATAACTATATCCATCACGACTGTACTCCCACTCATCCTGCCAACATGTCTATCGTTACTCAAAGAGAGATCAGCAAACACACTCACACAGTCATCTTCCTCCACGGCCGAGACAGTGACGCCCAAGAATTTGCGGACGAGTTCTTCGAGAGCGAGGCATCCGAGCCTGCTGGGAGACCACGCACCCTTCCAGATCTGTTTCCAGGTATCAGATGGGTGTTTCCCACAGCACCAGAGCTTTACTCGAAACGCTTCGACACCACGATATCGCAATGGTTCGATATATGGTCAGTCGAAGATCCTGAGGAGCAAGTCGAAATCCAAATGGATGGATTGAAACAAAGCGTTACCGCCCTGCTGGAATTGATCAGAGCCGAAGAAATTCACGTGCCTCGACAAAACATCTTTTTAGGAGGTATCAGCCAGGGATTTGCGACAGCGTTGTCGACCTTCTTCGCAAACGGCCAAGGGCTCGCTGGTCTAATTGGCCTATGTAGCTGGATGCCTTTTGCCAACCTTATCGAAGATCTTAAAGCATCTAGCGCCAATGACGAGCAGCTTTCCAATGCAGTTCAGAGGATTTACTTCGGTCATCAGTCCCCAGAAGAACCATCATCGCCGTTCCTCCGGTCTACTCCCATCTTTCTCGGCCACTCAATCGATGATGACACTGTACCCATCAAGAATGGAAGGCGAATGTGGGATGTCCTAGTGCGTTCCTTAGGATTGAACGCTCAGTTACACGAGTACGCGGATGGGGGTCATTGGGTGAAGGAGCCTCAAGGTGTGGACGACATTGTGGATTTCTTGAATGTCACCGTGCGAAACCTGGGAATCTCTCATGATGAAATAATACACGTCGAATCGACCATTCGACCTTCTGCTTGTCCAATGATGCCAAGAGATAAAAATACAGCCAACCAAACTCAAGCACAGCTTACTGCTAATATACTCTGAGCCTCAGAAGTCGACGAAGTGCCCGCCTCCTTCCAACTAAAATGCCGCAAGTTCTCAACCACCAGACTATCTCAATGACCCAACGCTGGCAGTTCCAGCGCGCCGACACGTTGTTTACAGCCCAACTTTGTATGAGCCGACGAATTCTGCGGATATAAATTAACCGAAAATGGCCAACACGAATGCGCATTCGATACAGTCGTGCGTGACTCGGCCGCACGCCCAAGCGTTCGTTGGCCACATAGTAGCCTGTGCCGCCGATCTTATCGTGCACTTAGTGCAGAGTGCTACAGCGAGTAGGGCAGGTTATATGTATCGCCCAATGATGCAGGTCTCTAGAGTCTGTCGGTCTATATATAGCGACCTCGAACGTCGATTCGACGTTATGCGGCTGAATAGACTCGCGAACAGGAGGAGGAGCGACAGGAGGATTCATTATATTAACCTAGTCCGCTAACGTAAACAACATTGCTCAAGAGAGAAACATTGGTCCAAACCCACGACATTCGTGCTATGAACAGATACTGCTACTCGTGATCGCTATGGGGAATTGATACAAGCGACTTATGCTGATATCACGCTGGGAACTGTTGAAATTAACGAAACTGCAATGTAAGAGAGTCGCAGCCAGAGTCGTAAACAACACTACGTCAACCGTCATGTAGTACGCGCCCGGGTGGGTCAAGGGTGATCGCCCACCCAGCTCGCGCAAGCCCGGGGTGAGCACAGGGCGGCGTCACCCTCCCACCCAAAGGGAGTGAGTCGCGAGCAGATTGCCCAACCCTGGGCATCTAATTCCCCGGAACCTGGAGTTAAATCGAATCCTTCACTTACATGGCTCCAGCAATTATGGTGCAGTAGCGTATGATGCGGAATGCGCAGGGACCTTCGTGCCCTGGACAATACTCGGAAGGTATTACGGCGAGAGGTGGTTAGATCTAACTTTGCCTCTAGCTCCGAATTTGCCCCTGCTAGTTAAGAAGAAAGGGACTGAGGGAGGACGCCCCGCCACCGAAACTGCGCTATCCTATCGACCTTCCATCGACATCCTCTGTCAAGCACCAATTCTACCACAGGAAATTCCTTATACGTTAATTTGGTTGCCCAATGTCCATATTTTAAAGCACCTGCAAGGATATCGCCTGAACATCCTCGTTGCCTCCTCGAATTCAGACTCGCGCGCTACTGTGTCTCCTTGCTCATGCTCGCATGACCAAAGCCTGCGGCGCGTCCGCAGTCTTGCAGACGTCCTCCGAGTCTCGGTGCATTGACCATGTAGAAACCCCAGTCGTTTGCTGGCGCTACATAACTACGACGCCAGCCGCGGCATGTCCACTGATGCTACGCTCACTGCTCGCCAATTATGGGGCCAGTCGAGTACCACCCACAAGCACCGGACGGCGACCGATGCCTGGTGTACGCCTTTGATTCTACCTAGTGGAGGTGTGCAATGACGGCAAGCTCCTACATGTGGGCGAGACGAGACACTGACCTGGGAGACAGGCATCTTTATTTTCAATGACGATACCACGACAACTCTTTCCGCCAAAGTCACCTTCAAACTCCCATGCGAAAACCCCGAGCCCATCATCAGCCCCGACACCACCGGCAACTCGTCCGTTATTGGCTTCTCCAACCCCTTTTATGCCTCGATATCACCCCAGATCTTCGCTCTTGCTACAGCGACCGTCATCAGCTACATCCTCGTCATCCTCATTTTCATTACTCCAAGGACGTTCTATGTGGGCAGCGCAGGCGGAGGAGGGGGGGCCCGCTTCCTGGGTCGACGTGGAATGATAACAGGATCATACGGGTCGTCTTCGATCGTCGGCGTGGGGCGGAGACCTTTGCTCCAAAAGATTGCAACTGTCACCGTGGCAATCTCTCTTACGATCGCCACGGCGGACACTTTCCACGTCGCGGAGGGGCAATACAACGAGGGATACATTGACTCCAGCCAGTTGGTCGACAATGTGGTGGGCAGTTTGGAAATTCGCATCATCCGAGTCATCTCAGACACATTCTTGTGGCTGGCCCAGGTGCAAACGTTAATACGATTATTTCCGCGGCACAAAGAGAAGGTCACCATCAAATGGCTCGGATTCGCCATGGTATCTTTCGACACGATATTCAGTATCTTGGATTCCTTTGTTAGCGGCAACGCACGGACAAGGCCGAGGAGCTTTTCAGACGCAATCCCCGCCCTGAATTATTTGTTCGAACTGGCGATTTCACTCATTTATGCTTCTTGCGTGGTGTATTATTGTCTGTCAAAAAGGCGCTTTGCGTTTTGGCACCCAAAGATGAAGAACATCTGCCTGGTGGCGCTCTTGTCACTGATTTCGGTTGTCATTCCTGTGGTCTTTTTCATTCTGGATATATCCCAGCCAGATTTGGCAGGATGGGGTGAATATATCCGGTGGGTTGGCGCTGCAGCCGCAAGTGTTGTTGTTTGGGAATGGGTCGAGCGAATCGAATCATTGGAGCGAGACGAGAGAAAAGATGGCATTCTTGGACGGGAGATCTTTGATGGCGACGAGATGCTGAACATGACACCCTCGGAGGACGCTAGTTGGCGCGGGGATGAATCGAGGCCTGATCAAGAAGGCGGTGGGCGGAGGGGCATGGCAGAGGGCGTGGCATCCCATTATCAACGCCTTCGCGTCCGACTGCCGCTCCGAAAGCGGCGGAAGAGGCCTCCTGCGGACGGCATTGCTACTGGTGCAGAAGCGACTGATACAGTCGGTCAAACCATACCAGCTTCACAATATGTGATACCCCAACAGGTTATGACCCCTCCCAGCAGAAGCGATACGGGAAGCGCCGCCAGCACGGTTTATGCCGTACGTTATCACAATTTGACAAGTCCTTCGCCCAATCCCCAACCTGAATTGCAGGCCCAACCTGAAGAACCTGCTGCGCCTGCTATTCCGAAAGCATCTGGTGACTCTGGGTCTTCTCCCTCGGACGCAGAAAAGGAGCTCGCTTTAGAATCAGTTCTTCCACCGGAGCCAGGGGCCCAAAGACGGACCATTTGGCAAACAATGCCGAATCCCTTCAAACGACGACGATCTGAACCTCCAGCAGAAGTGGCCTACGCACAGAATGCGAATGGCGTGCGACGCTCGCCAATCGATCGCACCCTCAATCTCAGAGATCGATTTGGGGCGTTCGCTTCTGCGCAAAAAGAGAGGCTTGCAAGTCGAGGAAATGTGCCCCCGGCTGCCTTGCCAGTCACAGTCATTCCGGCGCCGAAAAGTAATGGTCGCACATGGTCCCCTGACGACGTTCGTGACCGGTCGACAGACGACGATTCTGTCCGCATTGAAACAACAGATGCTTCGACACAGAGACCAGCAACCATAGCAGGACGGCCGAGCGTTGCTGACTCAAGCCCAGCGGTTGTCATCCCACCGCCCATGAACGGCCGAGCCGGGCTTCCAGATGAAGCGCACGTCCGCTCTCACTTCACCCCAAGCCCTCAGCGTTCTGACAGCGCGGCATCTCGAAACCCTTCAGCAAGTCCCACCGAATTGCAGCGACCTCCGCAAACCTACATTACTCGGGGCTCACTCTCCATCTCGGAGCCAGAGTCACGAGCGAGCCGGCCGGCGGACCTTTTTAATACTGCTTTGCCGCGGTCCTCCACATATGCCCGGCCTCCGGCCATTGCTCCAATTGCGGAAGACACAACAAACGAGATGAGCGGTGAACTCTCGCGTCCGGGTGCACACCAGCAAGAAATCTCCGTGCCCCTAGAACAATCTCAGAGGGTGAGCAGTGTGGGTGATCCCGGACGCACTGGTTTCGAATCGTCTGGTAGTGACGCAAATGTCGGGAACTCCTCGGCGGCCACTTCAACTGCAGATCGGGCGCCTCATGAGGAGCGCCGTACCTCAGGGAGCCAGATGAATCAGGATGCTGATGGGAGATATACCGGTGGCACGGCATCCCAATCTAATTAGATAATTGAAAAGTATACACACATAAATGGCATAGGTTATTTCCAGGTCACAAAGAGGGTTATGGGGAAGAAGAATTGAATGCATAACTAGACGACAGCACAATATTAACAATCCCTGCGATGTGCTGTTTAGAACGCCACCTTCTCCTGAAACATTGATTAATACTGCGTTCTGGGCGGCATATGCGCCGAAATAGTCAATGCTGCTGCGGAGCATGGAGGCGATGATCCGCAGATACCTTACGCAGTATTGATCATGACGAATTGTCCTGCCTGACATTGAACGGCATTCCCCTGTGAATCTGTCTGTACCATCGTAACTGTCATTCCTCGCCCTGTCAACCGTGTACCTCCTTCGATGCACTGAATACGCATGCCCCTCAGACCAGGGGGCATGTACCGACGTTATATCCACCGCTGCTTTCCTCAATGACGCTGCAGCATGACTTCGCGTGCCAACCATCTGTACAGCAATGGCCCTGAAGTACAAGGCGCGTTTGGCGTGGACACACTCCCGCTCACCACGGTTGCCCACATCATCTCGTACCTGGATGACGATGTCGCTTCCCTTGCACGACTTTGCCGCACATCACGCGTCCTCTGGTACATGACCCTACCGCATCTGTGGAAAAATGTCACCTTGAAATCATACAGCAGTATCCGCTACAAGGATGATGTGCCCGAAGGATTTGGGAGTGCGAGTCCTTTCTCCATGGGCCTCAATGCCTTAGTGACGAGAAATGTGTCGGGTTTGGTTCGCTCACTGCGGTTGGAGGGAGAATACAGTGCCTCGGATTTGCACGAATATTCAAGAGCTGGGCGCATTTCGGAGAGCATCATGGTGCTAAACATCGCGCTTCGGGCAGCCATTGACCAGTGTGCCCATCTCGAGCGATTCCGATGGGATCTGGACGTCAGACTACAACCGAACATGTACGCGGGACTGGCGAAGCTCTCTAGACTGGAGGAACTGTGGCTTCGCTTTCCTACGAACCGTTCACCCCAACCATCCTACGACATCCCCGCTATGCCGAATCTCAAGGCCTTGACAATAACACATTACGATCCTCTATGTTTTCCCGACGACATATCCACTCTGCTCCTCCACGCGACACGCCTCTCGAGCTTAGTGTTGCACTTCTCACCTCGCATGCGCGAACAAGGGGAACCGTCGGTTGTTCTCATGCACTTTTTCCGGAAAAACATTGCAGCGAAACGGAAACTGCGTTTGAGGAAAATGGGCGTGTATAACCTTCTCGCTAATGCGGACACATCGGATTGCCTTCTCGCATTCGATACCAGCACGATCGAGGATGTGACGGTTCTAAATACATTTGGGCTGGATGAGGACCTTGTTGTGGCCGGGAGGGAAAGCGCCACTCATTTTATCGATCGCACTTGGCATATGATGGTGAACACCAAGGAGAATCAACCAAAACCCAAATCTCTGAGGTTGGATCAGTTGCATAAAAGACATGCCATGGATCTGGCCCAGTTCGTGGGGTTGGAGAGGCTCTATCTCGTCAACGCAAGATATCAATCGAGAAAATCAAACAACACCATGGCAGAGTGCAATGGCCAAGACCGTAGCAAAAGCCTAGGCACTTCGGATTCTGGCCCTCCCTCAGCCGAGCACTCCCCTTGGTCAGGATCAGTCGTCAATGGAACGACCTCTGCCAGGACTACACCTAGTGGCTCAACCTCGTGTTCCGCAACACTCTCCTTAAGAGATCTCTACATCACCAACATCTGTACCATCTGTGGTCCTACCCTTCAACACCTGATTTTACCCTCCCGTTGGCCTCTGCCAACCTCCATAACCGCCCGCCTCATCCGCTCGTGCCCGAACCTAACACAGCTTGCCGCCGCGATTGAATGTCTTGAAGAGTCCCAGATGGAGATGTTGAGGTTATTGATGCCATTCCTGAGTGAGCTGTGGGCTATCCGTGCTCTTGTGCCTTGGTATTCTCCTGATGTCGTCGCGAGCGGTGAGGATGCAAGGAGAAGCAGAGAAGTACACGAGATTTTCGAAAGTTTCCCAGATTCTGTGCACGAGCAGAAGATAAACGAGGCCCTGTCCGAGCGTGTTGGCTCGGAGGGAACCGAGGTCCCGGATTTATCCAAATTGAGGTATATTGGGCTGGGGAGCAAGGTTTGGGAGATTACAACAGTTATGGAAGAGGACATTAACGGGAAAGTTGATTCCGGAGATGACGCTCAAGAAAGCAACACGAATGGCTTCCGTTGTGACGCTAACAGGTCGAAGAAAGAGACCGCCTATAGGCGGCGAGCGAAGAGAATCCAGGAGAAGGACGTGCGACATGTTGAGATATGGAAGATGGACACGTTGGATGTTGTTTGACTTGAGAAGGTCCGAAAGAATTCCTTCTGGCACCACGATACCACCAAAAAGTTCTCTTAGGGAATAGATGGATGGACTAAGTGTATGGGCCGATCTGAGCGAGGATTGATTATCTTCAACACTCACCTCCCGCTCCTGTTGGAGTTCTCCTAGGAAAGATTAGGATTGTATGATTATGACCACTTTCCAACCAGAGGCCGTAATGATTAAGGTTAAACGCGAAGCAGCCGGTGACTCAATTGTTTGTCGATGCAAAAGGGGGCCGCTATACCGCACTGCATGCGGGAAGGACGCTTTCTCATGCATGTGACTCTGAAAAGCGATTTGGGTATAAAAGGAATGATGAATCAAGCTTGCGATGAGAAAGGGATCGACCGTGTAACAACGAGGAAGAAACAGAGTGCTGCTGACGAGTAATTGAGTGCATTGAGGATACGCACGCATGTCTCGGGAGCCAGCCACAGCGAGCTAGAGTATTTTCGCCCCAAATGCTCGGCACCGAAAATGTCAGACACAAATATTTTGCATCTTCAATTTCACTCTCACGCTTTCTCCGTCTCTCAAGCTTCAATGGAAAACTCTCTTCAGAAGCGTCCATGCGGAAGCAGCTCGTTCAGTGCCCTTTGAACTCTTATGATGAAGACTTCGTGCGCCATTGAATCCAATCTGCTCAAGCATGGCACGCTTTGTCAGAGCTCACCGCCATCAACCATGGTCTTGAGCCTCCTCTGATGCTCCTGATCTCCTTCGCTTCTATCTATGCTAGAGCTGGCCGTTTGATTTCTCTCCAAAGCGAGCCAGTGTGGACAGGGAAGCTAGAATAGCACAAGGTCTCGATTCAACGGCCAGATGACAATATCTGGTCGCGGGACTTCCACCGATCTCTACTGTCGCAGCTGTATGTATCATGGGCTGTGGTCTGATTTATGTGGAGACATTGTTGCTTCAACCTCTCAGTTCTGATTGTACATTTTGCAACGCCGAACTCGTCTACAAAGTTCATAGCCACAGGGGCAACCTAGTGAAAGACACCTGCTCGGGTCATGATGGATTGGAACTCGTCTATATTCACACCCCTGTTGACCCCCTTGCCTCCGTTCGCTTCCAGTATCATGGCTTTCAACACCTCAACGTCGTCGTCCTCGTTCAAGGTCTTGGCCACTGCCCGTAAATCCTCCAGTCGAATCACTTGCGCTTTTCCACCAGCGACTTGACCGGGATGGAAGAGATTAAAGGCTGTCTCAACTTCCTCTGCCTTGGTCTCGTCCGTCTTTGATTTAAGCTGGATAGCGCACAGGGCAAGGAAGTGCGGATACGTTACGTAGCCTTCGGACTCGGGATCCAGTGTTTCAATGAATTCCTCCATCTGTGATTGACTGCTCGGAGCAAGGCCTTGTGCCCTGTCAATGGAGAAAGCAAGCAGTCAGTTGCACGGGTCGTCGCAGTGGATGCGCCACAGCGTGTGGTCTTTCGTTTTATTCCTGACTTACTTCAACACCTTCTGCACGTCACTCGTCCGAATGACCCCTTCCTTTTCGTCTTCGTACTCCTCCACCTCATCGATACTAAAGAGACTCCATGCTTCTTTGATCCTGGCCTCTTCTTCTGCCGTGATATCGTTCTCCTTTGCAAGCCTTGACCGGCGGGCTTGTGGCCTAGCAGATGAATTTGCACCTGGAGTAGACTTGAGAGCGGCCTTGCTCTTGGCTGGGGTCTTGCGGGGAGGCATGGTGCAATATCAAAGCAGAGCAGGGTAGTCCGAGAGACTCAACCGACTTGAGGCTTGTTCCGCTCGCGTCAAGTTCAGTTCAAGAGCTTCTGTTGGTAGAAACAATCCTGTGACAGACGAGAAGTGATGGTTGCTGTTCATCGCCACAAGGAATGTTGATTCCTCGGTGACGCCACAGATTTCCAGCCTCGACAAGGCAGGTCCGCGGCTTACGTATTTTTGCCGCCTGCGAACAACATAATAATACCCAGGACAACACAGATATTCTACCAACATATATATTCATTGCCTAGTCCACATGATGTGACTGCGGATATTGGATCATCAACATTGCATCTGCCATGGAGGTCCATCTGTACGTCTACGACCTGTCACAGGTAACGTTCTTGCCATACAAAGACATTGCCAGAACAAGCTAATGGCATCAAAGGGCCTCGCCCGTCAATTCTCTCAAGCCTTGACCGGCATTCACATCGACGCCATCTATCACACGGCGATTGTCTTCAATAACGTCGAGTACTTCTTCGGCCAGGGCATTCACCGAAAAGTCCCTGGTTCAACCCACCATGGCCGTCCGATGAAAATCGTGAGTCTGGGCCAGACGCAACTACCCCTCGATGTCATCGAGGAGTACGTCGAGTCGCTAGAGACAATCTACACGCCCGAATCGTATGATTTATTCCTGCACAATTGCAACAACTTCACGCAAGACCTCGCCATGTTTCTCGTGGGCAAGAGTATCCCCGACGAAATTCGAAGTCTCCCACAGACATTCTTGAATACTCCCATCGGCCAGATGCTGCGAGGCCAGATTGATGAGTCGATGAGAACCATGACCCAGGCCCCCGATGCCGTTGCAGGCCAAAATGCTGGCCGCACCCAGTCGGCTGCGCAGAAAACCTCGAAGGCCAACCACAACGACGCTTTATCCTCTTCATTAGTCAACGCATCATCGCACACGCTCATCACTCCCGTCATTATCAATGCACAACCACCTGCAGACAGTCCGGGCAAGGTCCATAGCATCACTAGTGTTTCTGAATTGGACTCCCTGCTGTCCTCGGCCTCACACTCTTGCGCTGTGATATTCTTCACTTCGGCGACATGCCCTCCCTGTAAAATCGTCTATCCTACCTATGACGACTTGGCCGCCGAAGCAGGCACGCTTTCCGGCGCAAAGTTGATCAAGATTGACATTTCGGCGTCCACTTACGCACATGCAGTCGCACAACGATATCGTATCCGGGCGACACCGACATTTATCACGTTCCTCAGGGGCCAGAAGCAGGATGAATGGGCTGGTGCGAACCCGGCACAACTGAAAGGCAATGTCCAGTTATTGTTGCAGATGGCAAAGCCCCAGCAGCATCAGCATTCGAAATTGAGGCTTCCGACATTTCAACGTGTCTTCGATGTACCGATTCTCTACACGAAGACGCCGCCCTTAGAGAAGATGCTTGGGAAACTGGGCAGAACGTTCTCAGATGACCAGTCTGTGCAGGATCTCGTGAGCTACATCAAAAAGCGGGACGCAAAGGGTATGACAGAAGCTGCACTCCCAGATCTACATGCCTTTAGCGAACACATTACCTCGATATACCCAAGTCTTCCGAAAGAGAGTCTTTTTGCAGCTGTCGACTTGGTCCGCATCGCTGCTGCTGATCCCCGTGTGGCAAGTTTTCTTGCCGCTGAAAGCGCAAATCGTACACTTTCAACACTCTTCAAAACCGTCCAAACCTTACACGGCGATTTCACAAACGCGCCGTACAAAATACAATCCGTCACTCTCCAACTAGGGTGCAACTTATTCTCCTCCAATGTTTTCCAGGAGCAAGTCTTCAGCCCGCAGTCCTCGCCATCTCCTTCGCCCAGCAGCAGCTTGAGAGAAAAGCTCGAAGAACTTGCGGCACAATGTTTGTTATCCCCACATCTGAATTCGAGGTCTTTGGCAGCGGTGTTAGTATATAACCTGGCGAGTTGGACGCACAATGCAAGGATGCACGCGCATAGCTCCCCTTCTTCATCTGCCGAAACACACTCGGAAGAACGAGGAGCAGTGGGCGACGACCTTGCCGCCGCTTTGCTCGAGAGCATTTCATCCCTGACAACCCTCACTCCCACCTCCACCACAACTCCTTCAGGAAGCGGCAATCTCAAAGAAACGCTCCACGCGCTTCTGCTCACCCTTGGCGTGCTTCTCTACGCAGCCCCTGCGGGGGACATGCTCTGGGATCTGTGTCGGGCAATGGACCTCACGGATGTTCTGAAGGAGTTCGGGAAGCGTGACGACACCAAAGGCGAGAAGTTGTTGAAAGAAGTCGGGGAGGAGCTGCTGGGCCGAGGCGGATTTTGACTGTCAGAACACCACACACTTGGGAAGATATACGTCTGACATCACTTAGAACAGAAGGATAAGACGGAGCTTGTTGGCGCGTTTGGATTCACTTGTTCGATAGAAGTAGATTACGACTCAAGGAGAAAGTGGGGGGATAGAACACTGAAGTGAGGCCAACATCGACGAAAAGCAATGGCCTTGCGCTGTGGGCCTCAACCAAGTTTTTTTTTTAATGTATCATTCTACTCCTTATGAGCGGAACGAGCTACAGCTCAAGCTCGATCAGCGTCCTGTCCAGTCGGATCGCGGTGGCATCAATTCTTCGACCATATCTTCGACCATGAGTGCATGCACATATAATCATGTTTGAACCATGTCCTGTTGCGCCCCTTTCCATTCTAGTCTGTGCCAGATAGTCCATCCCCAGAGACCATAAAGCCAACACAGACTCATAAGAACCCCCTCTCCGAATCATGTCACTTTACAATGTTATTACGAGACCTCCTTGATGCGACACTCCCAGCCACTCTCCTTCTCCAGCAGCGGCAGACTCGCACCCAAACACCATCCCAATTCGTTGCCTTTGATTTTCTTAGCAATCTTGACCTCTCTATCAATGGGCATCTCATAGCCGGTATGCAGGAGCGCCGACATGAAATTCAAATCCAAACACCATTCGGGCCGCTCTCGCAGGTCGTCTAGAGCACCCTCGATGCCGGCAAACGCATCCCACGCTTGTTCTCCCCCACAAACGCGGGCTGTGAGATCTTGGAGTTCGCGTAAAGTGAACGACTCAGGCATGCCCAAGTCGTGCGTGCGATCATAAAAATACGAGAAGATATAAACATCCTCCCTGGAGAAGGTCTTTTCGAGCGATGGTTGGTGCACTCCGTTGAAGGAACAGGGTGCCAGCGTGCATTCTTTGTCCTTGTACAGAATGGCTTCGGCGAGAGCTCGACACTGAGCGGGGATGGCGTCGGCGGGACCCTCCATTATCACTGTATGTTCTCCCGACAATTCGTGATCGGCAGGCATTTCGACAACGAGCTTTTTCTGTACGCCGGGAGTGATACAGCTATTCGGGATGGGTTTGCTGAGCCAGGCCCTCGAATCGGGGTTCTGTTTGTGCATGCGGTCCAGCACTAGCTGATGCAATGCTTTGCGCGCTGACATGAGTCCGTAGCCGAGATGTGAATGCTGATACAGCTCAAATTCCCGCCCTCCAAACTTGAGATTGTACTTGTGGTCTCCCTCTTCCATTTTCTGTGGCATGCCTCCATGCGGACTGTTCTTAAAAGTCGGCTGGAAGACAATCTGAGTCGAACCGCCTCCAAGGTCGAAGATGGCCGCCGTGGGAGTCTCGTCTGGGCCGCCAATCTTGCCCAACAGATAGTTGGTAGTGATCCAAGCAAAAACGCCTTCATCCTCTCCTTTCATGATCTCGACGCCGCCTTTTTCGCGAGACACCACGGGGAAAGGATAATGAGTCTCGAGCCTGTTCCGAACGGCCTCGAGGATCTTGGCGCTCATCTCGTCACCAAGTAGTCGCAGACCTGCGGTCGCCTTGACCGCGATAGGCGTGCATGACTTGTACTCGTTTGGCACGGAAGCCATTGCGACTTCCATGAGGGGGTCGAGACTCCTGGCAGCGCCCTCGGCATCCGTCTTGTATGAACTCAACCCAGAGCCCTCTGGTCTCTTCTCAGTCATTTTGAACTCCTCATGCTCCAGTTCCGGCGTTGGTCCGCAGTTGTTGAATTTATAGACATGGATTCGGCTTCCCGTGCTGCCCGCGTCGATCATGATGGCATACTGCACAAGAGGCCTCGAAGGATTATAGGGTTTCGTGCATCTTGAGGTAGGAGAATCGGCTGGTGTATAGACGTTTGGGACGGAGCCGGACGTGCTCCCATTTCCTCCCGAGAGGAACCAGTACAGGACAATGATCAGAGCGAGCACCCCCCCGGTCTTGAAAAAGCGAGCCTGACGACTTTGAGTCATCCAGGCGTTCTGAGCCGACTCCAGCATGGATGGTAGGCTTGCGCCCGAGCCGCTTGTCTGTCGATCTGATTTTTCGAAAGGATCCCAGGGGGTATTGTTGGCTGCTGCGCGAGGAAGTCCGTTACTGACGGAGCGGCGGCGAGGGGAGGAGCTGAAAGGAACGTATGACCAGATGCCGGATCGGTCTGAGGATTTGGCCAAAGAGGACATGGAAGTGGACAAAGCGAGCGAAATAGAACGAGAAGGAGAACGTGCAATCTGGAATTTCTTGAAAATCAGTCGTAGAGCCTGCGGATGGACAGGGGGCCGATAGATGCGGAGAAAGTGGTGAGGCTGTGTCTCTCCCTCACTTCAGATTTGGGGTCGCAAGTGACGAGAATTGAGGAGTTCAGAATTGAGCTGCGGACTTTCGCTGCAATCTGCTTCCCTCAACAGGATACCTCGACTCACACTTGGATGCGGCGGTCTATCTGGTTTCCTCGACCGCTCGTGCGGGCTCTCCGACCCGTCCAGCACTTTCAGTTAGCATCGAAAAGATGCTTCGCGACCACTCCCTGTCTCGCAATTGACCAACGGCGCGTTGCTGGGAAAATTGAGATCAAAACCATCGATGACAAAATCGCCGCATTCACACTGAACGAAAGGATCCGGTCTCCCAAAGTCCAACTCAAAGGTCCTGATGGCAAGCTCTCTGAGCCGCAGCCGCTCTACAAACTGCTCGATTCGATTGACCACACCACCCAGTATGTGCTACAAATGAACAAGCCCGCAGAAGGCGAGATGGCTATTGTGCAGATTGTCACCCGTACCGATCTAATCCAAAGGATTAACCGCCAAGAGGATCTGTTGAAGAATCAGAAACGGCTGGAGAAGGAGAAGAGACCGAAACAGTTGGAGCTCAACTGGGCCATTAGCGCCAATGACCTCCAGCTCAAGATGAAGCAGATGCAAGAGTTTCTAAAGAAAGGAAAGAAAGTCGAGCTCCTGTTGGCAAACAAAAGGCACCAGAGAAAAGCGTCGCAGGAGGAAGCAGAGACGTTGCTGAAGAACGTCAGAGAGAAGATCGAGGAAGTCGGCGCCGCCGAAGTCGTGCCTATGGAGGGTGCGATTCTCAGGCAGGCTCTCTTGACTGTGAAGATGCGCGGAACCTGAACAACGAGTCAACCAAGAACCGCCACTGGAGCTCCACAGAGACATGAAAGCCTGCCGTACGAGTCCCGAAGCGAAGCTGCGGATCTTCTGGCTGTTCTGAACCGACATCGTGCAGGCCACATGGGTTCCTGGAATGAAATCGCTCGGGATCCCTTGTTGTCACACGGGTTGTCCTCGGTGATCGATCAACGCCCAAGCAAGAAGTTCTTCGACTGACCCAGCTGGTGGGAACCAGGTTTCAAGGATGTGGGTTCATGATCGAAACTCTGTAAATTTACATTGTCCCGCCACGCTGGACAGTATTCTGTCTGGGCTTATCATGTCGTAAAGTCATCAGATAATTGTAAATATACAAAGAGCAGCCATGCCCGTTTTAAGTCGTCATTCCCACCCATGACTGAGGACTCATGAAATGACTATGACTTGCACTCATCGCCGTTTCCGCTTCGACTTTGAACTGGACGCTTACTTCCCATTTCTGGCCACTGCTTCCCAAACCATACCCGCCGCTCAATTTGTTCCGCACAATACTCGTGATCCGTTCCCTGAGCTTCACCAGGTTCTCTTCGCTACCAACGACTCGGAGTCGCAGATTCGCCATACCTGTGCCATAGTGTGCTTGCCAAAACTTGGCTTGTTCGACTGCTCGCACCAAGGGGTCGGATTCAATCGTCTCCACGACTTCGGATAGAGCAGAGGCGGATTTCGAGGGCAGTGACATCAGGAGCATCGAACCAACATTGCGGCCAAGGTGGAAGCCCAAAAAGAGCATGGAAAATGCGATACTCAGTGACAGGGCTTTGTCCACCCATTCATAGGTGTGAAGGTCGAGAAGAGGGAGTAGTAAGACTGTTGCCGAACAAGAGAGTGTCAGAAAATGACAAGGGTTGCTAAGTAGTGATGGCAGATTCTCCATGGCTGCGAAACGCATCGCTTTCCCTATTCGTGCGTGATTCTGTAGGCCCACTGCGGAGATCAATGTTGCGACGAGAGCTAGTATCGCCGTCACGTCGACGGTGCCAGCTGTGACTTGTTCGTGTATGTGTGGATGGTGAGGCTCGTGCCCAATACCTTCCAGGGCGTGCTTTGCGTTGTGCGAGATAAGGTCGAAGCCAAAGAAAATCAACAGGACAGAGAGGGCGAATCCAGCAATGACTTCCATACGTTGTAGACCGAACGGATGCCGTACGCTTGACCGTCCCCATACTTCGAAATTGGAAAGGACTTCCACCAAGACACACAACAATGCTCCCAACGAGTCATAAAAGATCAAGTGCGATAGAGCTTCCATTGCAGACGAACCATGCGCGTTCCATGCCGTGTAGCCTGCGATAGCCATGTGACAGATGCTCCAGTAGAAGCGAACCTTTTGATCTTTCGTCATGCTAGCTCGGCATTCTGCGAACGTAGGAATCGGAAGTGAGTTGGGTAACGCTAAAGGCGCCCGCGGAGGAGGTTCAAGGAAAATTTGGTGTGAGACACTGCTGTGTTTGTACTTATGGCCGCGCCTCTGGCCGATGTTCTAAAATATGGAAACTCCCAATCAGTATATCTTTTGATAGATCACAGAGCTGTGAGTGGATGGGGACAGCCACGAACAGATTTGATCACTGGAGACTTGGCTAGCGTCGATGGCTGGAAGTTGAATGGTCCTGTTCCATTTCCATTGATATTCACGCTTTGTTTTTCAGGGGTTGCGGGGGAGAAGTATGCGACTCCAGGTGAGGGCATGTATTCGGGATCGTACTGGTGCGGTGACAGTGACCTCGGGTCATATGGAGGTTCTGGATCGAATGCTGCAGGTTTCTGAGGCGAGGACATCTCGTCAGGGGGAGGTGTAGGTGTTCGAGGAGGTAGAGGAATGGGCATTATATTAGCCATCGCGAGTGATAGTTGCCGCCACCCTCCAAAGGGACAGGTGCCCAGGCTGACTTGGTATGCACCAACAGAGTCCGTGTTTTGTGTACCGAGGAAATCCTTTGGAAAGCTGTGTCTGGGCTCCTTGACTCCGTGCTCGGACTCCATATGGGTGCCATAGAATGAGGGATGTTGGCGGCGGCTCAAAGGGGCAACCTCGGTCTATGGAGAAATACTTTATCCGAACATCAGCGTGTCCCCTGCTGGCGCCTTCTCGCGACAACTCATCATCCACAGTCCATCTCAAAGATCATAATAGTTGAACTCTGCGATGAGTCGCAGAAGGTTACAATCCGGTGGATGGAGAGTCCCCGTGTCGCACTGTTGATCATTTTGCTTCTTTTCGTCTTTCTCACTCCAGAACAGCCTGCACGACGCTTGCGCCAACTCGACTCGGATCGCATCGAGGATGAGCGTCGAGCAGGACTCGACGTTTTGGCAAATTCATCTTACGGGCAAATCAATCCGAAAGGAAATAGCTGGTTGAACTTGACAGGCTTTCGAAAAGTCGATGGCTACAAATGGGATTCCCTATCACTCGCGCAGGACCTGAGCCGAGGTCAGTTTGAAACCAACTGGGAGGGGATAGATGTGACCGATAATTTGCCCATCTTTCAAAGGGTCACGGGGGAGGTTCGTGGCAAGTTCTACCACGATGAGATCTCCGGCATCTCTCCAGTTATCAACCTGACCGCCCTGGACCCAAGAATGGACTATCTCACGGACAGATTCGAAAGAAATATCACTGAACGTGAAGGCGAGCTCAGTCTATCCATCCACGATGTCAATGAGAGGCCAGTTCGAGAAGCCTCCTCAATCAAAGCGGACATTTCCATTTGGACAGATTCCTCTCCTGGCAATGGTTGGCAGGCCAAGCTCCAGGGCGTCCATCTTCCTTCGGGCCAGATCATCATGTCTACGGCCAGTTCCAAATTCGACGCTCTGCCCGCTCTTCCGCATTTTGCCCTGGATGTTACAGCTTTCAATGCATCGATACCCGTGGTGAACGAGACAATTCACGAAATGTGGGACAGAGCCTTCGACGACGGAGTCGATGGACTGGTATTTGCTCCTCAATGCGAACTCATCGTCTGGCTGCAGCCGATACCGTATAGGTTTTCCAGTCTTGATTCAACGAGAGCCAGTGATTTCCTTCACCGAGTTGAACAGGAGCTATCTCAGCCAGAAGGCGCTCCTGTCGGACAGTCGCCACCGTTGAGCTTTTCAGCCGTCGTTTTCTCGCCCGACTGCGGTTACATCTTATCATCTCCCACGCTTTTCGGGCCTAAAATCGAGACGTACTGGACTCTAGCACAGCGATTGCTGTTTGCATACGTCATCTCGATTGGGATGCAAATCGCTCTTCTCAAACGGCAAATGGAAAAGGCTTCCACGCCCTCGACCCGAAGCCGCATTGCTTACCAAAGTATTGTCATTGCTGCACTAGGTGATGGCTTGCTCTTGTTTGCGCTCATGGCACTGCTCATGGTAGATGATGCAGCTTTCTTAATGGTCGCAGCAGCTGCCTATCTGGCCTGTATACACGTTGCCTTTCTGGAGGTGAAGTTCGTCTTTGACATCTGGACAGTCCAGGTCGGCGACCCTGCGCGTGCGGAACAGGAACGTCAACGGAGGGCCACCACAAATCCGGCAGCTACACCTGCTTCAGCATCGACTGGTGTCCAAACATCAAGCGCCGATGCCACGGTCGGCCTGCCTCTTCCAGCCACAGCTCCAAGGCCTGATGGAGCTACTCCAGTGATCATCCCCTCCGATCAGGGAAACCCGGTGCCAGCAGAGATTCCGAGCCCACGTGCCTCCTTTGCTGCCATTTACAGTCGATTCTACTTCTCGCTCGTGATGCTCATGTTCTTTTCCCTCTGGGCAACGACGTGGCCAAGAGCCTTGCGATCGGCTTATGTGAACCTTTTGGTATTATGTTACTTCTCATACTGGTGGCCACAGATCTATCGCAACGCAATGCGTAACTGTCGAAAAGCCCTGAGCTGGGAATATGTGGTCGGCACAAGTATTCTTCGCGCAGTGCCAATCCTCTATTGGTATTTCGCCGATAATAACCTCCTTTCCATCGACACGAGCCCGACTGCCGCTGTTATCTTGCTTGGTTGGCTGTGGCTTCAAGTCGCGCTCCTTGCGAGCCAACAGTTCCTAGGCCCCCGTCTTCTTGTGCAAGATTCCTGGTGCCCGCCGGCCTACGATTACCACCCCTTACTCCGTGAGGATGATGTCGAAGCAAATGGGATGTCCATCGGGCGGCTCGCCTCTGCGTCTGAGGCCAAAGACAAAGACGACAGAACCCGCAAGGTGTTCGATTGCGCCATTTGTATGAACGAAATCGATGTGCCAGTTCTGTCGAAAGCAGACAGTATGAGTGGAAGACCTCTTACCAGGAGTACCGGGGTGGCGTGGCTTGAGCAGAGAAACTATATGGTGACTCCTTGTCGGCATATATTTCATGCCGAGTGCCTTGAGGGTTGGATGAATCTGAGGCTCGTTTGTCCTGTATGCAGAGAAGGCCTGCCTCCACTCTAAGCTCTGGATGATGTTCACCGTTTGGGGCGCATCTTGCGACACAACACGGGCCGTTCATTGAGAAACGATTTCTCACGGGGGCAGGGGCTAACAAGTCTGCATTGCGAAGTCGTGAACTCCATATGAGCCAGGATAAAAAGCTATTCAGAAAACCCATTGAGGAAGGAAAAATGAGGGTAGGCCAACCTTTACTGGGACGAAACGGATAGTCGTGCTGAGGTTGCGTGTTCTGAGAAAACGGTGACACTCGAAAGAACTTGGAAACAGCGAACCCCTACGAGATCTCCTTGCGTCAGTAACCTCCGTATCACCTTATGCTCGCCCGCTGTCAGAATCTGGAGCTGGCATGGGCGATCGCAGACTCGCATCTAGCGCTGCACAGATAATTATGTCTCCAACCTTGCAGCAGTAATCCAACACCAACATATCAATACCGCCAACTCCAACCCAGGCCTTGACTCCACGTCGCTCCTTGCCGCGATGACGTTCATTGGGGTTTCTGCACGGGACCAACACCAAGGTCAAGTGCGAAGTGCCATGGTAAAGAGTTTGGAAACGAACTAGGACGTAATCTACGGGTTCCGCTGAGGGGCCTGGAATCAGGAAGTTTACATGAGACTATATGGGTGGGACGAGCGCAAGAGATCTTACGGTCCTTAATGGAACTTGGCTGAAATTCTTCATCTGAGCATCTATGGGCCAGAGAAGAGCACAGGCCTAGGCCTCGATCCCCTTGACTACCTTTCCAAGCAGGTGCATATAATATCCTCTATCCTGGGCTCCGTGCCTAATTCACGCCTCAAGTGGTTTTAATCTCATCCAACAACAGTCAGTTGATCCTTTAGCGTCAGATCCCTCGAACTGAAACCAATAGACACGACAAAAGTCCCAGAGGGGATAACCCACTCCTGCTTGTTAACGTTCCAATAGCTCAAATCCCGCCTTGTCAGTGGGAAGCTCGCGGTCTGCGATCCACCAGGATCGAGCCAGATTTTGCCAAAGCCACGGAGCACGTTGCGTGGAGTGGGCATGGAGCTGGGTATGGGTGGGAAGGACAGGTACAGCTGCGGCACCGCACCGCCGAGCACGTCGCCGGTGTTCGCCACCGTAAAATTCACCGTGCAGAGTATCTGCCACAGCGACGGATTCCCACCTGGGGCTATCGGGAGAGAGTCCGGAAGAGGACTGATCATAGCGTTTTGCTTCTCCACCCTCAAGTCTGATAAGTTGAAAGTCGTATAGGACAGGCCAAAGCCGAACTCATACAAGACTGTTTTGTTATAATAGTCGAAATGCCGGTAATCAATCAGCAAACCCTCAGTGAAGTTGGATTGCCATGCGTTTGGATTTTCGGTCCGAAGTAATGCAGTGGAATTGGTGATGCCGCCAAACGAGTAATCGCTCTCGTTCAAGGCGATGGTATACGGCAGCTTACCGCTTGGACTGACCGCTCCATAAAGGATGTCGACGATGGCGTTCCCAGATTCTTGTCCAGGAAGATGTGCCGCAAGAATGGCTGTAACGTTGGGGTTATGCGCCCAGGGCATCACGTTCAGCCCAGCCGAGTGCGTGATGACCACCGTGTTATTGCAGTATGCAGCAACGGAGTTGACGACGGCTGTGCTGTCCCAGTCTGCTTCGAGACTGCGCCTATCACTTCCTTCAGTTGCCCAGGACTTAAGAAACACAAGGCAGACTTCTGGGATTGGCAGGATCTCACCCAGGCCACCAGGTCGACTAAGCAAGTTGTTGTTCAAGATATACTGTACCAGAGTGCCATCTAAAGCTGCGCGGTATTTGATGGCTTCGAGTGGAGAGACGATATATGACAGTCGGCCTGCTCCACTGCCACCAGCAACAGGAAGGGTTCCATATTCTAGAATAGCCTATCATCAGTTTATGTTGAGGAGACGGGCAAGTCAAGGTTGCTTACCATAGCCGAAGGGAGTCTGGAATGCAGAGGTCAGGAAATATTGTCCATTTACCAAGTCACCAGCATCATTCCCGAATACACCCAGTGTTTTTGGCGCCGTCAGAGGCAAGACGTTATTTGTGTTCTTCAAGAGTACTGTTCCGGCAGCAGCAAGCTCGCGGATGAGTTGGCTGTGGCCGCTTCTAACGTCCACGTCAGAGGCTCCAAACGTGAATGGGTGTTGATAAGGCGGATAGTCTGAGTTGAGCGTCGGCTCAATTCCGTCGATCGGTGGATATACGTTCTGATTGAGGGCAAAGTAAGGGGTCATGATCCGTGTGACCATGTCGTCGAGCCGATCCTGGTCGAGTGTCCCATTCTGCACCGCGTGAGTGATGTTGCTGCCAAAGAACGAGATGTTCCGCGAGCTGCCAATAGGTCCTAGCAAAGTTCTTGTGAGAAGGGTGCTGAACTCCGGGAGTGGGAAGTTTGGACTGACCAGGCATATTCATATCTAATCCGGCCTTGACGGCAGGTACACCAGTATGCGTTGCCTGCCAGTCAGACATCACATAGCCTTGAAAGCCCAGCTCTGTTTTTAACAGTCCATTTAACGTCTTGGAATTCTGGCACCCGTAGGAACCATTCACACGATTGTATGAGCACATGATCGAAGCCGTGCCAGCCCGGACCCCATTGGCGAAGGGCCACAGATACAACTCGTGCATAGTCCGATCATCAATGTTGGAGGAGACGGCTTCGATCGTGGTGCCGGATGGAGATAACCCTGGATTCCTTTGCGTTTCCTGCTCGTTGCCAATGTAATGCTTGAGGCAGGCCTGAACGCCGCTGCGTTGCATACTCATAATTGTTTCCTCCGCTGCAGCACCAGTCAGGTATGGGTCTGGGGAGAATCCTTCCCAGCCGCGTCCGCCGTACGCAGACCGACCTAGAGGACCGACAACGGGTCCAAGGGCCACATGACTTCCTTTGCCTTTGAACTCTGCTCCCAAGAACAGGCCTCGCAGGTATATGAGTTCCCTGTCCCATGACGCCGCAGCTGTGAGCCCCGCTGGGAAAACAGAGGCGTACGTCGCCTGTCTTATGGCGAGAGGACCGTCTTGGAGGCAGAGCCCCTCAAATCCAAGCCGCGGGATGCTGCCAATGTTGCCCACACACGGACCCTCGATCCCTGTCACGAGTTGAGCCTTCTCTTCGACTGTCAAGTTGGACACAAATATCTGTGCTTGAGAAAAGGCTGCTTCCCAGCCAATCCCAGCACTAGGAGGGCTGGGGTAGACAGGGGGCGAAATGCCATGATCTTGCGCGACACCCTGACCTGTCAAGGCCAGCATGCTTGACCAGAGCGTGACAAGTAACATTTTGGGCGAATGACTGGTTGTCGACAATGTTTTTTGGGAGAGTGAAACCGGAACATCTCGTTCGCGCTGCCACTCTTTATATCCGAGCAACGATGTCCAAAACTTCATTTTCCTGCCGGTCGCACTGTAGACGACTTAAGTCCATGCACCTTGACTGTGAATGAACTTACGCAGGATCTCTCCAAGAACAAAGAAGAGAGGAGAGAGGAGAGATAATTTGATCGAAACTGTCATACGTGAAGCCGCCGGTTACACTGGCTTCGGGAGATCAACCGTCCGAGAATTGTCATGTTGAAACAAACAATGCAAAATGTGGCTGTGCAACCTGTTCAAAACGGTCCGCTAAGTCACAACACAGGAAGAGGTTGGGGCCGGGTAGGATTTGGCGCATCTTGATCTATGCATTCCGCAAAATCATAAAGATACTCGGATAGGCACGCGTGCTGATGAAATTCTTCCACCCTCTCCTCGCATTCGGAAATCAAAGTCATACACGGGTACTGGCTTGCGAATGACCGATACACCAAGCCTGGGCTCTTGCAAGTGGCGGCTGGATGTACATTCGTCTTCCAGTCCGGATGTGCGATATAATTCCTCTACTGAAACCGAAGGCTGGAAGCCAAGCCGCAGACCGTCAGGGACAACTCGTGTCTACCCAGAAATTGCTAAAGCACAAACTATGTAACTGGATGCTAGATCGTCGTCTCTTATCGCTTCGGAGCTACAGATCTCGCCATGTTGCCACGATCTCGACAGGACCAATCCCCACTTCGGATCTATATCCAATGGAATTTCGTCAGATTCAATGCAACCTCGAATCCCAGTGAGTCAGCCTGGACGACGGCGTGAAAATTCTGGAGGGGTTACCACAGGGAGACAGAACGGTTGCCGTTATAGGTGCCTGCGCCTCTGCATGTGTTTCGTCCAGGGCAATCGACTCGGGTTGTTCCACTATGACGATATTCCAAGATGAAAATCTCGAGGCAATCAAACTTCTGGAACGACCCTGGACAGGCGAGAAACTACTTGAAGTAAGGACTGGGAGGGTGAAGCCTGCGTTTGGTATTCAATCTGCCATATTCAAGAATGTCCGACCAGGCCCCATCGCCGTCAACAAGTTGGGATGTGACGGCGACGAGCATGCCTTCGAGCTTCACGGCGGTCCTGAGATGGCCTTATTGCAATACAGCACGCTACACTATCATCGGTGGAAAGAGGAGCTACCTGAGAGCGCACATTTGTTCGCCCCAGGAGGATTCGGTGAAAATCTCGTAGCGAAGTACGCCAACGAACGAAACATTTGCATCGGCGATGTCCTCCAGATTGGAACCGTCGTTGCGCAAGTGACGCTACCTCGTCAACCATGCTTTAAATTGAACCACCGATTTCAAATCAAGGACATGTCCAAGCGCTCCCAGGACCTCTTTCGGACAGGTTGGCTGTATCGAATCCTGAAAGAAGGCACGGTGCAGGCTGGAGACGACATGGTTCTTCTCCGACGACCGCATCCCGAATGGACGATAGCCAAGGTTCAACATTATCTCTACCACGATATGCGGAATGAAATGGCCATGCGGCAACTGATCGAAATCGACGAGCTAGGCTCCGAAGCACGTACCATTTTTGAGAACCGTCTCAGGAAGCAGTACGAGGACCAGGAGGGACGCCTCACCGGCGGAGAAGGCATGGCGCTCGATATTTGGTCCAGTTACAGACTCGTTCAGAAGCAGAAGGAGACCCCTAGGATTGTCTCTCTGACCTTCGAGAAAACCGAGCCCTTGTCAAACGCCGAGGAGGTTCAGCCAGGGTCGCATGTGCGAGTGAAACTGAGCAACCGAAGATTGGTGCGGGCATACTCAGTGATTTCAGGTGATACAAATCGTTTCGAGCTCGCTATTGCCCTTAGGGAGACGAGCCGTGGAGGATCACACTTCGTCCATCAAGACCTCCACCCAGGCGATACGTTGTTGTTTTCCCACTTGCGAACGAGGCCGACGAGCATGTCCTCATCGCTGGCGGCATTGGTCTCACCGCATTCATTGCCTCCGCGGCATACTGTCAACGGAACGGTCTATCCTATCACCTGCACTATCTGATTCGAAATTCGTGCGACGTTGCTCTGAAGACATATCTCACACAGTTTGGAGCAAATGTTACCATTTACGACAAGTCCTCGGGGAGGGATTTCAACCCTGCGGCGGTGCTGGGCAAGGTGAAGTGCAACACACATATCTACTGCTGCGGCTCAAGTCGACTCCAGCAGGGCGTTACAGACGCGGCTCATTCAATGGGTGTCAGTTCCAGCCATCTCCACTTCGAGACCTTCGAGGTTGCGACTTCTGGAGACCCTTTCGTGGCGCAATTGGCCGACTCGGGGAGGACGCTGTCTGTGAAAGGAGGGAAGTCTCTGCTCGCTGTACTGCGGGAGGCGGGCCTGGAGATTTCATCTTCCTGTGAGGCTGGGAATTGTGGTACTTGTCGTGTAGGTGTCAGAAGTGGCAGCGTGGAACATCGAGGGACCGGGTTGATGGAAGATGAAAAGTGTTCTGCCATGCTCAGTTGCGTGTCCAGAGGCATTGGAACCATTGTACTAGACTTGTAAAGAGAGTATAATAACATAGAGGAAGCCTTAGATCGCTATATTGATGGAGTATGTTAAATGTACAGTGGTATCGTCAAAGGCTTATGCCCCAAACTGGATCAGTACCTAATCCTAGAGAATATGAAAAGAGAAAATAGACAACTCGAGCTTAGGCATTGCAAGATGCATGCAAGTCTGCAGCCATCTCATGGGAATCGCTTCGTCGCCCAGTCTCTGCTGGCTTGGGCCACCTCTTCAGGCCGTTCCATTGCACACCAATGACCAGATTCGATCTAGGTCATCTCGAAGTCTGGCAAGTATCCCGCCTCCCTCAAGATGTTAATCAGGTCTGTCCGTCCAACGGTGTCACCCGTGCACCCGACGAAAAAGAAAGGGACATTGACAACATGATTCTCCTTGGGAATACTCTGGTCGTCTTCCCATTGGACATTGGTCAGGTGTGCCTTGTACCAGTTCGTTGGGGCCTGGAAGCCGGCCTTGGTGAAGCGTTGCATAAAGTCGTCCCTCCATTTGGGGTCGGCTGCATACGGCTTCAACGCAACCCGCTCGTTGCCCGACATGTAATTTACCATTGCATCCTTGCCGGCGAACATCGTCTTCATCCAATCAGGGTCGGCGCCATGCAGCACTGCCGAGAATCTTTCAAGTTTGCTATCGATGACTTTGTAGCCGTCCGGAAAGGTCAAGAAATACCAATACCGGAAGAGGGGATATCCAAAGCGCTCTTTGGTCAGGGCATTAAACTTAACGAGGTCGAATTTCTCTGCAGATGGCGGTCGATAAGAAATATTACACAAGATCATCCCAGATACCATTTTTGGATGGCGATTGGCAGAACCGCTGGGCCAGGATGCATCCCCAGTCGTGACCAATGACGACGACCTTCTCAATGTCCTCCGCCCTCAGGATATCCAGAAGGTCAGCGCATTGGCCAGACCATTTGTACTTGGAGACATCACGAGGCTTGGAAGTACCCGCGTTCCCGAGGCAGTCTGGAACGATAATCTGGTACGGCAGGTCTGGGAGCTGTTCAATGACCTCCGACTAGATGAAAGCGCTGTCGGGGAAGCCGTGGATAAAGAACAAAGCTGGTGAAGGGAATTGTCGTTGGTCTTGGGTGAGACATAGTATGTGTAGGTCAGTGAGCGCTCGGTCTCGATAGTCTTTTCCTCAAGTGTGGCCATTGCGAGCAGGAGTACAAGGAGCCTGCTGAAAGATTTGAATGATTGATATACTTTAACCTGAGGGAGTAAAGGAAGAAATATAGCTTGTTCAATGTCACCGTCTTATTATCCGCAAGGCGACCTACCTGCTTATGTAGCTGTTCCATTCTCCTACATCAGTCAATGCTCGAAGGCACCAATTGATAAATTAACAATCCATCAGCACCAGAGTACGAGGGATTCAGTAGACAATTTGTGATTAGACCTTGTGCCGAGGCCACCATGTGACATCTGTAACGATCACGTGGGTCGCCACGAATGAGCTCGTGGACTTGACCTTCAGCCAGAGGTTTCAAGAAGGGGCACTTGGAAAATGAGCCAGCTTCGGAGGGCGCCGCAAACACCCTGGCTACGGAGAATCCAGATGGAAATCTTTATTCTACATACTGCAAGGCGCCTCTGATGCTTTCCTCGACGTCAACCGGCGCCGCCCCCCAGGGGCGCGGCTTTCGTTCTCTCCCTTTATAGGATATGCCCGCCGCCCAGACTCGTCGATTTCGAGGAGTTCCAGAAGTGGAACTAGGATGAAAACTGAATCTGTCCCAAGTTTATACATCTGCAAGCTCTGTTCCGCCCTCTTTATCCCGAAACTCAACAATCTGCCACAGGTTTTGATTTGCATAGAGCCAAACTGGAAGAACAGGGCGAGCACAACAATCACGATGGTAATGACGAAAAACCAGCCAAGAATGAGGTTGCGCTCGTGCTTGCTGATCGCACATTCTTCTGGGAATCTATCGCCGCAACAGTCCACGCCGTCCAGGTCTCGCTTTCTATCGACTGTGAGGACGTAGTATGAAGATTTGCCGACGAAGCCACAGGTGCGGTATAACTTCCATCGAGATACACAAATTCAAAGCTCTCAAGGCGCCAATACATTTTTCTCTGCTTCATTTCCTTTCACTATCATAGAACCTTGTCGCCTTGGCCTCAAATCACACTGGGTAAAAAAAGCATGCAATGTCAGAAGCGTCACAGAGAATTCGGGGTGAAATCTCCATGCATAGTCAGCTATCGCTAAGGGTAGGCACCAATGACACAGTTGTTCTGCACAAAGTCGCCTTCCCGGACGATCTTCCCGAGTCCAATACATTGTTCGGTCCGGTGGCGAATAGGTCAGTGAGATTAACAAACGGATTGATTTACGGTATTCACTTGTTCTTCGCCCTTGTATAGGCGCGAGATGACGAACCATTTACTCCTCCCGGTCGCGGGACCAATGCAATCGTACTGGCAGCAAGAAGGGCAGAAATATCATGACGCTGTCGGCGACAATATTGTTGATCTTCCGAGTTCCTGTGAAGTCGCCATCGTAGGCGGCGGATATTCTGGCATCGCAACAGCTTACCACCTACTTCATTTGGACCATCCGCCAGCAAGCGTGGTCCTACTGGAGGCAAGGGAGCCATGCTCTGGTGCCACGGGACGCAATGGAGGGAATCTTCGCCCTGACCTTTTTTTGGGGCCCGCGCGACTCTGCAAAAGATTTGAACCATCAGCGGCATTCGAAATCATGCAATTCGAAACTGACCATCTCAGCATGATCAAGGACCTGATCTTTGAGGAGGTCATCGACTGCGATTTCTGTGAGACGACCAGTCTCCTCGTCCTCACCACTTTGGACCAAGTTGCTGCTGCACGCGAAATGTACGACACATTGAAGCAAGCGCCCCAGTTTGACAAGACTGTCTCGAATGATTTGACCTTTTACGTTGGAGATGATGCGCCACGTCGCACCGGTATGGCAGAAGCTAAGGGTTACGTTGCGATGCCGGCGGCGCATTTATCACCGTATAAGCTCCTTATGGCTTTACTGAGGCGTTGCATGGACAAAGGTCTTGCCCTCAAAAGCCATACACCCGTGTTGTCTGTACGTAGTGCAGGTCACGAAGGCCATATTCTGACCACCGAGACTGGAGCCACGACGACAGCCCACAAAGTTATCTATGCGACTAACGCCTATACATCGGCGCTACTTCCGGAATATTCCAATGCCATTATCCCCTGCAAAGGCCTCGCATGTCGCATTGCAGGCCCTGAAGGAAAAATGCTGCCCGGTCTCCCGACATCGAGCATCTTAAGCATGGAGCAGGACCCCGCATCAGATGCCACAGGGTACAATTACATGATACAACTCGCGGACAACACCATCGTGGTCGGTGGTGCTCATCACACATACAAGAAAGGTGAACCTGAGAGCTGGTACAACAACGCTGATGATAGTCATACCATTGAAGAAGCTCAGAGATACTTCGAGGCCGATTTTATGCAACGAGCGTTCATCGGATGGGAAACCACGTACGCGCAGGTTAATCAAGTATGGACAGGCATCATGGGATATAGTGCAGATTCACTACCACACATTGGCTCGATACCCAACAGACCGGGGAGTTTTGTCCTTGCGGGTTTCAACGGCCACGGCATGCCAGTCATATTCAAAGCCGCAAAGGAGCTTGCCGCGATGGTTAAACAAGGCCTCGAATACGAGCAGACTGCACTCCCAGCGCTGTATAAGACGACTGGCGAAAGATTAGCGTCCACGCGGAATGACATTCTTGGTGGACGGGGCCTAAAAGTGCGAGGAACGTGATTTGACCTGGACTGAGCGTAAAGTGAGCCTTTCTCTGCCCGGCAAGACTCAGAGCCCGCAGGACTGGGAGCCTGCCAGACTGGACTGAGACACTTCAGTCGGAGCAGCGAGATGAGGAATGTGTTTTACTCACGGTGACCCCATATATCTGAGGTTCACAGTTATGGAACTACTCGATATAGTAATATGTTCGTCCGTTTCATTGGCCCTTGCTTATTATGGCAGAATTTTTCTGCATCTACACCTTGAGCGCATGCTCCAAATGCCAGTACGCTAACAGTATGGATTCCTTCTAGGTTTATACCCGTTCCAGCTATCTCGTATCTGAAATTATGGAAATGGTGCTCTGGACGATCAATGATGCTGACGAAGGTGGCGTAGTAATACGCGAGGAGTATACAGTCAGACATAGTAAGACGATCTGGGCGCACAATTCTTAACAATCACTGCTTACACGGGAGCATGGAGGCCGCTTCTCATACATTTGGCCTACAAGAACTACGGATTAGAGCAACTTATTTGTCGGCAGTCTTCGTCTCGTCTTCACCTTTATCACGAAGCCCTCTTTGACCACTATGGCACTTCTGAGCCTTGCTGTGCTGATCATTGGAGCTGCTACTGTGCTTGTGAGTTACGTGCCACATATCTCCTTGGTTCGGAGACGCTCTCTTTTCTGAGGCATTGAAACTGACTCATAATAAATCCAGCTGCTTTTGAAAATCGGTTATCTGGCGTTTTTCCATCCGCTTGCAAAGTATCCAGGACCTTTTCTTGCCAAGTTCACCAGCTTTTATGCGGCATACCATGGATGGATGGGAGATATACATCTCGATATCTGGAGATGTCATCAGAGATACGGTAAGATGGTCGGGGCTTAGCCACTATGAGAATTGTGGTCCTCACAGAGTTTGAACAGGAGACCATGTGCGTTACGGACCGAACAAGCTTCTCTTCTGCACAGCTGAAGCATTGAAAGATATCTATAGCACTGGAACCCAATCCAATTTTGTCAAGGCCGATTCATACACCCCACTTATCCATCGAAGTCCAAACATACTGACAATTCGGGGCGGCAAAGAGCATGCGCGCCGGCGAAGAATCATGGCCCAAGGGGTCTCGGAAAAAGCGCAACGGGGATACGAGAAGAGGATTGCCGTCCATATTGACAGGCTCTGTAAGATTGTCTACTCAAAGACCGAGGCAATCAACATCTCCGACTGGTGCTACTATCTTCTGTTCGACATCATGTCAGACGTTGTTTTTGGCGCCCGGTACAACCTTCTCGAAAACGATGAGTTTCGCTATGTTCCTGATGCTATCAACAAGTCCAACGTGCGCATGTCGACGCTTTTCCAGTTCCCGCAGCTGGCGTCCTTCAAATGGACCAAGTATCTGTTCCGCGACGCCATCGCGGCTCGGAACCAGTTTGTCCCCTTTGTTTCGCGAGTGGTCAAGGAGCGTTTGCGCCGGCAGAAGATGATATCTGACAAGAAGGACGAGGTGACCGACGTCTTCGCCAATCTCGCGGCCTCCGAGGATCCTGAGACTGGCGATACTTTCACTGACAACGAGATTGCCGCCGAGAGTACCACCTTGATCGTGGCAGGCTCCGACACCACTTCAACTGCACTCTCAGGCCTGTTCTTCTACCTGGCGAACAATCCAATTGCCCGAGCAAAAGCCACAGCAGAGGTCCGTGCCAAATTCTCCTCGCGCAATGACATTATCATGGGTGCTGCGTTGGGCTCATGTACGTATCTACGGGCGTGCGTGGATGAGGCGATGCGAATGTCTCCTCCTGTAGGAGTACCGCTTTGGAGGCGTGTGCGTAGCGACGCTACGATAGACTCTCTGGTGGTGGAGGCGGGATCTGATGTCGGAATGTCCATATACACCATGCATCACGATCCGCGATACTTCGAAGAGCCCTTTGAATACAAGCCGGACCGATGGCTGGCAAACGACAAAGCTATTGAGAGGGCCCGCTCCGTCTTCAATCCCTTCTCCATTGGCAGCCGGGCATGCCTGGGCAAAGGTCTGGCCATGACAGAGCTTCTGCTGACCATGGCGACAATTTTGTTTCACGGAGACTTTGAGCTCGCCGCCGGTGACCTGGGAAAGTTGGGCCGTGGTTCTAGAGCAGGTCCCTATGGCCGGCACCGGGAGAACGAGTATCAGCTCTGGGACTTTATTACTGGGCAAAGACGGGGTCCCATCCTCCAATTTTCGTCTCGAACTGTTTGAATTTTTTCAACAAGAGTTCAAAATCAGGATTAAAGGATTAAGCGGCTTGCTGCTGAAGTCATTTGGTGAACGATTCTATGTGTATGGTGAGAGACATTGAATAGAACTAGAAGAAATTTTGCATGGCACTGGAGCTTTGAAGAAGTAGTGTTGTCTGCAAAGGAACAGGCTCCTCGTAGTAATATCTCCAATTGCTAGTCTACTACCGGCTCGTGAAGGAGAGTCTCAACTCGTCACTTGAATATCTAATCATGCTATGCTGAAGAGCCCCCAGGTCTTCCAATCTGTGTAGGAGATATGATGCTACTCCCACAAGATGGCGGTCTGGTTGCTAGTTGGGTAGAGATGATCCATAGTACACATATCGAGTGTAATGAAGCACAGGTGAACAAAGGCTTTGCACTACAGGCTCCAGAATGTCTTGCCGTACACACTAGAGACCATTCATGTCCCTGACGATCCCCGCCTTTTGACCCTTATCTGCAAATCCTGTTATCTCATGGCACCAGTTCCAAGTATCTACGGCCCGCCCTCGTTGGATATCAGCCATGAGCGATGCTAAGCCTGTGAGCTTTCCGTCTCCATCCCTGAAGGTATATTTCTCGTCCGTTGAGAGGCGGGTGATGCTGCGGACAGGTACTGCAGCTGCTGCAGTCCCAACAGCAACAACCTCATCCAACTCAGAGACCGCGGCAAACGGTAACTTCTATGTTGTTAATGATCTCCTCGACCTAGGTTTTTTGTGCGCCAGGCTTTGACTTACTGGTTCTTTGTGGATGGCCCAACCCTCCTTCTCGGCCAACTTCTGCATGCTGTCGCTCGTCACGCTCTCGATGGCCGTGGTGGTGTCCGGCACTACCAGCATGTGACGCCCGCTCGTTGTCTTGTGACCCAGGAAGCCACTGGTGGAGAACTCTTCCACAAAAGTCCTTGTGGCGCTGTCGAGGTGTAGTGTGACACCAAAACCACTTGCTTTGGCTTTTGCCGTGTGCTTCCAGACAGGTGCGTAGTTGCCTCCAATTTTGTACTGGCCCATTCCGCGTGGTGCTGCCCGGTCGAAATCTTCTAGCACCACAGCGTCGATGGCGGCTGAGCCGTGATACGGTCGGAGAGGCTGTACGTATACGGCCAAGAGGGTGTCTTCTGACGGGGCCAGCGCAATTCTGGCAGAGGCACCAAAGAGCACGGGCCGAATATATAGATACGAATCTGCCTCGGCTGGGGGGACAAATTCAGCGTTGGCCGCTACCACTTGACGGATGCATTCCAGGAACAGTTCCTCTGGCGGAGGCGGAAGACAGACTGACTCGGCAGATCTAGCCATGCGGGCAGCGTGACGATGGGGACGGAAGACGACGATGCGGTTGTCAGCTGTGCGAAACGCCTTCATTCCCTCGTAGCACTGCTGTCCGTAGTTCAGACCGGGACAGAGCCCATGGACTGTAATTCCCGGGTTTGTCACCAGGCTGGGGGTCGACCAAGTGCACTTGGTTTCACTGTACCATGCCTCAATATGCCCGTTCATGGGAATGTCATTCGCCAAGGAAAGAAAAGCCCAGTCTATCGAGAGAGCTATCAGTGAGAGGCTTGCTGGTTCCAAAGCGCCATCACCTACCAAGACCTGCCTTCGGCGCTGGGGGAGACATGGTAGTATTCTGAGCAGGCTCCAAGACGGACGGTAGTATGCGTAAGATCAAGTTGAGGTGTATCTATGAGCCACAACACTCCACATGGCTGACCCTTTCTCTCCTGAGGCGTTGTGAGTCGTTGTGAGACTGCTACAGGGGACCAATACAGCATCTGGGCTGTGCAGCGACGGCAGGGGATGGGCAGATATCTCGAACTTCATACGGAAATGCATAGTCATATTTCGCTCTGTTAGTACTATGCTTCATACAAGACCATAGAGGGGACGAAGTCTGTGCCACCTCAATGTCCGCTTGTCTTAGTAATAGCATACTAAGCTAGGTAGTCAACAGCGGAGACTAGCTTACTTTGGTTCTTGGAATGGTTTAGCCCGTATAGTAATAAAAAGGACCGAGTCTCATTGGTCGACTGAATGCCTCACAGAGCCCTGACTAGAATACCTGAGCACGTTGCTGCCTTCACCTGAACCCCCAGCAGTGGCGTCTTCCAAAGTGTCGTGTGCAAAAGATTCACCTGAAGATAGGTGTTGCTAAGATGGACAAAGTGTGGCGCGTGAGGAAGGAACTGGAAATACTGATACCGTCTCACCTTTTCGATTATGCCGAACAGCAGAGGATTGGCTATTCCACATACCTCGAAAGCCACTCGGTCGGCGAGGAACAGCCCAATCTCCTGCCTGTTGAACTCTGCACTCGCCTTATCTGTTGCATTGCGGGCCAGATACAAACCGAGCACCAAGTCGAGTTGCTTACTCTCACATGGGATCATCTTCAATCCACAATCTTGGGAGAACTTGACATTCACGCCTTAGCGGTCGCCCAGTCGACTGACCGCAGCGTACAACAGAGAATCATCCGAGGATACTTTGATGCATTTCTAGTTACTGGCATCATAGGGCGTTTGAAACCATCTGGTTTACACATCCATCACGGAGAAAAGGCAATGCTTCACGGCGTGTTTGGGGGACAGGGAAACACGACTCGCTATTTTGATGAGATCCGCAGCGTTTCATTGACCTATGGGGCCCTTGTCGATGATCTGTTGGAGACTCTGGGCCACCATCTGCTTTCTCTATCCCGAGACACGCGGGTATCAGAGCAGTACGCAAACGGGATCGATGTTCTACAATGGTTGCGCAAGCCTGCGTCAACACCAACCGAGAATGATCTTTTGGCAGCACCTGTTAGTTTTCCACTTATCGGTCTATTACAGCTGTTGTATTTCAAGGCCATTCTCTTGTCGCTCGGCCTGACACCAGCCGAAATCCCTAATGTCTTCAACGGACTCAGCGGGCACTCCCAGGGGGTGGTGGTGGCCTGCGCGCTTTCTACTGCATCAGACTGGCCTACCTTTCATGATGCCGCTCTCAAAGCTGTCACCATTCTATTCTGGATCGGTGCTCGATGCCAGCAGCATTTCTCTAAAGAGTATGTTCCCCCATTTTAGTGTCTCCTGCCAGATTAGATGTGCTAAACACCTCCTTTATCACAGGAACATCTCGCCGCAGGTTGCACAAGAGTTTCTGTCTGCTGGCTATGGCCCAACATCGCCTATGCTTGCAGTTTCTGGGCTCTGCCGCCGAGAACTGGAACTTGCTATCACCCGAACCAACGAGACTAGTCCACCCGAGAGATATGTGACACTCAGCCTCACCAACACCGACTCTCAGTTTATCGTCAGCGGATTTCCACGAACATTGGGTGCATTGATCCGAATCCTGGAATCAATAGCCCCAAAGAGTGTTTCGTCCCGAGCACGAATACCGCACTCCCAGAGAAAGCCATCTGCGTCAATGAGGTTTCTTCCCGTCACAATTCCGTCCCATTGCAAGTTGCTCGATGCAGCTATCCCTGTCATCGAAGAAGACCTGCAAGGATGCTTTTTATCCACTTCTTCTTTGAGGCTGCCCGTCAATGCCCTACTTGACGGGTCGTCTCTGACTTCATTGGGGCCGCATCAAAGAGACCTAGTCCCACGGCTGATCCGAATGGTTGTCTCTGAGCCAGTAGACTGGCCGCTATGTGCTTTTACCGGTGTAAGAAAGATAGTGGATTTTGGTCCGGGGGCCTCAACTGGTGTTGGACTTCTTACTCGGCGCAATCTGAGAGGGAATGACGCTCGGGTCATTGTCGCAGGAACTCTAGGCAGCAACAAAGAATCCGAACTAGGCTCTCTCGTCGAGCTGTTCTCGAATGAAGGTGTGCCTCTTCCGAGATTCACAGAACCATACCGCGTCTCTGTCGTCAAAACAGCCGCTGGTCCAATGATCGGATCGAAATTCAGTCGATTGTTCGGCTTGCCCCCTTTCCTCATTGCCGGTATGACACCAACGACGACACATCCTGAGTTTGTGGCGGCGGCCAGTACGTATATCTCAAAGTCACTCCGCTCTTATTACCTCGCTAACACCACAAACTGCAGTGAGAGCAGGATATCCCGTCGAGTTTGCGGCTGGCGGGTACAACAATGCCGATTCTCTCCGGTCCGCGTTGTGCAAGCTACGTGACATGATGCCTGCAGGCCGAACGATAACCATTAACATCATTTATGTAAGTCCAAAGGCGCTGGCGTGGCAGATCCCCTTGATTAGACAACTACGTGCAGAAGGGTTTCCCCTGACCGGCATGACTGTCGGCGGGGGGGTGCCATCCCTGGAAGTTGCAACAGACTACATAACGACACTAGGGCTGGACCACGTATCGTTCAAACCAGGATCTGTCGCGGGAATCCGGCAGGTCATTGAAATCGCAAGACGAATTCGACCCTTTCCCGTTGTTCTGCAATGGACAGGCGGCCGTGGCGGAGGCCATCACTCAGCGGAGGACTTTCATGCCCCCTTATTGGAGACTTACGCCGCCATCAGGACTTGCGAAAATATCGTCTTGGTTGCTGGCTCTGGCTTCGGGTCTTGCAACGATGTCACGCCCTACCTGACTGGCACCTGGAGCATGGATCATGGCCAAAGATCGGCTATGCCTGTTGACGGCGTTTTGTTCGGCAGCCGCGTCATGGCGTGCGCTGAAGCTTACACTTCTCAAGGCGCGAAGCAGGCCATCGTGGCTGCTCCTGGAGTCGATGACTCCGCCTGGGAAGGCACATACCAGAAAGCTGTCGGCGGGGTCATATCAATAGTGAGCGAAATGGGGGAGCCCATGCACGTCATCGCGACCCGTGGCGCTCAACTCTGGGCTGATCTGGACAAGAGTATCTTCTCTCTGGAAAAGAACAAGCGGGTGGCTGCACTGATGAAGAGGAAAACTGAGCTCATCGCACGTCTGAATGCCGACCACCAGAAGCCCTGGTTTGGAGAGAAGTCGGGCGGCCGAGCCTGCGATGTGACAGCGATGACATACGGCGAGGTTGCACGCAGGCTGGCACGGCTGATGTTCATGAAGCATATGGATTGTTGGGTTGACGAAAGCTATTCATCACTTTTTGCGGACTGGCTGCGGAGAATTGAGGCACGCTTCGCCAACAGCATGAGGCAGGACGAAAATAGCTTTGTTGACGACAGCGCAATATCCCGTCAGGGCCCTGATCTTGTACTGGAAACAATTCTCCGAACATTTCCAGATGCTACAACGTGGCCATTATACTCTGAGGATCATGACTACTTCCTGCAGCTCTGCAGCCGGCCGGGGCAGAAACCAGTCCCATTCATACCTGTCCTGGACGAGAATTTTGAGCGATGGTTCAAGAAGGATTCTCTCTGGCAGTCGGAACAACTCGAGGCGGTCCTCGAACAGGATGTTGGCCGCCTTATCATCCTGCATGGGCCGGTTGCGGCTCGCCACACGCGCAAAGTCAATGAGCCTGTGGGTGAGGTTCTTGACGGAATAAACCATGGTGTGATCCGACATTTCGTTGCCGCAGAATACGATGGAGACGAGTCTCGAATTCCTTTCGAAGAGTTTCTCAAGCCCAATGACTTCAACGACAGTGCTCAACGAATCCCTAACACGCCACAATCAATTTCAAGCCATAGCCCGCAAGACGACCTCTGGGTAAACGCATTGCTCAGGTGGCGATCCGTGCTGCGAGGACGCCATCTCGTGGATAATCCCATTCGGAAGCTACTCGAATTTGCGGAGGCAGACATGATCGAATCTAACAAGAGCTCAATCTCATTGTATGAAGGGGGAAGGAATGAGCCAAGAAGGTTGCTTATGCATGCTTCGAAGCGTGGCAAGGATATTACATGCCTCCTCTACACACACACCACCGCCTCCGGTCAATCAGTGCCACTAACCCTGAAATTTGAATATCATCCAGAGACCAGCTATGCACCTATCTGGGAGAGCTGGTCGGGCCGTGAGGAGAGCATCCGCAACCTGTACTGCCGCCTCTGGCGTCATGTTTGTCCATCAACGGATTCCCTGGTGTTCGAGGACAGATTTCGTGTGGAGAGGTCCCGAGTCAACGAGTTCAACAGAGCCATCAATGCATCTTTGGACAAAGTTCTACTGGACTTTGCTATAGTCCCGGCCTGGGGGGCAATATGTGGGGCTCTGTTGCATCACCCAACACAAGGCGATCTGCTCAACCTCTTATTTCTCTCGAACATGTACGAAGTCCACACCACAGCCAGCCCGATGAAGATTGGTGATGAGCTCGTAGCTAGGGCTCGAGTGACTTCTGTTGCCATTGATAATGCAGGAAAGACCGTTGAGATTGCGTGTAAACTTCGGCGGACTCCTTCTGGACCAATTCTGGTCACAATACTGTCCCGATTTCGATACCGCGGCACATATACGGATTTTGATAGCACTTTCACTCAAAGGGTCGAACCGCACTACGAACTCAAACTGTCATGCACCGCGGATGTCGCTGTTCTCGACTCCAAGCCGTGGTTTCGCGTGGATGACCCAAGGACTCTTGACAATCTCAACCTCCCCGATGTCACCTTAGAATTCCACTTGCAGACACATACGAGATGCAGCAGTGTTAATACTTCAGGCAAAGCCTATGCCAGATCCGAGGATGGCGAGCTGACTCCAATCGCGACAATCGAACTCTGCCAGAATGACTCGAACCAAAGTCCTGTCCTGTCGTATTTGCTTCGACGTGGCCGTATAGTAGACAGCAACAAGGTTCACCGGTTGTCCCCTGTTTCTCCAGCCCAGGTTAGCTACATACGCGCCCCGACCTCCAACGAACCTTACTCGGCGGCGTCAGACGACTTTAACCCGATTCACACCTCACCGTCTTTTGCACGGCTTGCAGGCCTCCCCGGAACCATCACACACGGTATGTACTGCTCTGCAGCAGTTGCGCTGGTTTTGGAAAACTACCTTGGCGGAAAAAGGCGAGTCATGAAGTACCAGGCGTCCTTTGCCGGCATGGTACTGCCAGACCAGCTACTCAAAGTATCAATTCGTCACACGGGGATGCAGGCTGGCCTCGCAATTTATGATATTGAGGTCCAAGAAGCAGAAAGTGGAACCAGAGTCCTTACAGGCTCAGCGCTGGCGACCCAGCCCGCAACCACTATTGTGTTCACCGGACAAGGCAGCCAAGAAAAGGGGATGGGTATGGATCTCTACGCCTCATCATCAGTTGCCCGGGGTATCTGGGACATAGCTGATGCTTACTTCTTGGAGCACCTTGGAGTCAGCATCCTCAATATCGTTCGAGACAACCCCAAGGAGATAAAAGTTCATTTTGGGGGAGCACGGGGTCGTGAGCTCCGCCGGAAGTACATGTCAATGCAGGATCAAGTCCAAAATGCAGAGGGAAAGTTGGAGCCAAGGCCACTCTTTCCTACGATCAAGGAAGATACCATCGAGTTTACTCATACGTCGCCCAAGGGATTGCTCTTCGCTACGCAATTCGCACAGCCTGCACTGGCTATCATGGAAATGGCCGCGTTCAGGGACATGCAGGCTTCAGGCGTCGTCGACACCGACTTTCGTTTCACGGGTCATTCACTGGGCGAATGGGTGGCGCTGGCCTGTGGAACTGATTTTCTGTCCTTGGAGGAGGTGCTGAAGTTCTTCTTCTATCGCGGCATGACTATGCAAGGCGCAGTGGAACGCGACGCGTTTGGCCAAAGTGCCTTCTCAATGGTGGCGGTAGATCCAAGCCGGATGGGAAAAGGTGAGAGCTCTCCCAGGATCAACTACAAATCATGAGCTACAACTGACGTATGTTCGTGATATTTCAGATATCGACGAGTCTGCCATAGAGGAGCTGGTGCGCCAGATTAGGGTCCAGACGGGGTGGTTCATTGAGATTGTCAACCGCAACATACGCAACAGCCAATACGTCTGTGCCGGAGATTCACGAGCGCTCGACCTTGTACAAAAAGTGGCAGACGACATAAAGGCCCTCGGCAGACCGGGAGAGGGAAATATACGTTTTGAGTCACTTATCAGCCAGAATGCTCGTACTTATGGCGGGCTTACGTCTACAAGCATCAGCCTTCAACGCGGTGCTGCCACGATTCCCTTAGCTGGTATGGATGTGCCGTTCCACAGCTCCAAGCTCCGACCGAAAATGCAAGCCTGGAAACACATGCTTGAAGGCATGGTAGGGGCAGAGTGCTTCCATCCATCGCAGCTGGTTGGGAGGTATGTCCCAAATGTGACAGGAAAGCCATTCAGCATCAGCCAGGACTACTTTGAGCACGTCTGGGCGACCACCCGGTCTCAACGCCTCAGGGAGGTACTAGACAATTGGGAGAGCTGGGTGGAGCAGGTGCAACGAGACAGAAGGACCTACTTTCCCGGGTCGTCGCAGGTCAGAGCGCTGACTAGCCAGAACAGCCGACAGATCTGCTGTTGAAAGCTCAAAGAAGCATACAAGCTAACAACCCACCAATATAGACCTTTAACAATTCTGCTCAATACACCGAGAGTCTATCCTGACAACTACATACATTAGTGTGTCAAAATTGGGGGTTTGAATGGCTGACAAGCTTCCACGGACTGCTGCGCCAATGTGTTGGTTGGAAGAAATGAAGCGAGTGGCGGCGACTCTTGACATTGCATATACTAGTACCGACGCGGTATACAGCGGTGCCAAGGCGGGAGTGGCGGGGGCGGGGCAGAAAAGCTTCTCAAAGCGGTTAGGGGTTATTATAGTGGGGAGATAACACGCCTTGTCCTAAAAGAAGGGCCACCAAAGTATTGCATATGTGGTTATATTAGACGTCAGATCATAGCTGACGTGCTTCATTGCAGCCCACTCACACTCACGGGTTGGACATTCGCCATCCAGAGGCCCTTCACCCGAATGAAAGCTAGTGACAGTGCGTCCTTGAACGTCAGATAAGAGCATCACCATCGCACTGCAGGATGACGAACGCTAAGATCCCTTCATTGCATGGTGCACGTTGATCTGTGCGGCGGGGGCAGGCCACCCCCAGGAATATCATGGCGGCGGTGATTGCGCGTCACGTTCTCGAAAGGGAGCTAACCCATTCAGCATGGGGTGAGTTGTGGTACTTACCATCGAGTCTCTCCGATCGTACGGTGTCCCGCGCACGTCTAGCCAGGAGAAGTGGCCACTTGCATACTCATCACACGCGGCAAGCTCGAGTACTGAACAATGATAAAGCAGGCAGAAATGCATTCACGTCCTCCATCATGACAACAAGCATGCCTCCTACCACCGGGCCGCAAAACATGTGTACACCACCCCGTATCGCATACGCCGACCTGATGAAGCCGGACGAGGACTGGGTATGTCATGAGCAGCACGAACAGCCGCGTCTTGACGGGTCACTGACCATTGTCCTCAGCGCGGCCTTCGGAACACAGCTGAACGCAGGAAGATCCAGAACCGTATTGCGCAGCGGGCTTACCGTCAGTTCACTTACTCGCTCTATCTTCTTTTCAGGACGAAGCTGATGCCCAACTTGCAGGACGGAATGCGCAGCGCAAGGCCAGAGAGGTTGAGGAGCTCAGGAAGCAGCTGCGCCAGTGTCAGCAAGGGAAGGGTCCCAACTCACCTCCAGCCTCGCCCTGGCACTGCCCTAGCGAACCATGGGGTGCCGCCAACATTGAACCACAGCAAATGACCCCTGGAGCGTGGTCTGCTCTAAATGACCGCCAGGGATCTGCTAGCACCGGCAGTCCCTCGTCACCGCCCAAACTACCACCGAGCAGCAGTGTCGATGCCTCCGGCTACCCCATACCATATCCATCCCCGGTATCAAGCATTCAGAAATCGGATTGCCAGAACTTGGTGCAAATGCCACCAATAACGGCTGATCCGAGGGCAGGGGAACTATTCTTTGGAGAACCAACCACTTTATCTTCTTCCGACACCGGTTTTTTGCATGGGCTTCCTGATCTGACTATTCCCACAGAAGATCTCAACTTTACTTTACCATGGGCTCCTTCCACTAGAAACCAGTCCAAGGTCGCAACACCGGAACCTGTGTCAAACACTGCCCCTCTTCTACATATGGCTGTCGCCGGAAATCACTCAGACGTCATATCAGTCCTCCTCCAAGATGCGGAAATTTCTGTCAACGAGAAAGACAATGCTGGGTTCACCCCTCTCCAATTGGCCGTCATGCTGGGACGCACTCAGATTGTCTCCCAATTGCTTGAATATGGTGCCGATGTCAAGTGTGAAGAACCCTGACAACTCCGTCCACTGAGCACACTTCATGTAAGCTTTCAAAGCGACACAGAGATCTGGCATCAGACTTGATGTTGAAAAACTACCCGGTAACTCCTTGAGATGCGAGACGCAAGTTGAGAAAACTGTGGGAGAACAATGTAGAGAAGGAGGACGGATGAAGTTTGTTGAAGGCAGTGGAGAGGGCGACCACCACCACTCCAGCCGCAGAGAACCAAATAGACATCTCGCAACAACCAGGAAGATTGGGTTTCATTTTCACCGAATAAATAGTAATTCTGTGTCATCGTGACAGCCTCTCTCAGCATGGGACATGCTGATCTCTGGCCGACGCCGTCTCATAATGCCTGATTCCTTCACTCTCAACACATGCACTCCCTGGCATATTGTAGTCCACTATCGACGCTCTTGCTAGCCTCTCTAATCACTTCACACTTGAACCCGTCACCCTTGGACTCAGAGCCAAGCAACCCAGCCAAGCGCAAGACATCTTCTGGGGGCACAGTGACTCGACCAGCCTTGAAAACGAACTTGGTTACCATGACGGCCAAAATCGATTTGCCCAGCTTTTGATCACGTAGAACTGCCCCAGGCCCCCCGGTAAGGTCTGGATCCGCAGGAAGCGTGCCGTCACCAGCATTTCCATTCAAGAAGTACGTCACGGTGAAGAGCCACTTGTGGTCCCACGCCAGGATCCTCGACGTGACATAATACTGCTGGAACAGGCGGATCTCACGCCGAAAGGTGCACTGCACGCCAGCCAAGATAAAACTTGCCGGCCCGCTAGGGAGCTCCCCCAGTGCCTGAGCGAGTAGGTTCGTCAGAAGGACTGTGCGGCTGACGTCGGCGTCGATGAAGAAGGTACTATTGGACTTGTGCAGGTTGATGTCGAGCTCCAGCAGGGTAACGCGAGTGCTTGTGACGTGACACCCGAAGAGCATCGTCGAGCGGTCCGGCTGAGAATAGGTCAGATCTTTGCCGTATCGACCTCTTGTGCCTGCCTGTCGGGCTCGTCTGAGACGAGAAATGGAGGGCAGAAGTCTGAGGGTGTGAGCGAGAGGGAGAGATTTGGCATTGGTGGCGCAGAACAAGAACCCGAGCAGCGCCGCGACAAAACACCCTCCGGCAGCCTTATAGGACGAAAACTCTTGCATCTTCTAGGAGTCGCAGTCGGCACGTGCAAAAGAGCAGTAATTCAAAGCTTCAGCCGGCCAAGTTGGAGCGAAAATATGGCGGCGATACGGTTCAATCGGTGATGAAATTACAGTCGAGCTATAACTGTCTGTACTGCTGACCCTGCGATTCAGGCCATATGTAGGCAGTCTTGTTCACTGTTTGCCGAGCACTCGGTATAGTACATTGAACTGGCCACGTTATTACCGTAGCCATTTTGCCGACAACAACTATTCCGCACGTTACAGTAAGCATGCTTAAATTTCCACCGAGCCTCCACTGCAACAGTATACCGATCGACGGCTGAGTGTATAGCAAAACAGCTTACTATACAATGAGGCAGAGGAACTTGCAGTCAGAGAGTAAAGGTACGGGCCCCGAGGCTTCTCAGTTGAACCCAAATCTGTGCGCTATCCTTTCAGGGGGAGGGGGGTTGTAGTAAGACAATGGTTGCTATCAGAACGGGATGAACACGGAAAATTGGGTAATTGCACAGATTCTGGACGTGCCAATTTTCCTTGAGTTGTTCGACACCTAGGGATCGAGATTCTAGGTCTCTTGAAGTTGGAGTGGCACATCAGTGAAACTCGGGAGGAGGTAGGGCGGAGTGATTATGCACGGTCATTGAATGGGACGGGGCGGGAGCTTCCTATCTGGAGCCAATGGAGTAGTGGGATACTGGATCGCTCCCAGCCACTGCGGGATACTTAATCTTCTTCCTGGGACCGGATCGCTTCACTCTCTGCTCTATACCCAGCCCTCACGATGGGCGACCGCAAAGCCTTTCAAATATCGATCAATCTGCCAGATCGCCACGGTGAGTGCATGTGTCCCTTAGCCACAGACCAAGAGAAGTCCAGCTTGGTTGACATCGTCAGTCCTGCTTGACTGTGAGCATCGATATATCCGACACGATGACACACAGTGCTACGATAATTTATTTATTGCAGTGCGCCATTGCATCTCAACTGGAGAAGATACATCGTCAGCCGCTAGGGCTGGAGTACGGATCTCCCAGAATCACCACCGTCCCGAGTTTCAAAGGCTGAGCCTAGAAAAAGAGACAACCATTGGAAGGCTTCTGCTTGATGCTAGCGCGAGCCCTGCCGACGGTGGTGTTTTGGTCTTTCAGATCCCCAAGGTTGATTGTCATGTTGCGTACGCAGACCCCTGGAGCTCGCGGGTAGCAGACTGTGCACTTGTTTCATCGACGCATAGTTTCTTGTCACCGCTTGGCCGAGTTGTCGGGTACAACATACACTCCTCATCTCCCTTGTGTATGGATGCGGCGGGAATCACCGAAGCTTTGAACGTATCGGCCGGGATGGTCTGGTCTCCCCTTCCTTGGAACGAAGAATCTATTCAGGAACTTGAGCTGGAGCTGGAGCGAAGGCTGGCCTTTCCCTGGCTATCCTCAAAGCCGGTCCCCACGCGTCGCGTGTGCGTCGTTCTCCTAAGTAATGTCAGCATCCCGACAACGAAAATTAGGTGGGACACAGCAGCTGCTATGGGTGTGAAGGTTGTTGTGCTGAGCACGGGCTCATGGTGGAAGGATGACAACGGACCTTGTGCACATTTAAGAGAAGCCTTCATTGACATCGATATGACAGTCGACTCTGGTTTGTCCGAGAGGATCGCCAATGCTGTCAAGTTGTATCCACAACCGATCGATGGCATTTTTGCAATATCAGATGTCCTTCTGATCCCGGTGGCGGAGGCAGCCACACAGCTTGGCTTATGGACCAGTGGTCCCAAACCCTTTACCATCTCCACAAACAAGTATCTCACACGCCGGATACTGGACCCGCTGTCACGAGAGTACTTCTGGGTGGACTCAGTACAGGCACTGGAGACGCGGCTTGCATCTAGCGATCCCGTCAACTTCCCCCTTGTCTGCAAGCCATTCCAAGGCAGAGGAAGTGAAGGCGTCTTCCGAGCCGACAACGCTGCGCAACTCCGACATGCTGTCTCTCGAGCACTGGCTTCGAAGAATGGCGCCAATGTTTTGGTTGAGCCTTACGTGGATGGGCCCGAGGTGGACTGCAATCTCGTTCTCCTCAATGGCCGCATTCTCTATTCCGAGGTGGTCGACGACTTCCCCTGCCAAGCGGATGTCGCCCAAGACCCCTCGGACAAGCTGTTTGCCGAAACCGAAGCTGTTGTGCCGTCAAGACTGCCTGCCTTCGAGCAGCATGCCATCATTGACGCCGTCCTCGATGCGGTTCTCCTGCAAGGGTTTGACACTGGAGTCTTCCACTGCGAGGCAAGAGTCCGCAATTCGTCAATGCACTACATTGTGGCCGAGGACGCCACTCTTCCGGAGCTGGAGTGGAACAAGAAGCCAATAGAGATTACAACAGAGACGCCGTCTATTTTCCTTCACGAGGTCAACGCCCGCATCCCGGGTATCGCTAGCTCTGCTGTTTCGATGCTTGCCCGTGGGATTGACTTTTGGACCTTGCAACTCCTGTGTGCAGTCAGTGACTGGTCGCGATATGAAGCGCTTTCAAATCCATTCGGTCGTGATGACCGCTGCGATCATGCATGGCTGACCAACGCCAGGGAACTGGTCACCCCAAAGGGCATTGAGGCCATGTATCCGGGTATACCGCTTGACCTACTCAACAACAAGATGGTCGACAGCAACCACAACCCGATCCGGGAGCTCGCCAAGTCTCATGGAGATCTGACAAAGTACGTGTTGCGACACTATGCCAATGTCAAGGACGCGGCACGATACGGCTTCCAGGAAGGAGAGTGGCTGTGGGGCGGTTGTATGGTGATAGTATCGCCCATCAGTCGTCAGCACGCACGTCACGTTGCAGAGAACATCCAGGACCTTTACCAGGACTTGGTGAGACAGAAGTACTATGTCGTTTAGATGTGGGCACGCTTTTGGAGATATCAACACATTGGAGAATGTTAAGCACGGCCCAATTCCTACAGTCCACCCACCAACCCTATGGTTCAGGCTTGAAAAAATTCGAAGCCCGCATACTCATGTTCGACTTTGATCATTCCACATGTGGTAGAGGATGGTCCTTTAAGATAGCCATAGGGTATGGGGAAAAGACCATGGTCTCTTTAAACGCCTTTGAATTTTCCCCGGATAGCCTCTCAAAAATCTGACTGGAGGCCATCGGCATGATAAAAATATGAGTTGTATCTAGGCCCTTGTTCTATTTCTTTCTGTCTTGGCTGGAGTTGTAGATACACATGCTGACCTGGCCACTTCGGACCTTTTACGAAGTCAGGGGGTTTCCAAGATGTTAAATCGCAGTTGGCGAGAAAAGAGCCGGGTTAAAAGCTTCTCCGAGGACTTTTCACCTGCCTCGGTGTATCAGAAGATGAAGGAAGACAGCGACGATGCGCGAGTTTAAAGGTTGTGATATATTTGCGTTTTGGGCAAGTTTTGCTAAATGATCAAAAGCATCTGGCACCTGTAGAAATGGCAAAGCGTCAGTGTCGTTGCAGGTGGAAGGAGAATTGGATATGACAAACACACCGTCTGCCGAAGCATTATTATCTCCTGCTTCAGAAGTTGATTGATCTTGCCGTCCTGGAGAAGTCTTTCGAAGTTCTCGGATATCAGGGAATAGCTATTCTCTCCTGACCCAGACGAAGAAGATGAAGAAGAAGAAGAACAGGATAATGGTGCTGAGGACGACGACGACGAGTTGTTGCTCTCTACTGCCGACGGGTTGACCTGGGACAACCTTTTTTCAGCCAGTTTTGAGAGCTCATCGGACAGGATCCTTCGCGCCGAATCTAAAGTTTCTTCTTGGTACGCCCACGCCTCGCGAGCTGACCAGTCCTTTGCGCTCTGATTCAATGCTCTCAGGAGGGATTTCAGCTCTCGTTCGCGGCTAAATTTCTGGGTGGCGCGGAGCGAGGAGTCGTTGCCCAGTGACGATGTGTAGTACGCTGCCGCCATTTCGTCAAAACTGTAGAAGCCGGCGGATTCCACTGCTTCCAGGATTGACTCAAACCGGCCATCCTGGATCTGATTCTCAGGCTGCTTGGCATCGAAGCTGCTCTGTTGGGACTTTTTTTCCTCCGAAATAGACGATCCCAGATGGGTATCTTGTGAACCATGTGGTCCGGCTTCCACGATCTTGTCGGCCGTCTTAACCGCATGATCTGGTAATGTCGGGGGATGTCCGTACTGGGTGTCATGAGCAGCCTGGGGTGCAGTGCTCATGGTGTTTTGGCCCTGGCCCCAGTTTGCGTGCTGTCGGTCTGGAGTCTGACAACGGTTGTAGAAGGAATTGAAGGAGGAATCTGGTTGTGGGGCTAAGGAGACGATTGCGTTGGGCTGAGCGGCAGGCTCTCCTAGTCCAGGCTGCATCATGCTGAGACTCGACCAGCTCTCGTCAAACACGCTATCGAGGTCCATGAGCGTCTTATTGGTTGTCCCTAAGAACATAGGATTTGTCATGTCAAGTATCTCGTCAGGTCTACTATAACCAGTAGTCACAGGTCAGTCAACTCTTTTCCCTCCGAGACACGGGTAGTGCAAGACCGCATAGCATACCTAGAATGCTCTCCTTCCTCGAATGTGCTCTGCTGAGTCGGCTTTCTGTGTCCCCATCGAGTCCTAGAGCCTGTGTCTTTCGGCTTCTCGCCGGCGGCGGAGCGATTCGCGGCGGCGGCGGCAGCTGCAGCCATTCGTTTCACTGGTCAGTGTTAGCCGCCTATTTGTCTGGCACGAGGGAGACGGGGAGATGAATCGACTCACATTCCCGATGGTTTCGTTGGGCGTCGCGGTTTCGTTTTCGTGTGATGGTGTCTTGGTCCCGAAGATCCAGACGTACTACAACGTCGGGCTCCAGGTGAACGTAGGTCGTCTCAGTATCAGTGAGCCCATCCATCGCGGCGCAGTCTGAGGGGGGGACTATAGATGGTGTTGGAATCGAAGTACTCTTTCAATTGGCATGGTGGCGCTGTTTCATTCGATGCAGATGCCTGCCCAAGAGGTAATTCCTAGCCACCCAGATAAGCAGTCAAGCCTGGCGGATGTAAGTACCGGCCGCCGGCTAAGAATGCTTGTTCATTATCCCGCGATCAACCCAGTCTCCGCGACCCACATGGGGAAATAGATGGCCGAGTACTTTTGCAGCCTCTTTATGTAAGGGATCAGTGGTTAAGGCCAAGCTCTCTCGGTGGGCGACAGAGAGACGCCGGCTGAAAGCCAACACGGGGACCGCAAGGATTATTGGGTTATCATTGGCCCTGCAGGAGTCACCGGGGGTTGGACACGGTGATTGACAGGAATAGTGGCACTGCCAGTAAGGACCACTAAGCAGCACCATCTTGCGTCACGCAGATGGGGTATTGGCTAGGCCAGGCACAGGACTGGACGGACGTCCTATCCTGCCCCGCAGAGATGACATCGGGGTGGTGACCAGCCTTATCAGGCCCCTGTCTCTCGCATACTACCTACCTAGTAGGTACTATGGTACAACCTCGAACTTCAAGTGAGATTTGCCTCATGTGCCTGATTTGACTCCAGGCCACATCTGGGTTACTCAAAACATCGTTCAAGAGCTCGCCACCGTGACAACTTTACCTTGCAGCTCCCCACATTACCTTGCATCTCATCATTTTCGATATGCACGTCAACGGTGTCCCCGAGAAGGGGATGACCTACACACCCCTGTATGTCTCAGGGTGGAAGGTCCACCGACTTAGAAGTTTGGTGCCTCGGTCCTTCATAAACACCAGGCTTGCGATCGCATCTCAAGCCCAGAGCAGAGTGTGCTATTTTGCACCTCATATTCCAGGCCCTTGCAACTACAGAGGAAAAGCAGACATTGACTGCCGACATGGGGTCAGGGCAATTGATGAACGGACCTATGCCCTATCATGCGGAACTGAGATCTGAAGATTGTCCAGGTATGGGATGAGGCACTTCCTGACGAATTCAATTCATCGTGGTCGCTCGACTGACAGAAACAGTCCTGATCCGAGCAACCTGGTCGTGGTCCCAGGATCTCACCTCCGAAGTCAAGCATGGGTGCAACTTTGTCGACCTCACCATAGACTCTGTCCTGATTACGCCTGCAGCTGGGACCAATCAGGCCGCCTTGAGCCCCGGTTCCACCGCTTCAGCGCCACCAGGGGTAGACGGACGAACTGCTCTAACCAGGGTAAAGATCCCCAAAAACGCGGGCCGGGCCATCTCGTTTCTGCTCGAACACTGCGTTGGTGGCCCAACCGTTGACCAATCACACTTCAAATTTATCCTTGCTGCACAGGATGGTTACATTGTCAGAAGTGACTTCCTTGAAGAGTCCTTACGAGGGATTCCTTTGAGCAGCGTGGTGCAAGGGTTTGTCACATCGGGCCAGCATTGCTCCATTGCCCCGCCTCTCGCCGCTTCCCAAGGATCGGCAAGTCATTTGCTTGCCCTCCTCCAGTCGAGTGTCGGCGTGGTCATGGCACGAGGCAGTAAGGCGCTCCAGGGCTTGGACCATGAATTGTTGAACCGTCTGTCATGGCCTTGGATCATTGACACCCCTGTGATGCCCAGTCGCGTTGTCATGATATGCGAGAGACGAAGGCCCCCAATGTGCCGAAACTTCTACGCGGCAGCTCGAGGTTGCGGAATCTCTGTGGTGGTTATGGACAAGCCGGGTCATTGGATGGAAGATGACAATGGACTTGGTCCTCAATACCGAGAGCACTTCGTCCCATTCACCACCACTGGCTATGCTCTCAAAGACTTGCCTCAACATATCGCCGATGTGATCCGCGGTCTACCCTACAAGGTGGACGGCATTCTGACCACGGTAGATGTCTTTATGCCTGGTATTGCACGCGCTGCCGAGATTCTCGGTCTGCCCACTCTCGGGTCCGAAGCATATCGTCGGGGCACTGACAAATTCGAGACGAGACAGCTCTCACGGGCGCCGACCACAATCAAAGTCGAGAGCCTGGAAGAATTCCCGTCTCAACTGGCAGCTATGCCGCAACCGCTGGAATACCCACTGATTGTGAAACCCACCCGCAGTCACGGCTCTGAGGGCGTTATGAGAGTGGAGAATGAAGCGGAGCTCATTCAAGCACTGCATTTTGCCTTTGCGGCGCTGAAGAAGCAACACGACCAATTCGGGCTGGAATACCACGGAGTCCCGGTCATTGTGGAGACATACTGCGAGGGTCCTGAAGTCGATGTGAACATGCTTCTTTGGGATGGGGAATTGCTGCATGCTGAGGTGACCGACAATTTCCCCTGCCTTGGCGATAGCCCAGAGGCAGAATCGAAGACGTTCGGCTGCACGGGCTCGATCTTTCCTTCTGCTCTCCCGTCGGACGAAATCGACATGCTCCAGCGCGATGTGCTGGCGATCGTCCGAGCGGTGGGGCTGCACAGTGGCGTCATCCATGCTGAGGCCAAAGTGCACAACTCAGCAAGAGAAGTCTTCTTGGCTGAAAAAGGAATGTATGACCTACGACCCCGCAGCAAACCGGTTCCTGGCCGAGCCAGTACCTTCCTGCTGGAAATAAATCCACGGCCAGCAGGTCTTCCTGAGGCCATGTGCTCGATCTACGCATACGGAGTGGACTATTTTGCTGGTAAGCTACTACATGCCATTGGAGACGAGGCTCGCTTCCGTAGCATCGCGCACGGATTTCGAAACAAGCCATCGTGGCAGTATGCTTGGCTACCACAAGCTATTGAGACTTCTACGAGTGGCCGTATGCCCCACGACCTCGGCCTCGAGAAGCTGGGGCTCAGTAACTCCTACGCGGATCATTGGCATTACTGGAAGGGGGGTGAGTGGGTACCTCCGGCGAAGGATCGACCGTGGCCGGGGCTGGGTTTTATGGTGTTCAGATCGTTCACCAGCCGTCAGGAATTGCTCCGGAAGATAGCCGACGCTCGTGAGCATCTAAGGTTTCATTTGGATTAGGTGATGCATACCTATGCTCGAGCTCTAGGTAGGGTTGGAAATGAAAAACAGGCCCACTGAAGGCGGCCCACCCTGTTGCTAGGGCCTTTCAAAGAGTCGATTCCAGGCGTAGATCAATTGCCAATTTTGAGTTAAGAGAAAGTTTTCCCTCAAACTGGCAAAATGGCTGCGGGCAAGGCCTACGTAGGCTAGTTGACTTTGCATGGGAATCTTTCAACCACTCAGCGTAATAGCGGCATTAAGCTTACTGTAAGCAAGCATTCAGCCTGCGACGGGCCCAACTGCCGATCAGTGGGGAGGAGAGTTCCCTAAGAACTCAATTTCTCCGACGAAGTTTAGCAAGACATGTGCAAATACACGTGTATTAGCTAAGCCCAGATTATGTTTCCAGTTATTGTGATTGATAGACGTATGTGCATGTTTGTTACCCTTTCTCCTTATGGCTTTTCCCTCCGAGACGATTTGTGAGTGAGTGTCACGCGAAGGCATTACATGATGATGTTGACGGATCACCATATCCCCCGGCAGCCATGGGCCTGATTTGCCAGGGTATGTTTTTCACAAACAGGGCACTACCACTTTCTTTGAGTCCTCGAACACTGTCGCTTATTAGTAACGCATTGTCATTGGACTGAGTAAGTGCCTTGCCCATCATTAGGGACGACGCAAGGTAACTATGGTGTGAGTAAAAGACAGAATGATTGCTGGTACGAAAGGATTATTTCATACAAAGCTTCAACAGTGCCCGTCAAAGGCTAAGAGATTCCTTCGTCCACGGATATAGCAATAGAATCACCTGCACTCTTGTCGCAGTTGCCTGTCCAGGCCAACGTGGGTCACTATGCATCGCTCGCCAGGCGCAGACAAACAGATATTCGGGACCTTCCAGGTCAATGTCTTCGGCGACACAGTGGATGATCCGTGGGCGAGAGGCTACCTGACTCGTCGTCAAAACAAAAGGATCGAAAGAATATTTCCTCTGCATGACTTCCGCGACGAGGTGTTTGGAAATCCCCAAGGGGATGGCTGGTCATGGTCACGATCAGCCGAATTGTTGAAAAGGCACGGTTTCACCGCCGTGAAATTCGACACTTCCAAGTTCGTACCCGCCGATGCGAATCAAGCCACGTCCTGTGATTTTGATGATGTGGAAGTCTTAGAGGATATCTATTTCCCCCAGGTGAAACAGGCTCTAGTCAAACTGACAGGCGCCAAAGAGATTTTTATTACGAATAGCATTGTGCGCCGAGGTGAAACGGGGGCCTCTATCGACGGCTGTACGAAGACCACGGGCGACAGATCAAACTTTCAGCACGTTCAGGACACCGCTGTCACCAATGGCGAGAATAAGACAGAAGAGGCCAATTACAAAGCTCTGCACGACAACAAACCCACACATCTGAAATCCTCAGACAACGCAAGACCCTCCCGAGTGCCTCATATGGACTATACACCTCTCGGAGCCCGCTGTGCAATCCGTTCTTGGCGGCCAGACATCTATCATGCTGCTGTTAAGTCCGGTGTCATCCCGACCGAAGACGCCATCTGCGCCAGTGCTCAGGTCGACCCTCAAACACATGATAGTGACGCCGTCATCAACAGCGAGTACAATTATGGTGGCAAGCTGGGTCCGCGCTACGCAGCTTACAGCGTTTGGCGACCTTTACACACCGTGACCCGGGATCCCTTGGCCATGGCTCCACGTTGTACTTTTAACGGCAACCAAGAGCTCACCTTTGCCCCGCGCTACCTCAAAGTCCTTGCCGCACCCAGCATGAAAGGCGACTTTCTCCGAGAGCTGGAGGCTCTCTTCATAACCGAAGAGAACGCCATGAAAGCGGCCAATGAAAATGCCAACACTGATCGTGCCACACCCGGTGCTAATGGAGAGGTGGAGCAGTTGCCGTCCTCGTCGCTAGCATCGTCCGATCCGCAATGGTACTATCTTGCGGAGCAGAAGCCTAACGAGGTGATCGTTCTCAAGTTTTTCGACAGCGCAGCTTTAGTTGATGACGGTCAGCACAGCGAGGAAGCGTCAAGTGTGCCACACGCAAGTCCAGACATCGGGAAGGCATCTTATGGCTCCGCCAGAGAGAGCATTGAGGTCAGATGCATTGCTTTCTGGTGAGCACAGCGAGGAGGTAGCAGATACGAGTTACATATGTCTAAAAGGTGAACTAGGGTCTAGTGTATCCAGCATATAGGGTGAGGGAAGCACGCCACTCACTTTTTTCTGTCTGCCCTATTCAGATCTAATGTCAAGGAACCGAAAGGGTTCAAACCATTAATTTCACTACCCAATATAGCGTAGTGTCTTTACCCCCGCCGAAGCCAGAGTCTTGAATGTTACCCTGAGCCTACAACAGACCTGCTATCAAGAGTCCGGCCACATAGATGTGAATCAGGTGCTTTACTTTCTTTTTGTGAGTGAAAATCTTTCATATACTAGGCACTGTGAGCATTGTCATATGTAGACAAAAATGTATTCACGCCCAGACTTGCCACCCCGGAGTCACTCTTCCCCTAGCTCCCTCCGGATTTCCACAGGTTGCCGAACCTTGTATTCTCGGTTTCGACCAGTGTCCTGGGGTTGCCGACCTCGACAATCTCGCCGTGGTCCATGACCGCAACTCTGTCAAAGTCCATGATCGTGCTGAGACGGTGGCTCACGGCGACGACGGTGTAATCTTGGAACTCAGTTGCAATAATCTCCTGCATTACTCGTTCCGTGTCCTGATCGACGGAAGACGTAACTTCGTCCAGCAAAAGGATGCCGCCCTCAGAGCCGACACCACCGGCTCCGAGGAGTCGAGAGCGCATCCTCCGCCGGAGGACCGCATACGCTAAAGAGAACAGCTGGCGTTGCCCCTGCGAGAACGTGTCGGACGTCATCGCCGTGTCCAGCCCGCCTCGGCTTTGGATCAGCGACCATAGGTCGACCGTTTTCAGGACGGCACAGCATTCATCTGTGTGGGCCCTGTCGAATGGATCCAGGTTCTGCCTGAAAGTGGCACCGCCCGGCAGAGACAAGGCTTCCTGAGGGATCGCTATAATACGGAGACGCAAAGTTGTACGGTCAATGAGATGAAGCGGCGTGCCGTCTATGTAGATTCGTCCAGGGGTACCTTCGCAGGGGTCGAGCAGCTTGAGCAGTAGAGCGAACATACTGGACTTTCCACTGCCGGTACGTCCGCAAATGGCAACCTTCTCCCCGGGTGCGATGAAGAGACTGACTTTGTTGATCACGAGGTTGGGTACCTCTCCACATCCTCTGGGGCTGAGAAGGTGTTACTCAGTGAGAAATTCTTCCACTAAAGAAGCGAAAGAATGAGGACGACACTTACTCATCATAAGTAGCCGAGACTTCTCGCAGGTCAATTTGGCCGTTCGTTGGCCACTCCTCGCCTGGAATGATGGTCTCTTCCATCCTGTCTTCAGGAGCGACCGTGTTATTGAAAGTTTGTAACCTCGCAATGGCACCAATTGAAGTTTCGAGCTTCGTCCACTGCATCACAATGCTCGAGAGAAAATCCCCGAAGCTCATTAGCGTGACCAATGATGCTCCGGTGAAGCCTGAGTTGTGATGTAGATTTACAGCAAGGCTGACGAGAAGGACTGCCAGTGCCATGACGATGAAATTAAGAACCTGAAAGGCCGGTAAGTAGCTGTTTTGTACACTAAATCGGGGGGAATTTATGAGGTATGGTGTGGGTCGACTCTTTCACTTGAACGCCCAAGTCTCTGACACTTACTAGTGTAAGCCATTGCTGTAGCATGAAGAGCAGATAAGCCGGTCGCTGCGAGTCGTCAAGCAAATTCATATTCTTTGCTCGGTCGTTGGAGATGAAACCAAACGCACGGAGCGTTACAATTCCTTTAGTTGTATCCAGGAAGTGGGTGCTGCCAGGACAATATTAGTACGTTTTGTCAGATGATAAGAAAGGTTAGGCAGTTAACTAACTATAAAGGACTCTTTGCTTCGAGATCCAGCATCCTCATCTGTCTGGAGGTCCGGAGGTAGAGCTTCTGAATCAACCACATCAAAGCTATGATGAAGGGATAGCTTGCAACGATGTAGGCTGTAGCAGTAATCATGACAGCAGCCTGTCCGACAGCAATAGTAAGGTTATACAAAGTGTTTAGTAAGGCATTAGGCAGTTCAGTATCAACCAGGTTGAGATCCTGTGAGAACAGGTTCGTGATCACGCCTTGATCAGTCGTGGTCAAAAATCGGAGAGGGGCACGGGTCAGCGTGCGCAACACCTCGCGGTGCAGGTTAGCTCCAGCCCTTCTGACAGCAAGCACCCATACAAGATATGCAAGGACAACCATAGAGAGCAGACAACAAATATTGAGCAAGCCGTATATGCCGACATAGTATCCCGAACAGTGCGACGGGTGCGCCGAGGACGCGGAATCACTCCAATACTTGAGCCAGATAGTGGGAAAATTGTAAAAAAAGCCGAACAGAGCGGTCAGAACCATCTGAATGGTGGCGACGAGATAACCCATGCTCTTGAAGTAGTGTTTGTAAACCCTTCGATCTCCTTGTTGTCGTGCTATGTCTGGTACGTCAGGGTCATTTGTAGATATTGTGATTGCTTTCCGCCGCGAAGCCGTGAGTCCAGAATGCTGGTATGATTCTTCAGTCTCGGTTGATTCGCCGATTGTGTCGTTCTCCGTGGCTTTCACACCAAGTCTATGGATGTACTTGCCATTCGCAACCAGTTCCTCAAAGGAGCCTTGCTCAGTGACAGTGCCTTGAGTGTTTAGAGCGATGATCTTATTAGCGGATGGTAAGTGTCGGACAGAGTGTGTACAGAGTACTGCAGTGGCTTGACGACTTCGAATGATGCCATTGGTGCCAAAGACACGCTTAAAGACTTGCTCTTCGGTGTCAGCGTCAAGCCCTCTGAGCACGTCGTCGAAGATAAGCATGTCCGTTTGCAAGTACAAAGCCCGAGCCAATGAAATGCGTTGTCGTTGGCCTCCGGAGAGAATGATTCCGTTGCTGCCAATCTTTGTGCTGTCGCCTCGCGGCAGTATTTCAAAGTCGGCCTCAAGCATTGCCGCGCTGATGACGCTAGCATATCTTTCCTCATCGAACGGCGAAAAGCCGACAATGTTGTCCCGAATTGAGCAATTTGACAAAAAGGGTGCTTGATCGCAATAACCCACTCGGCCGATTCCGTTGGTCCAAGCGACTTGGCCTCGATGGTAAGGGATTTCTCCCAAAAGCGCCTTGCACAAAGTAGATTTCCCAGACCCGATCGGCCCGACGACCATGGTAAGAGAGGATCTGGGAATGCAGATGTTTATGTCAGTGAGGACCGCTTTCCCCTCTTCCCATCCAAAAGTCGCTTCAGTAACCACAATGGCAGAGCCTGGGCGGATCTTGTCATCGTTATTCGAAGGTGAAACTATGCAGAGCTCCTTTTCCACTGGCGCTGTGCTGTTGAGCGGGACCACCCGGAAGTCGTCTCGGCTGTTGCGCTCCAGATGAGCTTGCATACGACTCAAACACGCGAATCCAGAGGCCATCTGAGGACCGACCTTGAGGACCACGGTGAGAGGAGTTGCCAGGAGGACGAGATATGATAGAGCAGTAAACACTCTTGCGGTGTCCAGGGAACGCTCACTGAGAGCAAAGGTGATGACGGGAGAAATGAGGAAGGGGGCCCAGGAGACGATGATGCCCATTAAAGCCAATTGGCGGACGCGACTGCTCCCTTTTAACTCGTCGACCCGATTTTTTTGGATAGAATCGAAGATGGGCCCCGCCAATCCAGCAATTTTCACGTTTTTCATGTTTGCGATGACGGTGGCAGTCAGGCCGACACGCTTCTGGACCCGAGTCATCCAGCTCTTTTGTGCTTTACCCGTATATTTGACCAGTACAGACATGACCAAGAAGCAGATGATCAGAGTTACGATGGGAGCAACGAACGCGATCCCAAGTTCATTGTAGAGTAGATAGCTAGCTAGACCGACCTCTATGCCGGCAGCCCATACCTCTATAAACAAGTCAGACTCAAATACCAAGAGCCTTTCCAGGCGGGACAAATAAATGAATTTATCAAGTGCTCACCATGAAGGGACTGGAAACCGAAATTGATGCGTTCAATATCGACACTCATCAGGGTCACAGGCGCGCTCGAATCTCCTATCCCAACCTGTGCTTCTGTAGTTTTGGTGTAAATGGCGGTAATGAGAATACCACGAGCCATTTGAAGCGATCGGAAGTGAAAATACCAGTAAAGAGCTGTAGATACGGCAAGTCCAGAGTATATGAGCGCAGTGGCTCCGATGAAACCGTATCCATAATTGACAGTCTCTTGGGTCGACTGCCCGGAGATAACCTCAAGAATGGAGTTGATCAGAAATGGTTGGCAAAATTTGAAGAAGATCAAGCCAATTCGGGGGGGAATTGGTAACAGCATTGGAACTAGCAGTGTTCGAGCCACCGCCTTAGCCAAGCCATACGCAGTACCCTTCATTTTGGTGTAGTCGGCGTGTATTTGAAACCGTCTGTAGAGGTTTGCACCGGCAATGGCACGATCCAGAGGATACAGATCTTCCATGTGCAGGACCTTTCTGTAACCGCTAAAGAAAAGGTTATTTAGCCAAAAATAGAGTCCAAGACTGTATATACCACTGGTCTCTTCGGGGCTGTGCAACTCTTCAGTACCCCAGTTCACCCACTTAGTTTTTTGTTGAGCTTCGACGAAAAGCATGAAGACCTTCAGTAACATTGAAGCGGTGAAGACACCGGCATGCGCCGCGTCATGCTCGGTGTCTGCAACAAGCCAGAACGTGCGAGTTTGAGCGATATCGGGAAGCAGCGTGAAAAAGAGGTAGCTGCTCAACAGCACCGAAGGTCTTGCCGACCGCCCGTGGTCGAGAAACGAGAGGGTGAACATCGCCGTTGCCGCCAACAGTTGCAAGATATTGGAGGCGATGGAGGCATGTGTTTTGACAAGGGGACCGGTTGCTACCAGGATGAGCAGCACAAACTTGAGCAACGCATATAGTACGATAGCTCCCTGGAGGAATCAGCGAGCACCACTTTGAGGAAGCCAGCGGAGTACATACAAGCTTTATAGACAGGAATGTCGGAGCATGGACAATGACAGGCTTCCGAACAGACCATGCTGCTCTCCCAACGACGGCGACGATGAGGAGTGCTGAAGGAACAATAGAGAAAACAAGCTGCTCAAATTTGATGGTGAAGTCGAAGTCGCCTCGGCAGCCCGATACACTGGGGCCTAGGGTATCGTCGTTGTTACAGGTCGAGAGTCGCATGTTGAGGACTTGCACACAGCTCTGGCTCGGATTGAGACGCGATCGCAAGTAGGGTTGTTGGTCGACTCACATACAGGGCTGCTCATGTCGTACTGATGGTACCTAGCTTTTTCTGTCGTCATTCTGTTGTATTCTTTAGTATACCACCTGTACGTCCTTCACCGGAAGATCATTACTTGTTGGCGATAATGGCTGTAGCATCCAATCAAACACTGGAGGGATTTAGGAGGCGATAAGGTGCGCGGAAATGGGGGATAGCTATGCACACAAATGGAGCTCAAAGTAGGATGGTGGCATCGAAAGCGGAGCCGGCACCCTCATCCGGAGCGCCACCAGCCACTATGACCAACGGAGAAGCTGAGATAGCGAAGGATCGTGGGCTGCATAGATATAGTGTAAGCAAGGTGGAAAGCCCTGCCACCCCGAGCGCCCACCCCCCTACTAATTGCATTGTTCGATTCTAATTGACCTTGCAGCCTCCCGGCTGGTCAATGCAATGTCACAAGCTAGCAGAGCTTGTCCCATCTGTATCGGTGTATATGCTGTGACATCCGCAGCATTGTCATCTCATCCCGGGGATGTTGATGAGCCCTACACATCCTCGATCTGCATGCCAGCTTTTCAGTAAGCCTGAGCGACAATCACTGTTGGGATCGTGTTGTTTTCGTGCAACACACGGTAATCACGCAGATTCCATGCAAGAATTGGGCATCAGACATGCTACAACTAGATGACCTTGCTGTGGAAGGATTCCAGTTGGGTGGAGTTCAGAGTCGATAGCGAGGGCTGGAGAAGTCATGCGTGCCCTTTCCCGGGGTCGTCTACCATCAGATTTTGATCGTCTCAGGGCATCCAATTTCGGAAGACTCAAATCACATTAAACGTCTAGTAACATATGAGATGTAATACTACGTTCATCATCTTCGAGTATGCTAGAAACACATCTTTCTCTTCCGTTAGTATAGCCATGCGTACTCCATCAGGGCACATCGTCAGCTCCAGCAGTGAGTCCGGAACCAGCATTGCGCCATAAAGTGTTTTGATTGCTGAAACTTGAAACCCTCGAACCCAGGCGCCCCTCATTCGATGCAATCAAGACTCCCCAACCAGCTGTACACCACCATTGATGAGTTTAAATTGGAATCCGGAGCAAAACTGAAGGATGTTACCATTGCCTTCACCGTTAGCGGTCGTCTGAACCCGCTCGGCACCAACGCCATTCTAATTTGCCATGCTCTGTCCGGCACTGCTGATGTTGCGGACTGGTGGTCGTCCCTCTTCTCACGGCCCAGATCAGCCTTAGACCTCACGAAGTTCTGTGTTATATGCTGCAACGTCTTGGGCAGTCCTTATGGCTCTTCAAGTCCTCTTTCCATCAAGCCTGGTAGCACATCGTGCTACGGAAGCTCTTTCCCGAAGACGACAATCCGAGATGATGTTCGGTGAGTCACTTTTCCCTTTTCACAAAGTTTAAGCTGAGTCTCTTTCCCACTATCAGGATCCAGAAGCATGTTATGGATATTCTGGGTGTACAATCAATCTACTGCATAATTGGTGCAAGCATGGGTGGTATGGTTGCGATGGAATGGGCGTTACACCATGGTCCCCGCTATGTCCGATCAGTAGTCCTGATCTCAACCGCCGCGAGACAAAGCCCGTGGGCCATAGCATGGGCCGAGAATCAACGTTCGACCATCAAGTCTGATTCAAGATGGCGTGGAGGCTGCTACGGCGACGATCCTCCCGTAGCTGGTCTGGCGGCTGCGCGTATGGCAGCCATGCTATCGTATCGGACATATTCGTCCTTTGAGAAGCGATTTGGAAGACGCCAGATAGATGTCAAAGTCCTCGAAAGGGGACCCTGCAACGGATATCGGTCTGGACAGATCGGGACATGCACAGATGTCGGCGATATTGAGGCCGAGGGCAACCCATCTCCGGTATTCCTGGCGCAGAGCTACCTGTGGTATCAAGGCGAGAAATTCAACAGACGCTTTGACGCCAACTGCTACGTCCACATCTTGGACAAGATCGACACACACGATATCTCCAGAGGTCGCTGTCCACACTTGTGTCCGAGCGAAGCCATGAAGGAGGTCCTGAAAGGGATGAAGCAGCGCGCCCTCGTGATTGGTGTTGCCTCAGACGGCCTCTACCCGATCCAGGAGCAAATGGAGTTGTCAGAGCACATTCCAAATGCACAGTTTGCCTGGATGGAAAGTGATGACGGACATGACGGATTCCTGCTTGAGGGGGAGCAGATGAACAATCTCCTGCAGCTCTTCTTCGACCGACAGCCGCTCGTCGAAGAGGTACCGACCTGCTGGAAGGCGACCAGGATCCCGAACATCAGTCCCGGTGAGACTAACCATTGCTTAGAAACTGTGCAGTATGCAGTTGAGACGACAGATATCATGTCTTATGTAGGGGACTGGTAGGACCTCGCACTGCAGCGTTTGTGCAGATGGACTATTCTTTTCCACGGAAGCAGGGGCTTGAGAGGTAATTGACATGTTGCTTTTGTAATCTCCATTCCCTTCGACTTGAGCAGTCATACGCTTCTAACCTTGATGCTGAACGTGATGATTGCCACCACAGCGAAGAGGATGGCAGCAAATCCAAAAGGCAACCCAAGCCATGCCTGGCCTAGGTGTAGGCCGAATCGGAGGGCCCATGACATGCCCAATGCTGCTACAAGAGCACCGACCCCCTCCATTACAGAAATCAGTGCGTACAGCCGTCCAATGTCACTAGTTGTCTCTATACATTGAGATTCGACAAGCGAGGTCACCAAGCTGCGGGCTGTAGGTGCAAAACCCGTCCCTAGTGTGAACAGAATGATGCCTATAAGAAACAAGTCAGCCAATCCCAGTCCGTCTGAGCCGACGCGCATGTCGGATCTCTTACCGATTATCATAAGAGCGGGGGTTGCAGACAAGAACAGTACAATAGTACCAAGAAGTAAGAAGATAATGCTCCCTCTTGCGAGTAGAAGATCTCTGAGCGGTGCTGCACCAATACGTCGGAGAGCGAAAGAAGCAATCGCTGGTAAAATGGCGGCAAATAATGCAATGTTTACAGCCGCACGTAAAGAAATTAATAGTCCAGCCTATATGGCAAATAGAGTCAGTCACAAGAAAAGAGACGGGGAATCGAGCAAATACCTGTGACAGGGACCACCCGTATCTTTTGGACGCATATTGGAAAAGGACATTCGTTGACTGACGCCCGACTTTGGAAATCAACAAAGTTAACACGAGAGCTGCAACTGCCGTATCTCGTCTGACAAAGTCGAACGAGTCTTTCGTCTCTCGGATCCAATCCTTCCACCGCTTGTCAATGTTTGAACTGTCTTCTGGCTCTGAAGTAGTCGTGGCTATTGAGGGACTCGTGGAATGATCGACAGCCTCTTTGGGGATAGGGAGCGGCAACGTTTCGGGTAAAGTGAAAGTCATCACGGAACTGCCTGCTTGGAAGAGCACCGCACCAAAAAGGGGGATCCATATGTTCTTGGACATTAAAAATGAGGTGAGCGGGGGAATTGCCACGTCTGCGATTAGGTCGGTACAGAATCGGTAGAAAAACACAGTGGTCCTTGACTCTGGTGGTACTACGTCAGCAACGACGGTGGTGAGTAGAGTTGTTCCGACTGTTGGGCCGCCACCGAGGAGAAAGAAGAGCGAGGACAGCCAGACATAGTTCAAGGGCAAATGCAACACCCCGGCCTATTCTCAAGAAAAATAGAGGTCAGTCCGAAGGGTGGAGGAAGTGACTGCAGGGCTCATTGAGACTTACAGAAAAGAGGGTCCACACGTAAGACATTGTATAGCCCACCATTGCCATGATCAAGATCTGCTTCCGGCCACGTCTATCGGCGAGATAGCCGTACGGGACGGGAAGCAAGATAGCTGGAATACTGTCGAAGAAAAGCTGCCAGCCCAAGACAGAAGCGAGCTCGTCCTGGACCGGATTCACTTTGCAGAGATGTTCCGGAATATCGCCGTGTTTGTGAAGCAACGAAGGGTCCTCCTGCCTGTAGTATTCAGTGCAGACAATAGACTCAAAGAAACGGACCCTGGGCGCAGCGTAAAGGGATTCTCCAATGTCGGAGACAACGGCGATGACAACAACCAGTGCGACAACGCGTATCCAAGGCCAGTCACAGTGTGTTAGCTGCTCTGATGTGGACAGCCCATCGGCAGACGAATGCGAATCCGGGATAGGTGAGAGAAGAGGTCTTGCTTCATTGGCCTCATCGTGGCTGCCCGCCACATGGCGCGCCATGTGCAAGCGTGGACGTGAGAAATTGCAGCTGGAATGAAATTGTGTTATCGCTGTGCGAAAGGAGAAACTGCAATGATGAAGTGGAAAACAAGACGTCGATTCTGGAAAACTGGGAATGGGAAGCTGCCCGCGGAAAACGAAGCAGGTATACCGAGGCCCCTGAAGCTGCATTTACCACTCCTAGACGCGTGGCCTATGAGATGAGCTGCCGGTAGCCAGCCCAGGCGGCAGCGACTTCCAGCTAATCAGGTGCTCCTTCAGGGCCATGACACAATAATGTGTGCGCACTGAGCATCAGGCGATCCGCTCAATCGACACCTGCATTGTCATCTAGTCCGTGTCCAGGAGTGGGTACCCATACGTCATTCTCCACCTGTTGGGCGTTTTGGAGGCAGGAGAGAGCTTTAGTTAGTATATATGCATAGTGAGGCTAATAGGCGGGTGTCGATGCGAGAGGTGTATGGATGTTCGTAATGAGAATGGCCAGACTGAGAGGTGTGTTGCCCCTAGGTAGTCACCGCCAAAGCCTCATAGCGCGAAGTTTAACATAAGTTGAACATTAGCGTTCCCGTTCGGAAGCCAGGTCAGAACCTAAAATTGTGTACCTCGTAGTCTACCATCATTTGCCCAAGGCGGTAGTAATATAGAAATAGGAATTACCCTTTTCAGCTGTAAGATATATATGATTGGTCGACATACAGCCCTCACGAATTCCAACCGCTCATTTCCTATCGCCCATTGACTAAAGCTATATATCTCATATACGACCAGATATGGAACCAGGGGGCCGCCAAGGATCAAGACTGCCTCGTTGCTCACCATTTTAGGAATGAGTGTGTTCCAAGGCAGGCCCCTCTCCTTGCTTGTGACCATGCAGCTGTCGGTCGACCCGTAACTATGCAAATCTTGGTCAGAAAAAGCACCAGGGATTTTGTTGTTGATGCGGCGGGTGAACGGCTCATAGTATCGATGGTTTCGGGGCCTCTATGTTGCCTAGAAATAGATGCAGTGCTGGAACCGCTGCTGTCGAAGCCTAGAGAGCATTAACTGAAGGTGAAACAACTCGTCCAGGAGCCTTCCCTGCTGCTCGTATCCAAACATTTTGTTACACATCAATTTGACATAGTCATGTCGACCACTGCCACCACCACCGTCACAGCACCCCAGACCTCCGAGTGCATCACTAACATCACAGAAGATGCTGACTTTGCCACCATTTCCTACGCAAAGCTGCGCAATGCTGATGCCGACGAGTTGGTAGCCCTCCGCAAAGCCTGCGAGCAAGACGGGTTCTGGTATCTTGATCTTCGTGATGAGAACGAAGTTTCAGGCGTCGTGGTGCAGGACGTCCATGAGGTTTACAAGATTGCTGGGGACTTTTTTGCACTGGATGACGATGAGAAGATGGCATACGACATAGACCTGATCAATGCTTGGAAACTGAACGGGTAGGTCTATCTCTACGAATTCCTGACCATGGGACAGATCCCATTGTTGGCGTCAGTCATTCTGTTTTTCCAGCTTAATATTGACAACCTACCAGCTATACACCGTTTGGTCGAAATGCTGGATTGCGCGGAGATAACAAGAAGTTTGGTGTAGAAGCATACTCGGTAAGTGTCTTGTATGGTGTGAACGTGTTTGAAGAGAAGCGCTGACGTTTATGGTTTCCACGTTCTTCAGCTTCCCAGGGACAACATGTGCAACCCAATTCCTGGAGAAGCTCAATGTCTTCTGCCACCCGCTTTTCAGGAGAATTCAGCCTTCCTCACAGAATTCATGAACCAGTTGCACAATATCGGATTGGACATGCTGAAGTCGCTGGACTATAATACAAGAGGCAGGAGCTCAGACTGGCGCGAGAATGGATTGGCATCAGTGCACCGACCTTTTAAGCCTTCCACCACCTGTATGACCATTGGACGCTATCCGTACCTGTCTTCGGAGAGTTCGAACGCCGGTCTTGCCGCCCATACAGACGTTGGTAGCCTGACCATTCTGTTTTGTGGCGACCGTGGCCTGCAAGCGTTTCGCCCAACCACAGGTCGATGGCAGTACCTTGAAGCCAAGCCGGGCTGCGCCGTTATAAACATCGGGGACTCTCTTCGATTTCTCTCGGGCAAGACGTTCAGTTCTGCTCTCCATCGAGTTATCCCATACCCAGGGACAGTCATTGAAAATCGGTTCTCGTGTGCGTATTTCATCCGCCCTGAACTGGACGCAGGGTTCGTCGACGAGAACGGCAAGCGCTGGAAGAGCATTGACTGGCATACCAAGAAGTACAAGGGGTATCGCCAGGCGGGGAAGATGGATTAGACCGTTCGACAGGATTATGGAATTTCTGGTTCACCCAAGGAACATGCCCAGACCGATGAACCGCCGAGAAACGTGTGGCTTGGCATGATTCGGCTACTCAACCGTCTGCCTATCTTCCCTTCTTTTTCTCTTTCTCCCCTCGTTCAGAGACGACCCAGCAGGAAAACTCACATACGTACTAAGTAGATTGCTAAGCAGATCTATTCACTATTGCAGCTAATATACATCACTGTGGTGGGCCTTCCTGCGTTTCCTTCGTTTCATCTATGACAAGTTCGATCCAAAGCGCGAGAGGTATAGTTAGCCATAGCGAAGTGTTTATTACTTATAGGAGTATATATAGTACTGGTGTTAATTGGCACATTTACAGATGCGAAACATAGGAAGACCCCTTCACCACCGTGCAGGACATTGCAAGGCAGGGTTGATCTTGTATTCCACCGTCATCGAACGGGCCTACCATGGCATTGGGCTACGTACACGCATAATGCGAGTCTTAGGTTAAAATCGACTTAATTTGTTGACCGTGCGAGGTATATTCACACAAGTTGGATATTCCTCTGTGCATTCATCAACAGTGTTTGAATGGTTCAGATGAGCAAGGCATAGTCAGCTATTCGTGATGATGTGATGAGTTTATGTGAACCACATTTCACCACGGTACCAAGGAACACAGGAGACTTCACAACCGAAATGATACGCATTTCTTCACTCTATGTGACAGAAATAACTACTAACAATATGGGCTGCGCGGTATATGGAGACTTGTCGGTAACCCTTATGTCGAGTGACGGCTTTCTAAAGCATCACCTAAACGACTCTTGAGATGATGAAACTCGCACTGGCGTTCTTGCCACGCTCGCCGTTGAGATGGCAGGTTTGGACCGGCCTTAGCTTCTTGAAGACGCGCGGTGTCTGGATCTGGGCGGGCTGTGGCAATGTGTTAAAAGAAAAATTGGACTTTGTGGAGCAAATCGCAAACATAAAGAGAAGAGAAGAGGCAGACATACCGGGTATGCCATGGTCTTGAGAGAGTGGGTGCTTCGGGTGATCATGTAAGCACCTACGCGCATACGCTTGACGACGTCGAGAATGATCGTCTCCTTCTCCAGGGTCGTGGTGCCAACGGCGGCGTTGAAATAAACGATATCGTGGGCGCTGAGGTCCTGAGGAGTCGTTCGAACGTCGCCTGCTTCAAAGGTGCAATGCTTTGATCCAGTAAGAGCATCATAAACCTTTCTGCCTTGCTCTAGCCGGTCAGGGAATAGTTCAAGACTATAGATGTGGACTTGTTGACCATTCTTCTGCGCCCAGTCGGTGATCCAGATCCCTGTCTCAGGCATGGCGCCGGATCCCAAAATGGCCACAGAGGTAGGGGTCCGGCCTAAGATTGAGAGCATCGCGGACCACTCCGCCTTGACCACGTGCTCATAGAATTCGTGTAATGGCGTTGAGACAAAAATCTTCCGTGCTGAAAGTCAGTTGGTCAGTGGGCCGTCTGGGGTTTCTCAACAGGGACGAGGGACTCGATAGCTCACCTTCTGAGGGATCTTTTACAGCCACAACCCGATCGGCCCAGGTCTTTTCTAGAGCTACCTCACTCTCTCCCAGGATCCGTCTGATATCTGGCATGATTTTGATAATCGCTGGATCTTCCAGGATCTCGCGCTCGAGTTCGCTGTCCAGCGTTGTAAAGGCGATGACTTCGTAGAAATCATCCCAGAGAGCAACGAGCTCATCGGCTTTCTCCGGTGTGTCTAAAGGGCCCAGGGAACTGGCGTTTGTGATGTTGATAGTCATCTTGCGCACATAGTATTGAGCTTCGCTCTGGAGGTCCCGGACGCTTCCTGTGCTTTCCGGCCCTGATATTGCGTGAGGAACCATGTCTGTCTGTCACGATCTCGCACTGAAGAGCGTACCAAAAGAAAGGATGAAGTTATGGTGAAGCTATGGATCGTCTTATTCACAAGGGGAGATCGACTTAAGAACTGACGGTGGGTGCATCGCATTGCCATAATAGACAGTCTCAAATTTCAGCACGTTCCAAGCAAGACCTGCGTCAATGTCGATCTCAACCAATTCAGGGGACAAGATTGTCTGCACAGTCAAGTTTGTGATTCATGTTGCTGGTTGTTGACACTGCAACTCAGGAGAGAAATGCCGGCGCTACTGCAGGGTCATCTGGTCCTGTAGACTACCCTAAGAACTACCGCAGGAAGTTGCACAGCATAACCTCCTTGACGACATCATTCTACGAAGGAGGAGAAGCAAATATTGAGGATTCTATCTCAGAATATATAGGTTTTGACTGCATAGTCCGTAAGCGCACATAATCATTTTGCGGATCAGATAGTGTTTAGTTCCCCTAACACCACGTTAGCATGAGTCCTTCAGCTGTCCACGACGAGTTCAACGGCGCCGCTGACGGCCATGTTGTCCCTGTTAAGACTCCGGCGCGTGCCGCTGGCGATTGGCACTTTGATACCGTTCAAGTCCACTCTGGTCTTGAAGACGAGACTGCCCACGGACAGTGCACACTGCCAGTCTACAGTTCAGCTTCTTTCCGATTCAAGAGCTCCAAAAGTATTTCATCTGCCTACAGCTTTGAAGATGGCCCAAAAAGTCAGTTCTACATGTACAGTCGGCTGTCAAATGTACGTTCTCTTTGGCAATCCTGTCTGAATCGATGGCTGATGTTGACGGCTGCCACAGCCCACCACCACAGGATTCGAGAGGCGGATGGCTGCCCTTGAGCTTGGTTCCGAAGCCCTGTCTTTTTCCAGTGGAGCTGCCGCTGTCTTGACAGTCGCACAGTCCCTCTTCGTCACCGGCGACAATGCTGTCGTGTCTTGCTCGGTGCACGGCGGCACTTTTCATCAGTTCAAGGTCATCCTGCCTGCATTGGGGCTCGAGGGCCGTATTGTTGACACAAACGACATCGCCAAGGTCGAATCGCTGGTCGATGAAAGGACCAAGTTCATCTTTACAGAGACCATTGGCAATCCAAAATGTGCAGTGGCCGACCTGGAGAAGCTCTCGGCCATCGCCCGACGGGTTCAGATACCTCTCATTGTGGACGCCACTTTCACCGCCGCTGGCTATTTCTGTCAACCCGCATCTTTCGGGGCAGACATTGTGATTCATTCGGCCACAAAATGGATAGGGGGCCACGGGACAACTCTAGGAGGTGTTGTCATCGATACGGGTCGTCCGACGTGGCAATCGAATGCGGCTCGATTCCCACATCTCCATGCGAGAAGAGGCCGTAACGGCAGCGAACCCAGTCTTTTTGAGCAGTTCAAAGGAGGAGCCTACATGACCTTCCTGCGATGGGACTATATGCGGGACACGGGAGCTTGTTTGGGAGCACAGGCGGCTCAGCAGCTCTTCATTGGCGTCGAAACACTCTCCCTCCGCTGCGAGCGCCAATGTGAGAATGCTGAAACGATAGCAGCCTGGTTGCGAAACCACTCGCGAGTAGCGTGGGTTCGATACCTTGGTTTTGAAGACCATGAATACCATCAAATGGCCAAGAAGTACCTGCGAAACGGATTCGGTACAGTGCTCACCTTTGGTCTCAAGGGCAGTCTCGATCTGGCTTGGCAAGTCATTGATGCCCTTCGACTGATCTTGAACACGCCTAACGTCGGCGATGCAAAGACCACCGTTGGCCACCACTGGTCAACTACACACAAGACCTGTTCTGAAGAGGAGAATGAGGATATGGGAGTGTACCAAGACTTGTTTCGGCTATCTTTGGGCATCGAGAACGTGCAAGACCTCATCGCTGATTTTCAGCAAGCCTTTGACGCAGTTCCACTGAGGTAAGGGGTTTATCACCAGTGTCCAGCGACAGCTTGAAACAATTAACCTGGTGCCATAGTGGTTGAGGCTTCTACAGGGATATTGTAGGATTGTTATTTGACGAAGTTCACAGCTCCCAACTGAAACATGAAACATACTGAACCCCCAAAGAACAAAATTTCACAACGTAGTCCAAGCTCAGAATCATCTTGGTAAGACTTGTTACAGTGTTTGATTCACATAGGCATTGTGTTCCAAAATCCTCTCGGTGTCCGAATACCCGTAAGAGATCTTGCTCAGATAGTGCATCGTGAGTTGCTGATCTTATGTGCCTGATAAACGTCGGAGATTGTGGGTACATTATGAGAACAGCTCAGAGTATACAAGCCTATTCCAGTGTTTAGATCGAGTGGACTGCTGCCTTTGATTGTCTGTGCTTGATTACACTTTCGCTCTTCCTATGGGGGAGATACTCCAATCAGGCCTATAATCACCTAGGTATGGCGTCCAAAAACGTATGAAGCATACTGTCCAGCTGCTCTGCCATAATAGGCGATTCTCCATAACCCTCATCATGTTCTATTGTCGCAGAGATGACGTTAGGAATGTTCTTGAATAGGTGCGCTTTATCCTCCAGCGGACAGATACGAGGTCTCGGGACCTTCACTACCAAGGCCGGTTGCCGTATTTGCCCGAGAACTTCTTTCGGAGCCTGCTCATCTTCACTTGTGCTCGCGGAGCAGGATCTGATCACAACGTGAGACTCGATCTTGTCAATCATGTGGTGAAAGCAATCATGGTCAAATGAAGGGTCGAGATCGACCCGGTGACAGGGATACTTCTGTCTGGAGCGCAGAGGGGTATCATGTCTCTCTGCGCCGCAGGATCGCTTGTCCATCGACGGAGTGTGTTTTGCGTCTGCTGATATCAAGACCATGGCTCGCACATGCTCCTGACCGAGCAAGGCCCATTCCAGTGCCAATATGGCTCCCATGCCCACACCGATCACGCAGTGAATTGAGCGGACTCCCAGGATATCAAGCACAGTCTTGTGAATTCTGCATCCACAAGTACGGCGTTAGCTCATACACAAACGCGGTGCATAGCGGCGAGTATTTACCGGACGTCATCTTGAATGGTAGTTTTCGGAAATGCGGACCCATATGGGCGACGACCTTTCCCACGGCCCACGGGATAAGTCAGCGGACTTGCGGAGCCATACGGGCTTCCGAGTGAATTGCAGCAGATGAGACAGTATTTGCTCGGGTCGAGCGCAGCATCTGACCGGTTTGTTATGGGCGACCACCAGTCTTCCATAGCCGCACTGCCGGAAAGGGGGTGACAAATAACGACGGCATTATCTCGTCTTGCGTTGAGCAGGCCACGGAAACTAGTGGCAACCACAGCCTCGTGAATCGTGGACCCGCTCTCCAAGGTAAAGTCTTGAATCCGGATATATAATTGTTGTGGAAGTCCCTGTGGCTCTGAGTGGTGAGGAGCTTTGATATGAGACATCGTTCAGACTATCTCGTAGGGTCATCGACGGATAGAGTTGCGATGCAATGTGGCTGCTGCAATAATCTCCTTCTTGACTCGCCAAGTCAAACTCTGCTTCTACGAACAGTCGACATCCTTTATTCAATGCTCCTCAACCTGAACTAGAAGGTGCCCTTTCAAGATCTTGCCACAGGAGAGCATTCACAAGCTTGGGCCATGGTGTGGGGTGGATCCTCGCCACCCTCAGAGTGGTTGCCAGGGTCAACTTGTGACTCTGCATGTTCTTCCTGCAAAGTCAGCAAGCAGTGACGGGCAATGGCAAGGCTGTGAATTCTCTGTGAACTCTCTGTTACACTCTCAATTTATAACACCAGCGTCACCAGTAACTTGTATCCCAGATTGTTACTTGGGGAGAAACTGACAACTCACAGTGAAAAGTTTTCGTAGTCCAGGATGGCACCTCTTCTCAATGTTGACGATGAACAACCTGTTCAATACCAAAGCCATTTGCTAGGACATATAAGCAAAGGTGCCTCCAAGCCCAAGGAAGCGCCTGGATGGCGTTTCGATACCCGTCAAGTGCACAGCGGGTTGGAAGAAAAGCCAGCCTATGGACAGTGCACTCTTCCCATCTACAACACAGTCTCGTTCAAATTCACTTCAGATGACAGTGCCATATTTGGCTTCGGAGACATAGCCAAACGGGAGACATTCATCTACAGTCGGTTGGCGAATGTGAGTTGTTCTCGAAAATGCGGGATCAATTTATGCTAACCCAAATATCCTAGCCTACTAATAATGGATTCGAGAAAAGAATGACAGCCTTGGAGGGCGGTGTAGAGGGATTAGCGTTTTCTTCCGGCGGTGCTGCAGTGCTCGGTGTTGTCATGTCACTGGCCGCCGTCGGTGACAACGTGATCATATCAGGTGCTATCCACAGCGGAACTCACCATCAGTTCCACAAAGTGCTGTCTCAGCTGGGCATCGAAGCCCGCGTCTGCAATGTCACGGAAGATATTGAGCGCATCCGTCGACTGATTGATGACAACACCAAGTTCATATTCACAGAGTCGCTGGGGAATCCCAGTCTTGCGGTTCCCGACTTCGAGCCGCTTGCTGCTATTGCGCATGATTATCAGATCCCTTTGGTTGTTGATGCGACACTTACGGCAGGCGGATACTTCTGCCAACCTGCAGAATGGGGTGCGGATATCATCATCCACTCTGCCACCAAATGGATTGGAGGCCATGGCACAACACTTGGTGGCATTGTGATTGGTACAGCGTGCTCCGACTGGCAGGCTAACAAAGCTCGATTCCCACGTCTTCATGGACAGTTTCCTGGTCTGGACGCTGAACAAGCAAACTGGTACAAGAGTGTTGGAGACAAGGCGTATATGCAGTTCTTGAAAAAGGACTATATGCGCGACTATGGGCCATGTCTCACACCCCTTGCTGCTCAACAACTGCTTATTGGCGTGGAGACACTGTCGGTACGGTGTCAACGCCAATCTGAAAACGCCTACGCCATTGCACGTTGGCTACGCGCTCATCCTCGCGTGGCTAGCGTCCAGTATCTAGGATTCGATGACCACCCGTCTCACCAACGTGCGCTCAAATATTTCCAGCGAGGATTTGGTACAATAGTCAACTTTGAGTTGAAGGGTGGCGCTGCGGAGGCCATCAAGTTCATCGACTGCTTGAAGCTGATTACGAATACGACTAACGTGGGAGATGCCAAAACGCTCATCGGCCACCATCGTTCCACTACCCACCGGGAATTTACTACTGAAGACAACGCGGTCATGGGAGTAAGCGAAAGTCTGTGCCGCTTGTCGTTGGGGATTGAAGATATCGAAGACTTGATTGAAGACTTTGAGCAAGCATTTCAATGCGTCTCAATTGAGAACTTCGCGAAGTAGACATAGTATTTCTGAGGCTCGTGACGGATAATCGTACAGCGGAATATTGAAAGCGGAAATCTGCTTCGAGTCGGCTTCTGAGCAAGACGGAGACACCTAAATCTGTAGTTTTCCATGTGCTAGAGGCACGTGGAGCGAGATTTGATTCACAAGCTCACACCCTTTGCCCTGAGCCTGCAACATATGTGTGACGAACCCAAGCTCTGCCCTCACAACTTACCATAGAGGTAGCCAAAGGGTGATTCTTTGTGAATTTCCAAGGTAATAAGAAAATTATCTCACATAAGGATGCAGAAAGGTTTCAAAGCTCACCCCGATTATCTGCATCTCAGCTGTGCGGAGTTTGTATCGGTATTAGCTAGGTTGCTGCATAGTGGTTAGTCCGCTCTCCCGATTAGGCACGAGGTTAAGGTATTAGATTTCACGTTTTGGGAGGCTGACCAGGGGTGGGTTAGATCTCCCTAGTCTATACTCCGCCTATAACCGTGTTCTCCCGATGCTGAAAGCATGCGCGGTAGTATTCCACCCCACCTCAGCCACTATCATGAAGATAGTAAGGTTCGCCTTCGACATCGTGCCCAAGCAGCCTACCTATGCACTGTCAGAGATCATATCTCCATTTCGGGGGACCTTTGACACGAATTGCATGTTAGTCGGATGGGATTCGATGTGTACCGTCACAGCACGATAGCGTAATCTTCAGATTTGGATGCACTGTCAACCATGCAATCGCTAATTCTGAAATTCACCTCACTACCGGTCGGTGCAAGGTCAAAGGCTCGATTAAGGTTTTCTCAGACATTTGCTCGCTCAGACATTTGCTCACTTCACTGGCCTTCTCACTCTATCTGCCAGCAGCTGCAGTATTCATGATGCCACTCTTGAGCCTCTGGCCCGGGTATTCTCATGTATAGTCAGGGTTTATATCCCGGCGTTCAAGCTTCACCGAGAAAGAGAGAACCTGCAGTGTCAAGACCAACTCAGATCTTCTTCAGTGCTGCTGTGGTATGGCATGATCATCACAGTCATATCCAAGGACCCTCTGTGGCGATGGTCTCCATCCCGATGCCTAAGTGCTGCGGCATTTCCCCAGGAACTGTTTTGGATGCATTGAAGAGAAAGATTGCAGAGCTGAGGGAGGGAACGATCTACCATATTCATGCGCTTGCTATCCATATGGTTTGCATTTGTCTACAGCCAGCGATGCTGCCGTATTAACCCAAAGCTCATGTAGACTCTCAGGCTTTTTCCTTCTATTGCTGGGTAATTGCTCGAAATCTGCCATAACACAACCTCGACGTTGTGTAGTACTGATGAAGTGGCGCCCCCTTTACACCTTTGTTCATGACAGCTGAGTTCTGTCCCTGCCATCCACAATGGGAGACGAGATTCAATACACGCCGACTGAGCAGCAGCTCACGCGTGTGCTCATGATTGAGCTTCTTGCGTAGGTTTGAAGGCGTCAGGTTTGGCCAGCACAATACTGAGAGAACGTCATAGGCACCAGTTTTGCTTTCCAGTGCAATGGCACGTCGTCACTTGTTGTGCATGGACATCAACTGACAGCCCACCAGGATCAAGACGCAAGATACCATACTACGTGACTTTTCCACTGAAAGGCTCATCGAAATTGGTCCAGCGGAAACACTCACCAATATGGCCGCGAAAACCATCAAATCAAGCGGCTACGACATCAGCGATGTCGCCTTGGGCTTAGAAAGGCAGCTGCTGAGTTATAAGAGGGATAGGGATGCAATATACTATCGTTATCAGGTCGAGGAAGGCGCAGAAAGTTCACCGGAACCTGCACAGCCTGCTGTGAGCGAAATGCCGACCAAAGCTGAAGCCCCACGTCTCGCGAAATCCGTGCAAGAAGAGGCTCCAGAAATGGCCATACAAACTCCCCAGATTTCTATCCCAGATCAGCCCGTCACAGCTATTGAACTTCTCACCGCCGTGGTGGCCCTAGCGCTGAAGAAAACTCCCAGTGAGGTTGTTCAGGACCAAACCATCAAAGCTCTCAGTGGCGGTAAGTTACATCACTCTCTTGTGAGTTGGCGCATCTCGTGGACCTGGGTTAACAGCAGGCCAAAACCAATGTCAGGTCGCTCCACGGTACAGAATGAAATCATAGGAGACCTTATTGAAGAATTCGGTTGGCTGCCCGATCAGCCTGAGGAAGTGCCGCTGGCCGAACTCGGCGACCTGATCTCAAGCTCGCGTACCGGAAGCAAGCTGGGTCCATGTACGAGCAAGGTCGTAGGAAAAGTGATGTCGACGAAGATGCCTGCCGGCTTTGGCGTGGCCGTTTCTCGTCGATATCTCTCAAGCATATGGCACTTCGCCCAGGGCTTGCAGGATCGCACGTTGCTGCTGGCCGCATTCCGCCCGCCGCAGACAAGGTTGTCGAATGAAAAAGAAGGTCAGAGTTACCTCAACGATGTCGCTCAGCAGGCTCTACTGGATATTGGCGTTCAACCCTCCGCCTTCATGTCCGAATGTAAGGATCAACATTCAAGGGCTTCAGACATCGTCCCGTCGGCGGCTCTGAACTCCCTGAGAGCTGAACAGCACAAAAGAGACTTGGACTTGCTCAAAGTATTTGCGAAGCGCACGGAGCAGGATATCCATTGTGTCAGCGCAAAGGAAACAGGCATGAAGATGCAGTTGGACGATCTCCAAGGCAGGGTTGATGCATGGTCCGCCGAGCATGGCGAGGCCTACGAACGAGGCATCATGCCCAAGTTTGACAGCAAGAAGATACGCAAATACGACTCATACTGGAATTGGGTCATCCAAGACCTCTATGCGATATACTCCACCGCGTCCTCGGGAGACATTAAGAAGATTGGAGCTCAGGCGGAAGACAGCTACGGCCATCTGTCGAGACGTGTTACAAGACAGCTGCTGGATACAATCCAACGCCTTCTTGACACAGTCGAGGACATTACTCCTATTCTAACAAGAAAGGCCATAGAATTATGGCTGCATGGTCTTCAAAAGGCCTGTAAAGAAGCCAGTTGTCAGGCGAGACCTAGACTCAAGTATTCCGGAATCTCCACAATCCCGATTCTCAACATCAGCGAGGAAGGACGAATATCAGTGTCCACCATACCACGTCAAATTCCGAAGCAGGTAACTCTGGCTTCTACAGCCTTACTGGACGCCAATTTCGAGAACAGCTCGGCCTCTTAGTATAGCTTCTCCGCCTCATCGGACGCAGATGCTGTTTTCAGCCTGCTCCAGACGGTTGAAAACTCCGCTGCCGAATCTGCGCCATCGACACCACAGTCCGCCGAAGCTGTATCTCCACGGCTACCCCCTGCCAGCTGCGCCTGGACCCCGGAAATGCAGACGAAAGCCCAAAATGGATGGCACCGCAACGAAAAAATCACCGTCGCCTACACGCACTGTTTCCGCCAAGCTGCTACGGAAGGACTCTCCTTTCACGGGAAGACGGTTCTCGTGACTGGTGCAGGAAAGAATTCAATTGGATTGGAGATGGTGCGCCTGTGCCTCGCTGCAGGTGCTGCCGTCCTTGTGACAACGAGCTCTTATTCTCAAGATACCGTCGCTTATTACAAGGAATTGTATCAGTTTCACGGCGCCCGAGGATCGCAGTTAGTGGTTGTGCCGTGGAATGGAGGCAGTTCTCAGGACGTGCATGGTCTGGTGAGATACATATATGAAGAGATTGGCTGGGATCCCGACCACATCCTTCCCTTTGCGGCCATCAGCGTGGTGGGCCATGCGGTAGATGACCTTGACGACAAATCGGAACTAGCCCAACGCGTCATGCTCACCAATCTCCTACGGCTTTTGGGCTGTATCAAAGCAGAAAAGGCTCGGCGGCGCATTCGGACGCATCCAACGCAGGTGATACTGCCCCTGTCGCCCAACCATGGCAGCTTCGGTCAAGATGGGCTCTATGCTGAGTCCAAGTTGGCGTTAGAGGCGCTCCTGAACAAGTGGTGGTCTGAGGACTGGCGAGATTATTTGACCCTCTGTGGCGCGGTCATTGGTTGGACCCGCGGCACGGGTCTGATGCACAACAACGACGTGCTCGCCGCTGGTTTGGAGAAGGATGTAGGTATCCGCACCTTCTCATCCACCGAGATGGCGTGGAATCTGCTCGCTTTGATGGATGTCAGCATGGCCTCTTTCTGCGACACCGAGCCCATCAAGGCCGACTTGAGCGGTGGTCTGTCGGCCCACATGACTCTTCAGCCCGTCCTGAAGCAGATTCAAAATGAAATTCAATCCCAAGCGGCCATCAAAAGGGCTTTGTACAGGGAACTGCAAGAAACAGAGCCAGCAAGCTCGTTAACTCCGCTTACAAAGGTGCCCAGGAAAGCAAGTATTCGGATGCAGAGCATGGACTTGCCAGACTGGGAAGAAATAAAATCGACAGCTGAGCAGCTTGATGGCATGGTAGATCTGAATAGAGTAGTGGTGGTGGTCGGGTTCGGCGAAGCTGGTAGGTTCTCCTGCTGGATCACTTTTAAATACTCCGTGAGATAGCTAACGCAGAAACCAGGCCCTTGTGGCAGTGCAAGGACGAGGTGGGAGGCCGAGTGCTCCGGCACTTTTTCCATACACGGTTGCCTCGAGCTTGCGTGGATAATGGGCCTCGTCAAGTACCACAATGGCCCGCTACAGGGCAAAGACTATAGCGGCTGGATTGACGTCGCAACCAAGGAGCCGATTGCCGATGCCGACATCAAAGCCAAGTACGAAGATCACATCATCCAGCATACGGGAATTCGCCTCGTCGAACAGCGGCAACATGACCTGACAACTCCCGATAGACAGCAGGTGCTCTGTGAGGTGGCCATTAAAGAAGACTTGGAACCCTTCGAAGTGTCGCTCGACACTGCAAGAGACTTGCAGCGCGAGCATGGAACAGAGAACGTTCTCATCGGGACTGAAGTTGCCGAGGGTCAGGTAATGGTCACCTTGCGCGCGGGAACAACGATCTTCATCCCTCGAGCGGCCAAGCTAGGGCGCGCAGTGGGAGCACAGATGCCCCTGGGCTGGGATGCTCGCACTTACGGGATCCCCGAGGACGTCATTGCGCAAGTTGACCCGACCACGCTTTATGCATTGGTGGCAACAGCGGAGGCCTTTTTGTCGTCCGGCATCACGGATGCGTTCGAGCTGTTCGACCACATCCATGTAGGCGAGCTCGGCAATGCCATAGGTTCTGGCTTAGGAGGCCAGCGTTCGTCGCATGCCATGTTCAAGCAGCGCTTTTTGGGCCGGCAGGTCCAGAAAGATGTCTTGGCCGAAACGTTCTTGAACACAACGGCGGCATGGATAAACATGTTGCTTTGCGGGGCCTCAGGACCTATCCGCACGCCGGTCGGGGCCTGTGCAACGGCGTTGGAATCGGTCGACACAGGCTTTGATCTCATCATCAACGGGCGAGCAAAGGCGGTCCTCGTTGGTGGTGTGGACAACCTCGAACGGGATATTGCCCATGAATTCGCAAACATGCACGCGACGGTCGACGCCAACGTGGATGCTAGCGCCGGACGCAGTCCCAAGGATGCGTCGCGGCCCACGACGACCACCCGTGCCGGCTTTGTCGAGGGCGAGGGGTGTGGAGTCCAGCTGCTCACTACTGCACAGCTCGCGCTGGACATGGGATTGCCTATCAAGGCTATCGTCGCGATGGCACACACGGCGTCCGATAAGGTGGGTCGGTCTGTGCCGGCACCGGGCAAAGGAATTTTGACCGCTGCCACTGAGAAGAGAGGTGGTCCTGTATCACCACTCCTTAGCTTGCCTTACCGCCGACGACAATTGGAACACTCCTTACGCCAGATCGAAGAATACTGTGCAACTGAGGATGGCTGGCTAGACGAATGGTTAGCCGAGCAATGCGTACGACCCGGCGAAACGGCCGCATCTGAGAACGCGGAGGTAGTCGAATCTGTCACCGCGTACCGAAGACAGGTCGACGCCGATGCTCAGCGTTCCATCCGAGACGCACGTTACAGATACGGGAACGGGTTCTGGAGAGATGAGCCTTCCATATCACCGTTGCGGGGTGCGCTTGCGGTGTGGGGGCTCACCGTCGACGATCTGAGTATCGCCAGTTTACACGGAACGAGCACGCCCAAGAACGATGTCAACGAGACAGCCGTGCTCCAAACTCAGCTACAGTGGCTGGGGCGCAAGAAGGGCAATCTCCTCCCATGCGTCTCACAGAAGAGCTTGCTGGGGCATGGGAAGGGGGCCGCTGGTCAGTTTTTCCTTGGCTTGATCCATCAATTTCTCGTACGGTTCTTCGTTCTTCACCATCATTTGGCTGACTCTGGACACTTAGGGGCATTTGCATTGAACGGCTGTCTGCAGAGTCTCAGAACGGGGTTCATCCCCGGCAATCGCAACGCGGACAACATCGACTGCCAGCTACGGGATCGCGATCTCTTGTTCTTCCCGTCACAAACCTACCGAAGTAGTTCCGCCATCAAAGCATTCAGCGTCACGTCCTTTGGATTTGGCCAAAAAGGCGCACAGGTCGTGGGAGTCAATCCCCGATATCTCTTAGCCACTATTGGAGAAGGGTCATATAAAACATACAAAGCTAAAGTGAAAGACCGAGAACTGAACGCAAACAGGACGCTTCAGAGCGACATTGCAGGGGGGAAATTAGTTCGCGTGAAAGAACGGAGCACTTACAGCGACGACATGGTGGAGGTTAATCTTTTGAACAGGTGACGAGCTAGCCGAGATCTCAGAGGCCGGCGTGGATGGCAATACGATAGAATCTAAAGAGGAACGCGGTGCTGCGTACGCAGTCTCCCTTCTCCCAATCGTATTTCGCTTAGGCTCTTGCGTCCATATCCTGAGCGACGACAAATTGACACATCTCGACGTGATTGCAGTGGAAAATGAGATGTTGCACTCCGTTATCTCTCACAGTCTGCCTGGACGAGGACGTATTCATCATTGTTCGGTATTCGTGCGCAATCTTCCTGCCCCCTGAGCGGCACATTATTTCTGCGTTGCAAGGGACGGCGCCTTCTGATTCCAGAATTTCCACGGTAACAACAGTCTTCTGTCCCGTCTTGATGCGGCGGTTGGAATTTGCAACAATAGCTGGGGGCGTTCGAACAGGTCTTTTGTAGGATATATTTAAATAAGCCGTATAGACGCGTGCTGGTCCAGTGTCGCCAGACTCTTCATTGAAGCCCAAGAGCACTCCAGCGCATTCATCCAATAAGACGGCCAAGCAATCGCCATGTATTATATCACTCCACTTTCAAGTCAGATAAGTGTAACAGCCTGGGTGATGGGATCATTGGGCTTCGCAGGAATAGCGGAGAGAGAAACCGTGACTCTGATTAAATCGGAGGAGCGTAGAGTTCGTGTAAAAACTGTATTAGGACTCCAGGTCTTCAAGGTTTACACACATGATTGCGTCGAGCTGAACACGTCAAGTCGATGAGGAGCAAATTTAACGCGAAGATATAACATGCGACGCAGGGTATCGGACAGTCATTTTATCTGGTCGGTATGCCAACGGAAATGAGGTTGAAATCTATGCCGAGGTATTAGGGGAGCTCGCGCATACTAGCGAGCTAGTTTTCTGTCCTCGCCGGTCGATGGCGCACATCTAGGGTGGTGCACAGCTGAGGTGGTGCACATCTAGGGTGGTATCACCGTCGTCCTGATCGAGGATGAGCCGCACAACGTAGTTTATAATCACCTCCACAGTTGCGAAATGAAATTCGATGCTTTCGACCTGATCTTCTACCGGACTGACTAAGTGAGAGTCTTTTGTGGACTGTAGGCAGACGACAGTTAGACTGTGGATTGGGTAAATCACAACCGTGGTGTACAGCATGTCCTGCGGAAGCCTGTCAACCTGCCATGAACGGATTCGCCAATGGCAGCACGGACACCACCGATAAGGATATACCTACCCCATTCCCAAGGATCGAGGACGAGGTCAATTACAGTGCGCAGGAGCGAGAGTTTCGGGAGAGCAATAAACTGAAGAAGCGCAATGATGGCGCCCCAGGTCACAAGAGATCCGTTTCCGGAAACCTTCTGTCGCGCCTGAGCTTCCTCCGCACAAACAGCGACCAGGACAAGACGGACGGTGGCGATCGAGATGGACCGGACTCTCCTCATCGAGGGCGAGGTGCTCTGGCGGAAGCACAAGCCCAGGGCAAGAGAAAGAGGAAAGGGTCACTGAGAAAAACAGTTCTGGGAAAAGGAAGGGACAGAAAGACCTCTGATGTCAAGAAGTCACCTCTCTCTGGTGCAACCTCACCCTCGGTGCAGCCCACAGACGAGGAGCACGAAACACCGCCAACCCCTCGTGCGAAACAGGATCTGTCCAGATCAAGCCCGGTCTCGCCAGACTCTCCCCCATCCTGGCCATTTCGCACATTATCACGGGTCTCGATTCCCTCAATCCGCAGCAGCATTGCCTCTGTCGATCCGGCCTCGTCTGCGGCCTCGATCATCAGTCCAAACTTGGCTACTACCGACGCCTCAACAGACGAAGAAGACCTCGTTTTGCCCGGGATGCCTGCTCTCCGCCAACCCCCATCGACATCTTCGTTCGGGACAGACTCTTATTTCCCAATCCAAGATCCCATGCGTCGGATGTTTGGCTCACGCACCCGCTCGCCTCTTGCCACACAACCGCAGTCTGTCACTGGTACGCCACCCGAGGAGGACTTCTGGGACTACTCCGAAACGGCTTCCTGGGGCTATGTGATCTTATTTGTGACGTGGATTGTCTTCGTCGTGGGGATGGGATCCTGCTTTGGGGTGTGGTCGTGGGCTTGGGATGTAGGAGAAACACCATACGCGCCGCCGGAATTGGAAGACGATCCTACTTTACCTATTGTTGGGTATTATCCGGCGCTGATGGTCTTGACGTGCATTATGGCTTGGGTTTGGGTCGTAGTAGCCTGGGTCGGCATGAAATATTTCAGACATGCAGATTTCAGAGGCGACGACGGATGACGCCCTACAACTTTCAGGAATTGAGAAATTTGACATTCAGTATCAGAAACACCCCTGGTGACCCTAGTTGAACAAATTTGTAATGGTATCAACTCCCAAAGGACCTCGCTCTGACCGAGAATTTCCCTTATGATCACTCTGCGCCTTGACATCATTTTAACCCCAAAGCCCCTAAAACTTTTCCATCTCAATAATAAATGTCTGCACCTACACGGCAGATCCTCATGTCGCCAGCAAGAGGGGCACTTCCCTTCGGGTCATATGCATCCTCGTCAACATCATCGAGGCTGCAAATTATGATTCTTGAACTGGTAGCCGCTCTGTCAGTCCGTTAGTCTCCCGGCATTTCTGAAGCTGCAATGTCGCAATCTTCTCCCGGAACACATCTAGATCTTCTTTGACAATATATTCCCCGGTATTATTCTCGACCTCGGCGCGAGGGACTGGAGTACCAGCCATCGGAGTAGGTGTCGCAGTGCCCCCACCAGGAGCTTTCGACACCAAACCTTTGGACCTGGCAAAACCTGTCGAGCGTTCCGTTGAGGGATCCGGATCATAATATTCATCCTTGATCGGCCGCACGTACACCGTCTGCTTGCAGATTGTAACGATCGTATTCGTCGGGACGGACAGCCAGTTATGCCGCTCGAATGTGAGCGGCTCGCTAGCGACTAGGACCACGTCGGAGGCCTTATCTCTCCTTTCCATCTTGAACTGTCCTTTCATCTTTCCCTCGACCCACGCAGTGCCAGAAGAGTAATATAAACTGGCGGCTGCGTCGGTTTTGCTGCTGACATAACGGGTGACAATAACAGAGTGGCCATCTGTAACAGCGAAATTGAGAAGACTTCTGGTCTCCACGTCCGGGACCTTGTATTCTGGAGGGACTGCCTTCACGAAGGCATTGATCTGGGCGATGGTCTTCTTCATGGCTCGCCGCAGAATCTTGGTATCGAAACCGCCTTCTGGCTCAGAGCTGGGATCTACCCCTTCACGCTCCAATGTGTCGAGAAACAATGCAAATGCCCATTCCGAATCTGTACCACCTTTCACACCAAGGAACCATTTGTCCGAGAGACTATCGGCGAGCGGGCGTTTCACGTACTTCCAGGCCCCGATGTTTCCATTGTGCATCCACATTAAAGTGTTGTGCTGGAAAGGGTGGCAATTGTTTTCGGCCAACGACCCTTCGGTGGTGGCTCTAACATGGGCAAAAATCAGCCTCGAGGCTGTCTTGGGTGCGAGGCGTTCGAGGTTCACGCAGTTCCATGCCGGCAGAGTTGATGTGAAGATACACGGGTCTGGTCCTAGTACTGGCTCCGTATACCAACCAACCCCAAAACCGTCTCCGTTGACGGGGCGGCGGCTATCCAGGCGAAGACGGCTGTCATAAGATTGCGTGAGGATGCTATGTGATGGTTCAGTGATCAACTTGGAAAGTATGATCGGCTCGGAGCCCTTGTAGACCTGGAATCCGTGAGTAGGAAAGTAGGGGTGAGTGTATAGGCAAGGATCAAATGCGTACAAGAAACCTGCACATCTTCAAGCAAGCGACTTTCGGAAATCAGCTCGGTTCTGAAGAGCTGTTGGCGGTTGAGTCATATATTCGCCCAGGAGCATTATATATCTCTGGCTGGGGAAGGGCACGGAGGCAAAACGTATCAGCAATGTCCAAGTCCTAAGCATCAAAAGACTCCAACCCGACAACGCCAGGCCCCCGGTGTGTGCGGTTAGAAGATAGAAAGAGGGAAGCACACAAACTGCTGTGTTTTCAAGAGAACATGGTGACACAAGCAAGCCAGTTGCTGATTGACCCCGAAACTTCACCGCCATAACAAGGGGCGAGAGGCCACGAAATTGTGGCGACAAATGTGGCACCATGTATGTGGCTGCTATAACACAGCGCATGTTTTCCCAACGTCATTCGGCATTCTCGCGTCTTCTCGCCCCGACACACTATTATGCATCAGTTGACACCATCTCCGTAACTTTTTCCTCGACCTGTCTCCCATCAACCTTCATGTTCGATCTGGCCTGGGATGAGCGGTAGACTCCTCTCTGCGAGGGTTGCGCCTTTGCTACGCCAGCGAGGCGTCTCAGCACGCCTCCTTCACCATAATTATACCCTAGCCAGAGCTGGGGGCCTGCTGAGGCCAAATGCACGTCTACCTCTACGAGCGTGGCCGATCGGGTCGAGCTCTATACACAATGTCCCGGCAGTGCGATCCATCTCTTTCGCCAGAATTCTCCCAAAGCTCGCTCTGAAAATGGCCCGCATCCCTGCCATGTTTGGAGCGAGCATCCTTGCCGGCCTAGCATACATCCAATACCAGGCAGCCCAGGCTGGAACCTATACTCTCAACGTCCTTAAAAAGGCTGGAGAAGCTGTCACCGAGACCTCGTCAACCATGTTTGAGGGCGCGAAGGGGATTGTCAATCAAATAGGACTCGGTTGGGAACGCACCAAAGAGGAGGCACACTTACCGGATTGGCTCCAGCAGTTTTTCGATAAAGGAGAGGAGTCTGGCGACGGAGGGGCTGGATCGCAATCGCCTAAACCAAACAAATCTGCTGCAGGAGCTGCTGCAGCTTCTGGGGCCGCGATAGGAGTGGAACAATCGAGCGAAGACGATGGGCGGTCGGGTGTGGAGGTGGCACGGGATGATCAAATGATGGTCTTGACAAGAAAAATGATCGAGATTCGAAGCATCCTCAACACCATCGGTCAAGGAGGGGCTTTGACGCTACCATCCATTGTGGTTATCGGATCACAATCATCTGGGAAAAGTTCGGTTCTCGAGGCAATCGTCGGGCACGAATTCTTGCCAAAGGGCTCTAACATGGTCACGAGGCGCCCGATCGAACTCACCCTGATTAACACACCGGATGCAAAGGCAGAGTATGGCGAGTTCCCTGCCCTTGGGATGGGTAGGATTACGGACTTTGCGCAAATCCAAAAGATTCTAACCGACCTCAACCTTGCTGTTCCCCCGGAGCAATGTGTTACCGATGATCCCATCCAGTTATCCATCTACTCCCCCAACGTTCCGGACTTATCCCTCATTGATTTACCTGGCTATATCCAAGTATCTGGCAAAGACCAGCCTTCTGAGCTGAAGCAGAAGATCTCAGATCTCTGCGACAAATACATTCAGCCACCAAACGTCATCCTAGCAATCTCCGCTGCGGATGTGGATTTGGCTAATTCAACTGCCCTGAGGGCAAGCCGAAGAGTTGATCCTCGAGGGGAGAGAACAATCGGCGTCATCACAAAAATGGACCTGGTCGACCCCCGACGAGGTGCTGAAATTCTGTCGGACCGAAAGTATCCTCTCAGGTTAGGTTATGTTGGCGTGGTATGTAGGATACCACAGTCAGCAGGCCTTTTCTCGAGATCTGGCGTCAATGTGACAAATGCAATTATTAAGAATGAGCATGCATATTTCTCATCACATCCGTTACAATTCGGTCCACAATCAGAACTCGCCGTGGGTACAACCACGTTACGGCACAAGCTCATGCACGTTCTTGAGCAAACAATGGCCGCAAGTCTTGCTGGCACCAGAGACGCGATCGTGCAGGAGCTGGAAGAAGCAACATATGAATTTAAAGTGCAATATAACGACAGGCCGCTCAGTGCCGAGTCGTATCTGGCTGAAAGCTTGGACAGCTTCAAGCGTTCTTTCAAGGAGTTCAGCGAACACTTCGGCAGGCCTCAAGTCAGAGCCTTGTTGAAAGATGTCCTGGACCAGAAGGTGATGGACGTGCTAGCGAAGAGATACTGGAACAAACCAGTAGAGGATCTGTCCCCAGTCCAGCCTGAAGCAGATCCGTTGTCTGAATTGCCCAAAGCTGATCCAGGCTCACTGTATTGGCAACGCAAACTGGACGCTTCAACGTCCGAGCTGACCAAGCTTGGTGTTGGGAGATTAGCGACCACAGTGGTGGCGGCAGAATTGCAGAATCATGTCGACAAATTAATCGCCGCCTCGACCTTTGCTTCGCATCCATATGCTCAGCGTTCGATTGTAGACGCGTCATCAAGCATATTGAATGATCGATTTTACAGCACAAGCGATCAGGTCGAAAATTGTATCAAGCCATTCAAATTTGAAATTGAAGTCGAGCCTAATGAATGGAATAAGGGACGCGAAAATGTCGGCCACGTGTTGAAGAATGAACTGAAAGCTTGCGAAGCTGCACAAAGGCAATTGGAAGACAATATCGGCAGGAGAAAACTGAGAGATGTGATGGGATTCATCGACCGAGTAAGGAAGGGCGAAGTCATCCTAGAAGGCGATGGGACGGGCGGTGCCGGTGGCTTTTCAGCAGCTCTTCTTCAAAAGGGTACGTCTTGATTTCCACCGGTTATAAACATGTCAAGCTAACTATGATACAAAGGTCGGGAAGCCGTCTTCCTCCGCGACCGTGCCGATATCCTCAAGATGCGCTTGATGGCGGTCAAATCCAAGCAATGCGCGAACCTCAAAAACAAATACTACTGCCCGGAGGTCTTCCTAGATGTCGTCGCTGACAAGTTGACTTCGACAGCGGTGCTCTTCCTCAACGTTGAACTTCTCTCGGAATTCTACTACAATTTCCCCCGCGAGCTGGATCTGAGGCTTGGTCGTCATCTGGAGCCGAACGAAATTGAGCAGTTTGCAAGAGAAGACCCCAAGATCAGAAGACATCTCGACGTTATCAAGCGGAAGGAGATGCTGGAGTTGGTATTAGAGAAGATCGAGAGTCTGAGGCAGTTGGAGGGTCGGACGAAGACGCAGCAGGCGAAAGCGTCACAGACCAAGGAGAAAGGGCGGTGGAGCCTGTTTTGATGAACAAATATGTTGATGATACCACCATTTGTAGCGTCTATTTCTCTGGTGTTGGGTGTCGATAGAAATGATATGCGGACATGCCTCTCTCGCCGTTGTCCGTCCCTGCTCTTAGCCATTTGTCATGACGGTTTTCTTCTTTGTCTTATCTCAGGGGTCCGGTCCTTGTTGTCCTGGGGTCTGTGAATGGGTTTCTAACTTGGGTACCCGAATTCCAAGGTATTTCTCCGTCCACCTCTTCAATGGCACCGTTGATGCCCCCCAATTTGTCGCCGATTTTAATGACGCTGAATCTAATCATCCGTGGATCTAGACTCAAAAACCGTCGGACGTCTTGTTGTGCCTTGACTGAAGCGTCGAACTGCATAACAAAGTAGTGGCCTTGATGGTGCTGAGTCTGATGTTTCGTAGTTGGTCGGGGAAGGTCGAACTGCCCCCAGTTCTTCATGCCGCGTATCACACCGTTAGAAGCCAGGATCTGTTGTCCAGCGACGCGGGCGATCCTGTACCCGAAGTAAAGTACGTTAATGACTTGGTTCAAGCAAAGAAAGAAGCTCCGATGGTGAACGTACTCTTTCACATGATTGAGATTGCCTGGCCGGACCTGTTCGTACGTTAGTTGGATTTTGACGGATTTGGAGAGCACAGAATCCGTTAGACTTACAACAGCTATCAGCTCGTATAGCATCTTTACTGAGGCAGTGATATCATGATCAAAACTGTTAGAGGGTGGATTGCTAGATTGGTTTGGAATCGAGAAATTCCCTGGGGGATCTCCACTTTAACCGGCGCGGTTTGACTGCGGGTTTGTCTCCGTCGCCGCAACACCTTCATCGATTGCGTCGGCGGAGCTCAGATGAGCGCCCTTTAAATGCTCGCGTCTTCCCGTTCCATATTCCGTGTCAAGTCAGAGCAGACAATGAGTTCTCCTGCACTAGGTCGGCTCATGCCGGCAGTCTCAAGATTGGCTACAAAAGCAATTATTGGATCGCGGTCATCAATCACGGCCCAGCTAGGCCAATGCACTTACCCTGCTGCAAGGTCATTTTCTGCGAGACCTGCCTGTATGTTCCCCCGTCTGCGACGTCGAACCTCACTCACCCCGCCTCCCTCACAGGCTTGGTAAAGAAATACACAGAAGATCATGAGTGGATAGAGCTCGACAGCGATGGCAAGACAGGTATGAATTGCAGCGCAACCCGCACCTTTTGCATTGTTGTTCGTTGTCCTGACACTCTAGCGCAGGAACCATAGGCATTACCGAGTATGCGGCTAAGGCCCTGGGAGATGTAGTCTACGTTGAGCTTCCGGAGCTCGGCATGGAAGTGACGAAGGGCGACACAATCGGCGCAGTCGAGTCCGTCAAGTCTGCCTCCGATATCATGACGCCTGTGTCAGGCAAGATCTCAGACCATAACAAGCTGTTGGAAGAGAAGCCAGGAACGATCAACAAGAGCCCCGAATCTGAGGGTTGGCTGGCGAAGATCGAAGTCAGTAATCTGAATGAACTCGACAGTCTCATGAGCAAAGAGGACTACGATAAATTTGAGAAAGAATGAGACGTCTCCATGGTACAAGAACAAAAATAATTGCTCCCCTGGAATTGGACTGTATTTCATGTACCGAGTACATAGGGGACTATCCACTGGCGGTGGGCCCTCCAGCTACTTGCTCACTGATCTTGTTCTCCTTGTTGCCCATGCAATCCACTGACACTAGTATCCTCAATGTTGTGACGATGCTTCTCAGGATTTATATCAAAATCAGCCTCGTGGGCATCATCACTATCAGCTTCACCAAGAAATGCGGCGTTCGTTGCATCCAAACTTTCTTGCTTGTCTCCCTCGGCCGCTCTTCGAGCCTCAAAGCCGTCGTCACTGTCGGCCTCGCCCAGGTACGCTGCGTTGTTGGCATCCAGGGGCGGAGTGTTGTCTCCCTCTATAGTCTTGCGTACCTCGAAGTGATCATCTGAGTCCGCCTCGCCCAAGAATGCCGAATTCTCAGCTTCGAGGGCGGGTTCAGGTGCCCCGTGCACCTCTCGTACGGCATCGTGCCCTTCGTTGCTGTCAGCTTCCCCCAGGAATGCAGCATGCCTGTTGTCTGCAAACACTTCGGCTTGAGGAGGTACAGTGCTTGGAGGCGGCGTCTGACTAGTCAGAGGAGTCGATCCCGGAGGGTTCGAAGTCGCAGCCGTGGGCTGGAGGTTAGCTGTAGATAGCTGAAAAGTCCGCTTGGGTGCAGCCCGCCTAGGGAGGCTCAGAGCTCCGGAACGGCCTGCTGAAGCTAAACCAATCAGTAGAGGCCGTGCTGCCATCATTTCAATCAAGGACTATCGTGGTCTGTTGAACGAGAAGTTAATGTGCAGAAGCCTGAATAAATGCAAGAAAGGAGGGCACAGGTCAACTCTCACAAGTACCCTTGCACGACGAAAGAGGGGTTGAAGTCTGGCTGGGTATCTTATCACCTGATGGGCAAAAGCAGGCATTCCAGAGTTGCACGCCCTGACCATCACTTCGCAAGTGGCCTGCTGAGGTGAGTTGGATGAGTGGTTGACGAAACACGAACGCGGGTTGAAAGGGCAAATCATGCTTGACCATGGTGCAGTGATTTGCGGGGAAGCTTTGAAGGAGGGATAATGGAAGGAGATTCTCGTCAAGCGAGGGCCAATCAGTCAAGACTCCGTGATATCCGAGCTTGGAAGCCCGTCATGATGCAAACAGAAGGCGATCTATGACTATTGCTTGCTCTCTGTAGACGCCAGGAATCTGGAGTCCTTCTCAATGTCCGTTTGTCGGGGCGCCAGCCTTCACCGAGCCGTTGGCTTCGTCGCTTAACCGGATGACATATTTGCCAGAAGTCTTTTTCAAACCATCAGAAATCTTCAATAGCCGGACACCAATGCAAGTCGAGGGATGCTGCTCACCTTTCCAAAGTTCTTCGCAATATCGGACAAATCGTCCAAAGTCGCCATTTCCACTGCCGGCTTGACTGCGCCGCGTTGGACGAATTCAATCGCCTCCCAGATGTCCTTTCTGGTGCCCACAGCAGAGCCGATGATCCGCACGCCTTTGGAGATACCAAGAATAGGGTGGAAGTTTACCAGTTGATCCTCTGGCGGTATTCCTACGCAGACGAACGTCCCGTATGGAGCCACCAGTTCCAGCGCCGCCTGGTATGCCTTGCTCGAGTTGGCCATGACAAGAACCGCTGCTGCACCATCTCCTGTGAGGGCCATGACCGTTGCCGTGTCGAGTTCTTTGGCGTCATAGTATACTTCAGCGCCTAGCTTCAGACAATACTCCTTCTTTGCGTCTCCGACGTCAATTGCGATGACCCGGTACCCCATAGCCTTCGCATACTGAATCCCCAAAGCCCCAACACCTCCTCCGGCCCCAGAGATGGCCATCCATCGGCCTGGGACTGTCTCACTGACCTTGATGGCTTTGTACGCAGTCACTCCACCACATAGAATCGGGGCGACGAGATCGTCAGGCACATCCTCGGGAATGCGAATGACATACCGCGACGGGACAACGGCATACTCTGCGAAAGTGCCATCTTTTCTTAACCCAGAGCACAACATTGCTAAACAGCGTGCCTCACCCCCTGGAGATAGGCAGCAGAAACATTCTTCGCACACGTCGCGTACCCATCCAAGACCAACTCGCGCTCCGACATTGATGAAGGAAGAATTCACTGCAGATCCAAGCTTCACGACCCGTCCAACGCCTTCGTGTCCTAGAATGTCGCAGGTCGGGCCAAGGTGGCCTGCTGCAAGATGAAAGTCTGAGCCACATACTCCTGAGACTGACAGGCGGACTAATAAATCGGTGGGGCTAATTTCAGGAACTGGCACAGTTTTGGTTTCGAAGTGATATGTCCCATCGTGCCTCTAGCCACCGTGAGCTTGTGCTCGTGAGCCGGAATCGTTTGATGAGTGTCCTTACCACCAAAATAGCGACTTTATGTGCTTCTGGGATTGTCATTTCTTTTTTGATCCCGTCGTTTTGCACCAGGTTTGTGTAGGTTATGTCTCAGTTGGACGCCTCTGACTTCTTCAGCTCGCGGAGAGAGAGAAGAAGATAAATAAAGATAGCTGGAGGAGAGCTGCCTTGGATCCTAACGCCGGCCGGCTCTACTTATCTGTTATCATGTTTTCGGCATATCATTTTGTATATGAAGTACATGCTTCTTCCTCCCCGGCAGTTGTTTGAGCCTCGACCCTCGATCCGATGGCCCCCCTTGCAGCCAGAGGCTAGTGAGGCTGACCTGTGGGGTTAATTGGGGTTCCGTGGAGCTTGAACCCTCGGGATTTGGACCGTTCATTCTTTTCTACCGACACGAAGGATTAATGATCTGGTTGCCGTTTCCTGTTGCAGTGTGCTCAATTTTGGGATCACCACCATTGAAGGTTTGGCGCTGGTGCCAGCAACAAACAAGTCTATCGGTACAATGTTCCCCAGCCGCGTGGGCATTGGATTTAAGAGACAATCGGCATAAGCTGACAACTGTTAACGAGATCAAGTAGACACGTCTTGTCCCGTCAATCTCCTGCACGATGCAACCTTTGTCACGGCAGCGCCAATATGAACCTATATGGTTGTAATCGGAAAGAGGCCCGCCGAAGCTCTCACGTCAATCGCGCACAATCGTTTCAAGAACGAATAATAGCAACAAAGGCGGGCGTCGGCTCCAGTGACTTTGTCTCCAGGCCGCAAAAGGTCGATAAACCGGCTCATGCTCGAACTGCCGATGGAACCTGGCCGGAAGGGTAGGAAAGTTCTTTCATGACATGACTCTGAGTGGTCGAATGGCATGTCGAGTCCTTCAGGAAATTGGATATCCCACTTTCTGGTTTGGCATACATAATTGCTAAGGGGGCGATACTACGACGATGGCTATGCCATTGGGCGGTTTGCCCATACAAAGGGCGCTGTTATTTGGCTTGCCTGGCCAATGCCGGAGACTGAAAGGAGCACGCGAAAGCCTCTCGACCCAGAACATTTCATTCCGCGGGCTTCGCAACCGTAATGGGTTGGGGCAAGTCCATTCGCAAGGGCTGCTGTCACGCTGTCTTCACTTCCTCTTGCTCAATTTGGCCATCCCTTTGCTTTAATAGCTCTTTCAGGATCTCCTTTCGTCGAGCTTTATCTGCGGCCGCAGCCCGATCTCCAAACACCCGGTCCATGTCCTCGAGGCTCCGCCCTTTCGTCTCCGGGACGCAGAACCATGTCCATACCCTACTCAAGGCGCAAAAGACTGCAAAGAATGCATACGCCCCGAATCCTCGGGTATTCTGGATCAGAGGTGGAGTGATCAGACCAATGACGAAATTATTGAGCCAGTTATTGCAGGTGCTCAACGCCACACCTTTCGCTCGCAGAAAGCTGGGGAAAATTTCGGATGGCATAGCCCATGGAACCGGTCCCCATGTCATGCCGAAGGCCAGCATATATAGGAAAAGGAAGGCAACCGCCACCCAGCCTTTGTCCTTATGGCCATTCCAGCTGTCAAAGTATAACCAGACAAGGACCGCGATGATGATGTGGGATATAGTCATGACCACACTGCCCAACAGCAGAAGTGGCCGTCGGCCGAGGCGATCCATGGTATAAAGAGGTCGAGACTCCAACAAGCTGAGTGACGTTAAGGATACCTGACAAGACTAGCCGCATGTTATAATTGACATTCATGCTCTCGAACAAACTGGGAGAGTAATATATGAGAGCATTGATGCCAGAAACTGCTGGACTACGATGATGCGTTAGACGTGACAGTGTTGAAAGAGTGTAGGATCACTTAGGAACAGAAGAAAAGTCTGATGTAGGGCGTGGGTCACTCACAGAACATTAAGCCGGTGCCAACCATAGTGCGTCGAGAATAGCCGCGTCTGAAACAATCGGCATAAGCTGCAAGCTCCAGCTTGACAGCATCCCAACGAGACCGTCGACCTGCGATGCCGATATTGGGGTGTTTCTCCTCAGCGACCTCCTTATGGACTGCTACTTCAGCACGAATATCGAACCATTCGGCTTGAATCCGTGGATCGTCTGCAGGGACCCGGCGGAGTTTGATCAGAGCGTCCAGTGCTTCTTGGTCACTGCTTTTGGAAGCAAGCCACCTGGGTAAAAGGGCATGAAGAGAACAGAGATGTCGAGAAGAATAACCGGTATTATTTGCAGAAGGAAAGGGAGCCGGAACGACCATTCTCCACTAATGTATCGCGTCCCAAACGTTAACCAGTAGGCACATATTATACCCAAAACGATGGAGAATTCCTCGAGGACAAGCAACGTGCCTTCACATCATCAGCAATGCACACAAACAGGATGCTGGCAAATTAACGGGCAACCTACCTCTGATCTCTGGTGGCGACACTTCTGCGATATACATGGGGACGACCATACTCAGCCTAGCAACAAGACTCAGCTCCAGAGACCGAAACGTGAAGAACATAATCATATTACATTCCAACACCTATACCACCAACGAGTCGGCCAACAATCAGCATTGAATAGCCTTGTACGGCGGTCTGCAGGATTGAACCGACAACAAAAATGCAGACAGCTACACAAATCGAGTATTTCCGGGACATTTTCTCGGCCACCCAGCCTTGGTTGAATGCCCCTGTGAAATAGTTAGGTCAGAGACGAGCTTATCAGTCCGAAGGAGTTGCCCACCAATAAGTGCTCCAAGTTCGATCATGGCCGTCATGAATCCTTTCCAAAATCCAGCTCCACTGGCAGTCTCAGAGACCCGAGCCAATCGATCGAGAAACTGATCCATGACAAGCATGACAGAAACAACACCCTGGTCTACAGGGGATTAGACTTGAAACTTGCCCGGGGGTGCAATCCGATTATCTTGCGCACCATAGCCAAACAAAAAACCTCCCAGTCTGACGACGAAGGCGCAAAGGACGACATATTTCGACTGGAACGTTCCGCGGAGACCTAAGAGTGATTTTTGTGAGCAGAATTGCACCTTCCGAAGCCCCTTGTCGCAAGAGAGAGTCATCGCTTCATGACCCGAGGGCACGAACCTGGTTTGACATAATTGTCTTGTAGCTTTACGATGAACTCGCCTGTCTGCGCCCTGTGTTTGTCCATGGCTTATAGCAGTTTGTCGCAGTCTTCAGGGTTAGGGACTTTTCGAGGAATAAGTTGCTGCGTGTTACCATGAGTAGAATGGGATGTTTCCCTGCACTCCGGAAGAACACACGTCTGGGCTCAACTAAAAAAGTAATGAGAGTATTGGGAACCACAGCAAGCTGTCCCCATAATTTGAGATTGTTGTCGATCGTTATTGTCATCGTGGTTTGTGAAAGAGATCCGGCGTTGCAGCGCTTCACCATGACGTCGTGATCATCGATTTTAACAGCTCAGGCCGTGTACCACTATGGGTAATAGCAATGGGATTGTCCAAAGTGGCGTTGAGGAAATCCGGGGCGCGTCAAATCCTATCGCTAGCCAATGAAGGAAGGTAAAAGGGCATTCAAGTCGAATAGCAGACAACCTCAATGGGCGCCGGAGATACGAGGTTGTGCTCCAATGGAAGGAAAATACACCTGGTATAGCTCTCGTATGGTCGTGGTTCCATGGTCATGTTTTTTTACACATTTATTCAAACATTATCCAATTGAGCGGTCCCCTTTGCATTAAATTCTAGACTATTAAGGGTCCAACCGCGAGATCAAAAAGTTTGTCACGTTGCTGAGCGCTGCCTGATTTCAAGGGCATTTTACCGTGCTTGCCTCAGTCATTGTTAGCCCGAAGCTCCTCATCTGCTGCGTCCCAATATATGAGCTGATCAAAGGTGTTTACGTCCGAGGCACAGCTCAATTCCAAGTCGAAATTATGGCCATAGGTGGCGAACACCTGTGTTTGATTCCTGCGCTCCTCCCAGGTCTTCTTTAGGTCGCCCCAATCCGCAGCCAAATCAGAGCGATGTTTCTTCTGATCTCCAACCACTCCGACAAATGGAACGATCTCGGATGTTGTGGTTTTGTCTTGATCAGGCGGACAGATCGCATCAAGCAGCTGCGAACAGGTGGCAGATGTGACCATTTTCAAGTCTGGAAGCGACTTGAGCCTCTGCGCGGCGGCATTCAGCATTGACATTGTGGTTTCTGCTAGATAATAAACTTCTCCCAACTGCTGCAGAATTCGCCAACAGAGATAGAATTTTTGGAAACTTGTGTCTCGCACCGCGTCAACCTCGGACATGCTGTAGAGCAGGTGCGTGGCCACGGCTGGCTCCAAGATTGCAATTGCAGTATCTGGCAACCAGGAAATCAGGTGGTCAGCATAGAGGCTGGTGAAGATGCTTGTAATGCTTTTAGCCGCCTGCGAAAGCATTTTCATTGATAAAATTTTCAGCTTGGTCTCGTTTGCACTTGAACACGACAGATTGAGCAAAGGCCGATACAATGTCATCAAAGTCATCGCGTAATAACCTGTCAAAAGTGCCTTGTGTACCCTCACGATCTTGATTTCACCTCCGATTTCGATGTCGTGACTTCCAAGCTCGAGTTTTTGCACTTCAGTGGGTAAATACCCATACCAATTTTGAAGCTCTTGCCCGCACGTCATGATCTCCATCGATCTTGATCCATTGACCCGTGGAACCAGAGATACTGCGGTTGCATTCTGTCCTGCAGTAGTGGGTGTCCTTTGGACAGTATATTGCACAGTCAAGACCCTATCGATATATTCGGAAAGTTGGGCCAGAGCCATACAGGCACTGGCGAGTGTTTCCAACTCTGGTAAGCCAATGTCGTTTACCTGCAAGCTTTTCTGTAGGGCTTCCAAGAGAGGTTTTAGCCGGAAATCGTCGGAATGTAACATGGGGACATGGAATCGAAAGACTTTGTTTTGTACCGGTCTTCGCAAGGCCACAGCAAGCAGCCTATCCCTTATGACAAGGGTCCACCAGGTCATCTTGAAGGAGCATCGGAGTTTCGGATCTGCGAGGCTGCTGGTAGGATCAAAGTTGAGACCAATGCTGGTTGCATGCAGTGTTGCGATCCCAATCCAATAATAGCTATCCCTCACGCCCTCGGAATCTCCATCCCAGAAGCTGAGGAGGATAGCAGCCTGGCAAATGATCAGCCTGTCCACTTCGACGTCAAAATCGTGGAGAAGTCGCGCGCGTTCGTAGAAGATGCCTCTTGTCTTCTTGTGCTTTCCATCTCGACTTTCAATATTGACGTACGCAGCAGCAGCAAACATCATTGCTTGGAAAAGAAGGAGACTGGTTGTGCCGGTATTGCCATTGCTGGACACGGCCGACAAGATCTTCTCCAGGTCCAGCATCGGTGTGAAAGGGTAAATCCACCTAACATACGCCCTTAGAAGCAGGTCACGCGTTTCCAAGTCTGGCATGTTGAAGGCACCCTTTCTTTGGAGGTGATGGTAGTCATCTGTAGACAAGGTCTTTTGTAAAGGCGTGATATACGGGGGAAGAGGTGGCCGGTAAAGGTCTGGCAAGATAGTCTGTGTAGGCGATGGATATGGCGCCAGGAAATGTGTCTGAAAAGTTTGCCCGTCATCCATCGCCACATCTGTATCGAGAGAATTGAAAATTTGAGGTGTCGCTGATATGTTAATGGTAGTATTCCCCGAGCGCCCAAAGATATTGAAAGGACGGTCCCCAACACCGCCTTTGGCAGCAGCAAATTCGCTGCCGTCCGAGCCTGTGCCATTGACATCGCCAAAATCAATGATCGCGTCACATATTGGACTTTGGGGACCATGTTGTTTGCCTTCAAAGAAGGATGGGCCCAACATACGGTCGCCGACATGTCGCCTCTTGCTTGCGGGTACCGAGCAATCCTTGTTGTCAAGTCTGCAGTTTGTACATGGGATTCTAGTCCTGGTAACATCACAGCGAACCTTTCTCGAGCGGCATGATACACAAGCCCGGGGAGCTCTCTTACCGAGAGCCCCGATTCTCGCGACCCTTTCGGAGTGGTGGGCAGCCATATCGGAAGGTCCAACAACAACAGAGACTAATACCACTTCAGTAGAGCTATAAACAAAACCACACCCCCGGCCACCGGATAGAAAGCAGTTATCAGAGTTTCACCCAAAGAAAAGAAGGAGTCCTTACCTACGAGGAATACTTACAACGCTCCCATTTTGCTCATTTATGAGTGATAACTCATCACATGCGAGTCAGACAGCGTATTCGCAACACCATGCATTACAGGCTGGATCCGGTGGAAGAGCTTCCGGTCACGAGGCAAGTTCCGACTCTGGCAGATGACCCTGTCGAATAAGCTCTGGGCATCTCAAAATGTATATGGATTTCCGGCTGTGGATTTCAGGATCGACATCAAACCCTGGGGCCAACCAGCAAAGTGGGAGCTTTTGGCAAAGGCTTTTCCAATATGCTAATGGCTCGGTGATTCAGGAGCAGCGGATGTCCCATGGATTGATATGCTTCCGAGCGTGTAGCTGCTCTCAGTGGCCGACTACTCATCCGGTCTTGCATCGGAACAACGAGCCCCTTGCAGCTAGAATATGATACATGTCCTGGGCAAACGAGGGGAGCCAATTATAGAAGGATATGCTCTGTTCTGCCGTTGCCGTTCCCAGGATCTGTATCTTAGTTCTCAACCTGGGGCCCCGGGGACTAATCTGGGCGACACCCAGAGAACCAGATATGATGGGATTCGACTATTGGGGGAAGACAGGAAAGACCGTAAGGAGACTTTGAATCTGAACGACCTTAAAACACGGGACCTATGTGGAAAGGAGAGCAGAAGATAGATGTTGGGATGTACGAAATAACGAAGCCCGTGAGATACTCCGAAAATACCGAGGTTCGTGTTCCGCCCCCACGCGTCGAGAGCTACTACTGCTCGCGCTCACGTCTAGCCTGGAACTGCGGGCTGCAAAACGGAACGGACAAATTGCACCATGTAGAGCCTCCAATTAGTTGTGCACCGAGTTCTCCTTGAGAGATTTCACTGATTGTGCTAGTTCCCTCATGGCTCCTACGCCGGGACCCTCGTCGAAGAAACGTCCTCTACCCCGAGCTCGACACGCATGCCTAAGATGTCGGAAGCAGAAGTTGCGATGCGATGACACCAGACCCTGTGCCTTGTGCTTGCGTGTTGGCATCGAATGCAGGGAGCGTCCTGAAAACAGGGGATTGGTGAAGCCTTCTGCGGAACTCTTGGACAACAACGACACGTCCAACGTCGGTCAATTTGATGATGGCCAGCAACCTTCGCTGTCACCACGAACCTCAATCTCGCTTGGCCGTCTGCAGAGCCCTTCGTCCGCCCTGTCCCATAGAAACCTACCTCCGTCATCCACACGCAGCCCGCAAGAGGCTAGGAGGCGAACCTCAGAGGTATATGGAGAAAGAACATCTACTTATGAAGTTGTGGACCAGCTTTTCAGAGAGCACAATTCGGCGGCAAGACTATTCCATTCGACTGACGCGATTCCGGGCAGCAGCCCTGATGTGAGGTCTTCTGAAGCCAGCGGACAGTATCTTTCCATATGTGATCTGCTTGATATGGAATTACCGGCCTCCGACGTAATTGACTACGCTTTGGAAAGCTACTCATATTCTGTGCATTGGTTCATGTTATTGTTCCACGAACCGTCCCTGAGGATTGAACTCCAGGGGCTTACCACAACGGGCTTTGTCCGCGCAGATCGAATATCTTTTTTGATTCTCGTTGCGCTGGTCATTGGCATCGGTGCAAAGTACTCCACCAAATCCGAGGCTGAAGGGATATTTCCAGGGATTGATATGGACAGCCTTGGAAACAAGCTCATCCGCAAAGCTGAAGAACGACTACTTGATGTCTTCGATCAAGCTAACATCGAGGCGGTTCAAATCTCGATCATTCTTTCCGCATACTATGCTTACCATAGCAGACCAAATCGCAGCTTTGCATTGATGGGAAGTGCACTCAAAGTGGCTCAAGCTTTGGGACTGCAACAAGAATCCCATTGGAAAATGGATGACCCCATTTTGCGAGAGGTGTGGCGGCGCCTGGGCTGGGCCATCTATACGGCGGAAGTGTGAGTCAACATGTGCCTTTCAGACGACGTGGCACTTACTTTTTGGTCGCATAGATTTAGTGCCATCACCTTTGGAACTCCCTGCAACGTGCATGACAGTGACTGGGACGTCTCATTCCCCGGAAACATCGATGACACCTCAACAACTTGCCCAGGCTTTGAATCCGTAGAAAGCTATGAGGACGAAACATTCGGACCGGTCACCATAGCATCATACCAGAGATACAAATTTCGACTCTATCGAATTGCTTCTACCATCACTCGGAATATCTATCTTCGGAGTGGGGCAACTCTTCCTGAAGTTGTCGGGGAGATCAAAGCAATCAATCAACGCCTACTCCAATGGGAAAAGTGTATACCACGAGAATTGCGACTGAAATACTTGAAATATAACAGGACAGACAAGACAAGTATGAGGACCATCAGAACCTTCCAGCTTCAGGCCCTGGCCCTCCAACTTTCCTATGACAATATTCAACTGGTGCTCCACAGGCCCTTGCTGACAATAAACCGTGTGCCTCGATGGCCTCGCGCAGGACCGGAAGCAGGTGGTGATTCAGAGCAAATGATGATGCACGCTGTCAATGATGCGGTTGACCCGATGATGATCAGGACAAGCAAGTATCAATGCTGGGTTTCTTCGATGAGGACCTCAAAGATTGGCGAACACTCTGAGATCCTCGCCGCATCCCAAAACACCCATGGGGCTGCTTATGCTGGGATCCAGTCTTTCACCGCTGGTGTTGTTCTGGGTATCTTCGCGCTTTCGGACCCCCTATCAGATCAGGCTCACCAAGCAAAACGCGCTGTGAGCAGAATTATCAAGCTTCCTCGGCTTCACCGGTTCCGCACGACGGTATCTGACCAGTGTGGTGCTATCCTGGAAGAGCTTGTTAGGTTGGTCCTCGCGGAGGAGATGAAAGCCTTGTTGACCGAGGCAGAGTCGTCTGGCCAGGATTCCGTAGAAGACGTTGAACGCCCTTCCGTGGATCAACTTTCTCCCGTTGCAGAATCTTGTGACAAGCAGTCGACTGTTGACGGAAATAACGTGCTGGTGCAGGGCACGAAGCTCTTTAGTGGGAGTAGCACAGACAACCCTGAGTTGTTTTCCCACCACAATGTCGAGCTGCCTCGAGACATCGCATCTGGCAACTTCAGTGACGCTCTTGTTTCTCTCCAAGATGGTTTGGTACCCTAAGATTGTCTTCTTTCCCGTTCTAACGAGTAGCAGTGTTTCGAGACGGTCGTGGTGGGCTCAGCAGCCGGCTTGGACATGGCAATCGACATCAAGAACAAGCGGGGCTGTCATCGATACCTGGGGCATGCTCATACACGCAACCATCCTCGGTTCCTGCTGCGGTGTCAAACAGCAGGTTGTCCAATAATTTTGATGGCACTTCTCAAGTTTGGATTTGGGATGACTTGTTTTGGCTCCCTGACGGAACTTGAGAGATTCTTCGTTATACTAAGGGCTTGGTCTCATCTACTTTTGTGAATGGCTGCGTACATGTGAGTGCGTTAGGCGTCCCGTGAACTATGCGTCCCTGCGAGATATGTAATATCCATCCGTGGCCGTGAACAGATCTCAGCCCACGAAACGGAGCACGCTTGAGACCAATAATTCAAAGCATAAAGGTAATATCGCGTCACTGACATTTCAAGTCCGAAATGATCAACTACGCTCGATAATGGGGTTCCTGGGATCTGTCTAACTCGGAACCCTAGACTTTGGTTGTTTTATCGCTAGAGCGCGAACTCACTTCACAACCGGTACTATATACGAGATCCTGATGCCGATTTGGCGGGGCCCTGATTTGCACAACTGTCTAGGACATCCACAATGCTGCCAAGTGCGACCGACCTGATGCCGACTCGCAAGTGACCGTGGTCTTCACAGATCTGTCGATTAAGCGGGACGTTGTCAACTCATGTGTGTGAGGAGTATATTGGAGACAATCCAACACTCTCTGAGACTCAGGTGGCGTGTGTGACATGAGATATCTGTCCGGCAAATTGTTCTGCCATGGGAGATAATTTGGTGGCACTCGAGGTGTAGGCTACACTACCCTGGTATCACGTCCAATCCAGCCCTGCTGGCAAGCTGTTAATCAATCCACTGTAATGTTCCCCCGGTGCTAAGGATTTTATCTTTACAGATACACTTGGGAGCCTTTGGTTTCCTCCACATGTTGCAGAACGCCGGACACTGGGCAACAATCTCGCTTAGGAATCCTCGGCCTTTCCCCGGATCGGGTCATATTCTGCGTCGTGGATCTCTTTCAAGAACTTGTCTGCTCCAGTTTTGTCATTGGCAAAGAGGTGATCCGCAACCATCTTCTTCGGCGTCTCACCCAGCCACTGGAATAATGAGAAGTCCTGGAACTTCTCGGCCCGGAAGATCTCCAATACCTCAACGGGCTCGTCCTCGCTCAAGTTTTCGATAAAATGGCCCATATTCCTTGGAACCACGCCAACATCTCCCGCCATATAGTCGAAGGTTCTAGCATTCCCCTCGGCCCCGAAGATGGTGACGCGCGCACGGCCCTTGATGAAATATGACCACTCGTCGGCATTCGGATGCCAATGCATCTCACGCATAGCGCCAGGAGCAATGTCGAGGTGGGCGGCTGCGATCGTCTTGGAGATGGGGAAGTTGGTCGAGTCAGTGATGCGAACCAGACCCCCGGTGGTATTGAGGGGCTCTTGATCCAGCATCTTGTGGGTGAATCGGAATTTTGACTTCTTAACATGGGTGCCATCTGGCTTCTCATCATCAATGGAGCCCGGCAGGCTACCCTGGAAAATGTATTTATCGGACTTGGGAATGGTCTTGAAAACTTCTGGCGAGAGGCGGAAATTTTCTCCAAGGACAGACTTGGGAGTATGAGCTACCTCGCATTAATCATGCTTGATTTGCGTTAATGGATCACAGAACTCACCAAGCCAGTCAGTCAGCAGAAAAGTCGATTCTTCGTTGAAGTTGCCGTCATCGAAAACGATCAAGAACTCGGTGCCGTTGGGGTCTAACCCTTGCAGAGAATGGGGATGGCCGGATGGGAAGTACCACAAGTCTCCCTTCTGAAGGTCGTCGATGAAATTGCCGCCTTCAGTGTCCAGAGCAGTGACACGCACACTACCCTCAAGGACATATGCCCATTCCGCCTCCTTATGCCAGTGAAGTTCTCGAATTACACCGTAATCAAGTCTCATATTGACACCGGCAATCTCCTTGCTTGACCCAAGTTCTCTGATGGTGGTCTGACGTGTCCACCCGCCTTCCTGCGCAGTGTCAGCGGCATAATTCCCAGACCACGGAGCACTACGCGAACTTACCTCGATCCTGATATGCGAGTCCGCAAAACTCCAACGGTAGTTGGACATGCTTCCATGATCGGTGCTGGGAGGCCGAAGCATGTCTGGGTTTTGTCGCTCCCGATCTTTGTTTCGAGGCCCCATCATGGTCGCACCATCGCCGTTACGCCAAGGTAATGGCTGCCAGTCATTGCCATAGGAGTCAATTTTGCGGTCATAGGGATCTCGGTTGTCTGGCGTGTAGGGGCTATTCCTGTCATGGGGACGCAGGGCTTGTTGTTGCCGATCAATGACCGGAACTGCCAAGCAAGAGCTCACGAACAGGGACCACAGGGGAAGATGCATGGTTAAGCAGGTCAAGGGAGCCACAAAAAATGAACTTCTGAAAGGCTCAGGGGAGGACGTAGCTGTGTAATATATATGTGCTCAGTAGACTGAGCTCCGTCCGACCCACCCGTACACCCCAGGGTCCAGAGAAAGGGAGCTCCGTCATGACTTCGGCAGAATGTTCACCCGGCCAACAGCATGCCAAACTACGGAGGACGGGGAGAGGATTCCAGCCACCAGACGGCTACTTACCCACCTTGACCACTTTCATCCATATCGATCAACCACCCTTATGACGCGGTTCAAAACTCCGCAAAGACCACAACATCTCCCCCATCGCCCGGCTGATCGTTTCATCCTCCTCTTCGTCAGCAGCAACTCGCCGGCCCTCGATCCCCAAGACAATTTTCACTCCTGTGTATGCTTCTCATATAGCCCGACCAGACCACAGCAGATCGACGAACAGTCGGTGCTCACTCGCAATTATGACCACGGTGAACGGCTACAGAGCTATAAACGGAGACTCAACTCCTGATAGTCGACCGAACCAAGGCACTGAAGATGAGAATGATCCTCTCCTTGGAAAGAGAGACTCGGCTCGGTCTCTGACTCGCTTTCGGGGCTATTTGAACGAGGACATCGACAGACGCTGGGCTGATCTGCTGCTGCTGCTGTCGTATGTGATCACGGGGCTTCTCGATAGCTCCGCAGTTTTCATTTGGGGCTCTTTCGTGAGCATGCAAACTGGCAACACCGTCTACCTTGGTCTGGGCCTTGTTGAACCGACTAAAGGAACGCGATGGATCAGGTCACTCACCTCAATCGCTTTCTTTTGCTTTGGTTCATTCTGCTTCAGTCGCTTCCACCGCCGCTTCTCGCCAAAACGTCGTTGGGTTCTGCTGGCCTCGTTTGCCATCCAATTGCTCCTGGTCGTGGTGGCTGCTGTTGTTGTCATGGTTGACAGCAAGCAAGGAAATGACCTTCGGTGGGAAGTCATCGTCCCTCTCTCACTGGTTGCGTTCCAGAGTAGCGGACAAGCTGTGACCAGCCGGGCTCTGCAATATAACAGCCTCACCAGCGTGGTTTTGACAAGCATCTACTGCGACCTGTTCTCTGATCCGCTGATTATGGCGGGCCTCACGCAGAATGCAGAGAGGAACCGCAGGGCCGCCGCACCGCTATTGCTGCTGTTCGGGGCAGTTCTTGGAGGCCTATGGGCACATAGTCCAGTAGGCCTTGCTGGTGCGTTGTGGACAGCAGCCGCCTTGAAAATCACCATCATTCTCGCATTCTTTCTGTGGAGGGCCCAACCACAGGCCCAGAGCCGCTGATTGCAAGCGCAAGAATGTGAATCCTATTATTCGAAGAGGAACTTCTTCGTAACCACTAACTTGGAGGAAGGCAGCGGTTTCTCTTCGATTCTTACAACGGGCTTATCGCATGCCAATCAAGCATTTTCGCATAGCAACCATGCAGCTACGACGTTCAATGGTGCAGAGGCACGTTGGCTCAGTTTCCAATACAGACTACGTGTCCTAACTATAGCATGAATCGATGTTTTCGATACCTGAAAAGTGGCCGTGCACTGCGGCCAATCTTGCGGATCTCGAAGAAAAGGCAGTGCTGCATGACACCCACATCTCTGGATCATCGTCAACATCATAGAATGGCCTGCGAGTATCAACAAGGATCGGGAAGGGAGCCCGACACCTCCACAAGAACTCCATGGATATCACGGAGGAGTGCAATAGAATTTAGGTACTCGTGTAAAGAGCATTCAAGCAGCTCAGGGATGTTCCTGGTCTTGCTGGTTTATTGTGAAATTAGGCGACAAACGATGCTTGACAATCCTATTCTTGCCAGATCAGTTGTCTGAGGCCGCCATTAGTTTTGTTGAACTACGTGTTGAAAAGGTGGTCCCGATGTTCACTATCGTGCGTCGACAAACCAACGCTCTCATACGTGTGAGACCAGAATCCAAAACTGAAGTGACATATCACTGCCTTGATGGTCGTGTTCTTTTCAGCAGCATTCAAATTAGATTGCACTGCAGAACCTATATTCCAGGGGATATTCGCTCCCTAGCTCTCTTTCAGACGGCCACAACCAGGGGTCTTCCAGGGAGGGAGCGGATACAATGACCGATGATTACCACCAATATTTAACATAATTTTTCAGCCGATATTGGCTTGCGGCTGTGTGTTTTGCGATGCGTTTGCAGGCAGAGCATCCCGATTTATTATCCCATACTTCAAAGCTGTTTATGGAAGAAATTCAACAGGAGCTGGTAGGCCTTCTCGTAGGCGGCCTTTACATCGTCCTTCTCAAGGTCACCTCTTGCCGCCATGAAACCGTGAATTTGATCCTTGAACCATTCTACCTGGTGGGGCACCTGGAGCTTCGACTCGTACTTTTCCACATCGGCCTGGTCTTCGTCTTTGGAAGGGATCATGAGCATAGGGATGGTGATGTTCGGTGCATCATTCGGGTCGATCATGGCGGGATGGCAGGTCGCAGCTGCTTTAAAGACTGTATTGGATCCAGAAACAAGGTTCACAATCTGAAGGATTATCTGAGCACGTATGCAACGAAATGACGACAGAATTCACGAGAGTGCTACTAACCTTCCCACCCCAGCAGTATCCAACAATTCCCCAACTCTTGATACCGGGATATGTCGACTTCAACTCCTGCATTACCCTGTTGACTCGCTCGACCGTCTTTGGTGGGGCAGCAGAGGTCTGGAAAAATTCGCCCAACTTCTTCCCCTTCTCTTCTGTGTCTGGTGGGTACCAGGAGATGTCGGCCGGTTTTCCTTCGAAGAAGTCCGGCATGTATACCTGGTATTGGTGCTCCTTATCTGCGTGTGCAAGAATGTCGGCGCCTTGCAGCGTCTGTGGAAAGAACCCAAAAATATCGTACACGACCAGAATTCCCTGGCTCGCAGAGGAAGGTCCCGTTGCGTATGTCTTCAACCCGTCGACAATTATCCATTTTCCCTTCTCTTTGTAGCCTTGGCTTACAACAGCGGGGGTGTTGCAGCAAGCTGCAGATGGTGATTGTGACATACTGGCAAGAGTTCTTTGGGGTGAACCCAAGAGATATTGAGAGGCGGATGAAAGCTGTTTCGAAAGAGCAGCGAGTCTGAGTCGACCTGTCATTGAGCTGGACGGTTATATAGAAAGAATTTGAGGTAGAGCGTCTATGTCGTTAGGATCAATCAATCGCTTTGGTGAAAGATGGATGCTGGGATTTGGGGAACGAGGGGAAATCGGATTGACGTCAGACGGAGCTCACTGCTCGGTTCCGAGTACCAGGTGTACGAGGCACTCAGCGAGGTATCGACGAGCCGAGTACTTGTGTTGAATTGAGACTTGTAGGGGTGTGCGCGCCTACAGAGTTGTCGCGACTCTTCTCTTCCAAACGTTTCGAGATAGGTCCAAAAACGCTGACAATAATAACACTTCTGTACGTCCGCAGCTTCGCCAACTGCATTTATCGCTAGATCGAACGCCCACCGGAGAATATCCTCGGCTCATCGCCATAGCTTTCTTGTGCCGACTGACGACACCGGTCCTCCCTTACGATCTCTTTCCCCTTGCCTCATCCTCAGCCCAGCTGAGTTAACACCATGAGGGAAGCGTTAACTGAAAATGTCACTTGCCACACTCCTCTTCTAGCCCATATGGGAACCAGGATGAACCCGGCAACGTTCAGAATATTTTCAATTACCCCGGTTCTCAGCTCATGTTTGGAGGGTGCTCAACTTAAGTTCTGCGACGGAGGCGCACCTTGAATTCAGATTGTTTGACAAACCACGCGTTGTGCAGTTCCCATGTCCTCGTTGGATCTGCCAACTCAATCTACAAAAGAACAATTAGCTTTGAGGGCGCGCTGAAGAGCAGGTTCCACCCATACCTCAAATTTCATCAGTAGCGCTGGAACAAGCTTGTACATTTCGAGCAGACTGATGTTTTTGCCGATACATGTATGGGAGCCAGCCCCAAAAGTGAAGAGAGCCTTGTCCATTTGCCTTTTTTGTTCTGCCGATGCCTCGAGCCATCTCCTCGGACGAAAGCTCTCTGTGTTCGGGCCGAAAAGACTGTCTCTATGCACCGTCCAAGCACTGCATCCGACAATTGTCCCACCGGGAATGAACTTGCCACAAATCTCGACACCTTGACGAGGCACGATTCGTTCAAGCATGAGTCCGGCGGCGGGATGGCATCGAAGAGCTTCTTTGATCACAGCGCTCAGGTACGGCAACTCCCTGACATCGTTCCAGTTGACAAGACCATTTGGATCAGAGAATTTTCCATGTTCCCGTTGTGCCCGGAGTTCCTCCATCAGGCTCTCCATGTCTTCAGGATTTCTCAACAGGTAGTAGAACACTGCCCGCAAGCTAATCGCGGTCGTGTCGCTGCCAGCAAACATGTTCGCGACGGTCAGCGCCAAAACACGCTCCGTAGTGATGAACTCAGGGTCTTTGTGATTGGCTTCAGTGAACCTTGACAAGAAATCTCTCCTTGCTCGCTGTCCATCAGATGTGGCTGCTGGTTTTTCCTGAGCCTGCTCGAAATCTTGTCGACTGGCAATACGGTTTCTGGCGAAAGTCGCTACGGGCGTATTGGAGCTTATAAGTCCGATCTGGCTGACGAACAATCTCAACGGGTTCTTGAGAAAGACACGATCCAGGATCGGGATTTGTCCAACCTGTCGTGTACGGTCACTATCCCAGCCTCCTGATTTGGGCATGAACTTACTATGGCAGCATAATTGAGAAGCCATTCCAGATTCCCAATAATGCCATCGATATCAGCACCTCTATCCACGAAACCTAGGCGCTTGGAATAAGTGAGCTCGCCAATGACATCGAATGCGTAATATTGGAGCCATTTTGAGAAGTCACATATGCCTGCTACACCTGTTTTGCCCGCAAACCTCTCTTCAAGCTGACCCAGGAAAGCCAATGTGGTGGAATCAACCAAAGGTTCGAATTGGACCAGTGTACTCATCGCATATGCATTCGACACGGCCTTTCTGAGTTTAGCATGGAACTTCTCATCCGTGGTGCTGAACATGGTGTACAGCCTGCGACCTTTTGCTATCGTCTGCTGGACCGGATAGAACCCCGACTTGACAAAGCCAGAATTCAAACCGTATATAACGGGTATTGCTGCAGGGTCAGACACCGAGATCACTCGAGGACCCAAACGAACCAATGGACCATGCTTCTCGTGCAGTTGGATATGCTTTATTTCCGGTCGACGGCCCCAGACAACGAAGAATCTCCACAAATCTGTGAATGAAGCAAGCACAGGACCCGGAATATGACTGATACCTGTGCCATATCTATTGACTGCGAACCGGACAACACAAAGGCTTGTGACAACGCCAGTGAGGTACCATAACAGCGACACCGGATCAGCAGCCCGGACAAGAGACATAGTGCGCTAAGCCAATAACTCCAAGGTCAGAACGGTGCATAGTAAAGAGCCGAGATGAGGACGAAAGGGAAGATATAACATCAAGAGTTCGAGGAAACGCAGCGATTCTGTGAAGCCGGGGACGAATCCATTCATGGTAATTGCGGGGGAATGCCTCCACATCGGAATTGCCCCATCGACCAGAAGAAATTTGGGACCGGGACGCCACTCAGCCACCCTCCCGTTCCTGGCGTATTACGGAGTATGAATTGAGGAGAAGACCAACCGAGCTCGCCCGCACTTTCTCCGAGGCTGCTTAGGTATGTCTTCAACAGTCCGCTAGCCTTAAATTATTTTCAATCTACGAGATATAGCACTTTTTATTCTCTGAGTACCTATTGGATAACCATTCTGGGTAGCTTTCGATGGGTACCATCGGGCGCGGTAGTAGGTTAACTGTGGGAGCCTATAGCCGCCCTAGGCTTACTAGGCCAAGCGGGACTTTTTGCTGATATAATCTTAATTTTATATGTGTTTCTACTAGAATTCATAGGAATATAGTAGATAGGCTCGAAATTTGAGGTTATTACTAATAGGATTAGAGAACCTCAATCCCTCTTGTAGAGCTCCCTCAACCCAAAGATTTCATTATCCTGTAAGTCTGACGGACTTTTGTAGGTGAGTAATCTGCCGTCCGAGATGACGGCGACCTTGTCGAATCGCTTAATGCTGTGTAGACTATGAGTGATGAAGATCACGGTCCGTCCACTGAATGCCGGACCAGACAAGATCATATTTACGATCCTTTCTTCCACTTCCGCATCGGCGCTGCCTGATTTTAGCTAGAGATTCTTCAATCCGAGTGGGAATTGGCTCACGAGGCTGTAGCTTCATCAATGACGACCACTTTGCCGGGTCTTAAAGCGCTGGCTGCTAGCCCAAACAGCTTTTGTTTGCTCTCTGATAGGTTCAGCTCTGGCAGGGTCTTTGAGAGGTCCAGGTCGGACAGTCCGAAGGACTCCAGCACTGAGGTAATGACTGACGCGCTGTGCTGATGCTTCGGGTCGAGCAAGGTACAGGCGTTGGCTGAATGAAGGCTGGGCGGCATTTGTGGCACACTAATAATCCTTTGACGGACTATATCCGGATCCTCACGTGCAATCTCGATCCCATCAATTACGATCGAGCCGCTCACGATGTTGACAAGTGAGAGAAAGCTAGCTGCCAGAGAACTCTTTCCACTGGAAGTAATCGAACTTGTTAGATTGCTCAAATCGCGGTCCGCGAATGCTACTCACCTCCCAGTACGTCCGAGAACCATAATCTTTTGGCCAGGCTCAACATCGAAAGATACATCAATCAGCGCCTTGGGGGAACTGGACTGAGTCCTACCGCAATGTCAGCAAGCTTATGTAGAGCCTCTTAGACCGACTTGCCGCTCACCCGTGGATGCACACCAGCTTTTTCACGCTAACCCTGCCCTCAGCAGGCCAGTCAGAGGGTATTGGTCGTTCTGCAGGTGCGCCCTCGGGAGGCACGGGCGATGCAAAGCTCTGTGTTCTCGAGATCACATTAGAAGAGAGCTCAAGCGTTGTCCACCATACCACAAGAAGCTTTATGTCCTGCCCGAGTTTGATCAATGCAGTCAAAGCGACCCCGACCCAGCCCGGATCATTTGCGCGTAATGCCACAAAGACACCAGCAAGGACCGCCGCGAGTCCGGTAGTCATAAGGTCTAGCACCAGCACCATCCATGACTGGAGGCTGCGCAGGAGATATTCCGGCCGAACCGCAATCTCTTGGATCTCGTCAAGTTTTTTCAAGCTTTGCCCTTCGTAATTGAAACATCTCACCGAGACCAAATCCTCGGTGACAGCTTTGAAATGATCAATGATAGGAGCCTGTGCCTCTAGCTGAATTCGACGGAGTGGTTGAGAGGCGCGTAAATACACTGTCTCTAACAACCACAGAAGAATGCAAAGAACCGGAAAGACCGCGAGGACGTACGGAGAGCCTGCCGCCAGTAGAATAAGGTCACCCAGCACGGCTAACATGGCTATAGCCATCGTTAGACGGGGTCCTACCATTATATGACACAACTGACCGAAACTTGCATTCAGCAGAGCCTGTGGAAGCTCCATGTCCACAAGCGTCATGTCTTGAACAAACCTATTCCGATTAGCTCATTTGACCAGGTCAGTCGTGATATACATACCTATTGAGGATGCTAGAACACACCCCTTCGATGACCCAGATTTTTTGCCTAGAAATGTTAGCTGTGTAAGAACAGCTCGATCCACTGTCAATAACCTTTCGACAGCTCTAAGTAGGCTTTGATGTAGGCTCATAGACGCTTTCGGCTGCATGATCAATATCCAAATGCTATAACACGGTCAGAGGCTTCCGAAGCACGGTATACATCGATCGTAACCTTATGGCAGAAGCGATCATGATCAGATTGGCCACGACTAGCGTGGCATATACTGTCACGTAGTATCCCGGACTGCGGTGCCCGGCGTCTGCTGCCCAGTGCTTGATCCAGAGTGCTATGTCTCTTGTTATTCGGTCTTCCAAGAGGCAAAACAAAAGGAACATACTTCGACCCAGATCGGAAGCAACTTTGAGCAAGAGAAGTAGAGCAACTATCATTGCCAATCCCACCCCCAAATCTTGGATGTAGGGTCTCAGATTCCGTTGCTTCTTCTGGTGATTTTTTACGACGACTGGATCCCTCTGATCTAAGTTTGACAATCGGAGAGTTTCCGGTAGTAATGAAGGGGTACTGGCGGTTTCGGATTTGAACGTATCGTTGTTGAGTGCATGCAATGATGCTTGATTGATTTGTGGAAGTGTTTCTACACGGGCTCTTCCATTTCCGAGGCGCACTACCATGTCGAATGAAGTGTTTCCTTGGTCTGTCACCCTTTGTAAGTAATGCAACGGAAGATCTTCCTGAGACATACCATCATTAGATGTGATCAAGACCGTCTTTTCGCGCTGCCGCAGAAAACCCTCTTCTCCAAACAACGCCTTCCGGATTTTTGAAGCCGTCTCTGTGTCCAGTCCAGAGTAAATGTCGTCGAGAAGTAACAAGTCAGCATCCTGATAGATTGCTCGTGCAAGAGAGACTCTTTTGCGCTGTCCACTACTCAAAAGTGACCCTCTGAAGCCAACGCAAGTGTTGTCCCGCTTGGGAAGCAAAGCTAAGTCTTCTTGGAGACAGCAAATTTCGAGTACACGGGAATAGCGGTCTGGGTCGAGATATTTTCCTAGGAGAATATTCTCGCGGATGGAAATGTTCAACAGCCACGGTTTTTGAGCACAGTATGCCACTTGTTGCGAGCTCCTTGATACTGAGCCTGAAGCGGCATTCGTCTCGAACAGCAAAGACTTCAATAGCGTGGATTTTCCGCTTTCCGAAGGCCCGTAAACCAGGACGATCTGTCCTCGCTTGATTCGCAGATCAACATCTTCCAAAATCAGCTGTTCACCGTGCTTAAATGATGCATTTGACCAAAGGATCATCACCAGGGTGTCCTCGAGTTCCTCTTTTTCGGTTCTTGAACGAGTAGCCTCGAGGTAATGACGGTCTACTTCTGAATTTGGCAAGTCATCTTCAGCAATTCTTTTGAGGCTGACATACCCGGCAAGGAGTTGCGGTAGGACTTGGGTGACGGTGATTAGAGGACTCATCATAAGATAAAGAGTGGACAGCGACGTGAACGCTGCGGCATTGCCAGCGTTGGTGGCATAGAAGGCACTGAACAAGCCAAACAGGGACAGGGAGGAGAACCCATCCAGCGAATCGGCTAGAATTATCAGTCCAAACGAGCACAATTGCGTCGAGCATCTTCACTTACAAATCATAACAAAGAAGATTTCGTTCTGCCGGTACGCCGAAGCCTTTTCGATTTCCAATTTGCGAAGGCGTGTTGTCTCCTGTAAGAAGATAGGCTCCAAGCCTGCTTGACGAATGCTTCTGAGCGCAGTTATATCTTCTGAGACTTGCCGGATGCGCGATTGAGTGGCTTCAAGCCAGCTCCGTTGGCTTTGAGTGGTGAGCTTTCCCAGGACGGTCGAGGCAGCGACACTTGCGAGAGCTAGTACGAGCGGTGCAAAAAATGCAGCTCTGACCTGAGAATAAAGGATGTATGAACCTACGCCAACCATGATAAGGTTACCTAGGATCATGACAATGACCCTGACACTGTTTCCAACGTTCTTGGCGTCAACTGTCACCAAAGTCAATCCGCGTTTTCTCTCTGACTCGCTCTGCAGTGCATCTGCAGGGAGCTTGAGTTGTCTCGCGGTGATGAGTGACACCAAGCTCACGCGCACCGTGAGAGCGACCTGGTCGAGAAGATGGCCGGTCTGAGCATTCAGAACGGCCGAACCTAGGTAACTTGACCATGTCAATTATTTGTAGCCTTTACCATGTCGGAAACAGGCCTACCTTGAGACTAATGCACCGACCAACCATACGCCCACTGAGCTGTCGACAGAAGATGTTTCGAAATTGACCAGTGCATTCAAGATAGCTGGCAAGCAGAGAGCGAGCATTACTGATAAGATTCGAATGCACACTGCAATAGTGAACTGGAGGCCCACTCTAGGCCAGAGTACTTGTGACACCGCCCACCAGCTGCCTGGTCTTGTCGCTTTGAGATTATCATCCACGGGCGCAAGGCTGCCGTCAGCGCCTGTAATATAATGCGTCGGCTGCTGTTCGATTAAGCCCGCCTCGAGCGAGTTTTGCCAACTAAATTTGACAAGCGGAAGTAACCAGGAGAAGAACAGTACGCTCAAAAGATGCGCGTCGTCCTCGGGAGCGACAATCGGTTTTCTTTCGTGAGTCGCAAGCTGGTTCTTTTTCTGTGTTGAAAACCCCATTATGATCTTTATGGCCAACAGGATGGTTTCTAAAGCTGGTTGTAAGATTGATAGCCTGTTGATCCCACCATTCAGAGTGTGAAGCCACAAGCTGCGACACCTGATCAATCTGAATAGACTAACTATGATCAGGAAAGTCTCAAGGCAGTATCGTCGACCTCGCTGGCTCGACCCATTCCATATCAAGAGGAGATAGACCGAAGTCAGAACGTCCACGGCTGCCGCGGGTATACTGGTAGGCGGCCAGACTGTAGGTGGATGTTGTCTAACAAGCAGCGCGAGATATGCGACTTGTAGTATCAAAATCGAGAATGGAAGAACGAGTGGTAAGAACCACCGAATCTGAGTCTGTCAACGATATTCTCAACTCCTTGATGAGATACTCATCAATACCCACCTTTTTCTGAGGGGATTGTCCGTGGAAGAAAGAGGCTCCTTTATTTTTGCCCAGATACACCAAAGAAATTACATCAATGATGAAAAAAGCCAGATCCGGCAACAAGACGAAGAAGATGTCTTCTGAAAGTAAAGAAAAGTCAAGATGCGAATGAGGTAACGTGGAGAAAAGCCATGTTGGTTTAAATCGTTTCGATGATGGGGAAGGTGAGGAAGTCATTATTAGCCGGCGCAGTAGTGTGAGACAAAATGAAGAAGAAAAGAAAGAACGATGCTATGGTTCTGAGGACACTTATATCTTAAGAGACACGGTCTTACTGGGAGCTGACAAGGGGTCCTACCAGGCCTAGCAAAGCACGGCATATGGCTTATGCATCGTCCACTGCGGGCAAGTATGATAATACATCCGGGAGCTCTGCTACTTGTTAAGAGTGGTTGAATGACAGCAACAATAGTGAGCTTTACTAGCCTTCCGGAACCTCTCCAGAAAATAATCTACAGCACGTATTGGTCTACTGTAAGCCACTAGATATAAGAAACAGAGCAGGCAAGTTTGAAATTCTTACTCTCTCCTAAAGGAACAATACTGAGCACATTGTGCTTCGGGTTTTCTTGGCCGACTATTCAAAGCAGTTCCAGTCCTAGCTAATGTTGAATATGCTGGGACAATGTTACTCCCCCTCCGCTCAGCAGAGATAACACACTACAAATCACCCTTTCCACACGCGCAACCAAACAGACAGTGTAGTCTAGAAACTGGTTAGAAGTCTTAATCAACACCGCCTTTACAAAAGCACCCGACTTGACATCGGAGTCTGACCGAAAGGAGGTGCATTAGTAGCTGCAATGTAGCATATCACTGTGCCGATAGTAGCAGATGCACCATGAAAAGCTATCTGTAGCGAAGAAAGGACAAGATATATGAAAGAGAAGGGACTTACTTTCTGACTGGCATCGTTGCCCCTTTCCCGTCCTCCTTGTATTCCCACTGTGCAATGATAGATTCCTTTCCCTGATCCCAGTCTTCCTCGGCAACCACGAACATGACATTGGTGTTGCCAAACGTCTTTTCTAGCTTCATAGTTCCAGGTTGAAGCCCGTCTCCGAGTAAGGTAAGCCCGAGAATATCTTCTAGGTGGTTTCTCTCCAGGAGTTGGCCGAACTCGAGGTAGAAAGCCGGCTTCTCTGGAAGGTCACCATAAGTGGAACCAGACCGAGTATTGTCATAGCCGAACTCGTAAGCAAGCAGTCGGCCTTTACGGAACATCCAGCTCCGTGCCTTGACCCTACCGCCCATGAGGTCGGTGTCTTGCTGACGGTAAGACCAGGGAGATGCGACACTCCCGAATTCGACAAGCTTCTCTCCGTCCGTCATCGGGAAGTGTCGGTGGAGAAGACACACCGCGAGGTCCCTGTAAACATCGTGCTTATAGAAGAGCTCGCTATGAATATCGTCAATAAAAGTGAAATCCTGAGGTCTTTTTCGGCAAAAGATCTACCGTACCCGATTTCGTTGTGCAACAGTTCCATAGGGTCCGCATTCACAAAGTTTTGATGGGCATCGAGGAGGTGCGGCAGGCTATTGTACGCTTCCACACTATAGGGGGCCACTAAAGCCATGACGGACCAAGTACTAAGTATCCTTTTGGTGATATTAACTCAAAGAGATTGTGTACAGGAGAAGGAAGAAAGTCTTGATGATTGTGTGTCTGAGGTCCTTCTCTTTGGGACAAAGTGGCACGAACCGTCGATTAAATAGATTTTGCATAGTTACTTGAAAAACTGCTCGATAAAGGAGACCACGTGCTCTTCGTGTCTCAACGAGCTTTGGGATGAGTACGAGAGTCTTGTTGATGAGTGGGTCAACTAAACAATCTCTTAGTAGGAATCTGGTCGTAGTTGAGTGGACACTGAATTAGCGGATATATTGCTCAAATAGGTTACTCCATACTCTTGTAAGAAGTTTTTTACATAGTATATGTCGTTGATAGATGCTGGCTCAACCGTTCTTAGCGGCAAATCATGTACCTCGGAAGGCTTACATAGGATTGCGCTACTGCCGATCAGAGGTAACTTATTGTAGATGGAAGCGTATGCTCAGTGTCATAACTCACTAGAGGAATCCTAATGGCTACTAAAAGCCTTTTGAAGGATTTGTTTGACAGCTGAATAACATCTACTAGGATCAAAGTAGACACACCGGTGGGTACATAGGAATGATTCTACCTAAAATCGATCGTAAATCACGTAAGTATGGTACATCTCAGCATGCAGTAAGACTGCCTATCCACCCTCTACTTCTTTGCGTGATAAAGGTGGGATCTTAATTTACTCTTACTGAATAAAGGTGATCATCACGACACTTACCAGAGGGTACTACCAGAAACGGCAATATAGGAGCTTTAAGTCCTTCCACCAAAGACATACACTAGAATAACGAGTGTCAGGTTCTCTAAGGAACTCTCAACGGAGATGCATCTTATTAAGTACCTGGAGTAAGGGTACGAAGTCCGGCCGTGGAGACTATGGCTACATGAACCTTATCCTATATCGGAAAAAGGTCGACCCCGTATTATGGGTGACGTTACTGATACGCTACGATAAGTTTGGTACTCCGCGGAAGCTAGCGAGTGCTTAGTCTCTTCGGTTTTTGCTTATGCCGCAGTCTAATCTGGACAAGAATCCTGCTCCTGTATTAGGTAATTTTCAGTAGGTTATTGTGATGGGGAGAGTCATGGGAAAAGTCAGGTCACGTGCCTATATATTGTACAGGGAAGTAACGATGGCCTCTGATTGGTCGAATGAAGTGGGGAGCCTGTTCTTTTCTTTTGATGGTATTTGTATAGACAGCTGGCGAGGGGGATTAAGGATAGATAACCAAATATCTATTATTCAGGTGTTATATATTGTGCTATGCTTATCCCTACCGCCGCAGAGAGATGTCGCCTTTGGCTATGAAGCCTCGCCCCGATTCACTATCTATAATAACATTATGATAAAATACTAACCTCTCATTTCAGATCTAAGGCCAGTGGCTATCGTTGTGAAAGTAAAAAAATATAAAATTCATCCCCGCCGACCTCCAAATAAGCGGTAGCGGCCATACAAATTATATCCTAAGATACCCGTGCCAAGGTTGGTATCTCATAACAGCAGCTAATGAAGACATCTTAGCACGTTTATCAGCTACTGCCGTATCAGGGCAAAATCGATAGGGTGTGTTCCCGCGGGGTAATAGCCGAGCCGTAAAGACGTCGTTAGCCCCTGTTGGGACAACGCCTAATTCGGAATTAATGTTACAGCATGGCCTTATCTTTCTCGCGTTATTCTCCTAAGTCGGCAGCCTCCTACCAAACTCCTTAAATTAAATGTACGAAGGATTCAAAGGCCGAAAGCACTAGAGAAGAAAGCGTATCGTCAAACAAGGTAAAACAGAAATAGGAGCATATGTAGAGGTGCATAACGGCGATTAGGCTTAGTTCTGTACGTCATTACGCGTACGGAATGAGACAGGGGTGCGCGCAAGGTTGACTTGTATATCATAAAGTTACGTGCTGGCCCCCAAAGCGCCATTCAGGGCACTAACCACGCTAATCTCCCTAGGTAATATCTTCGCAGCACGGCGTCGAGGAGAAGATTGATAGGCTAGCCTATTTCAGGACGTAAAGCACTAAAGCTGGGTTCTTAAGGTTCAGATTATTAGCGCTACTAGAGGATGAAGATGCATCTTAGCGCTCGCCTGTGCTCAGGTCTAAAGGCGGAAACTGACCATATTGGAGCCAGTTTTGGGCACACCGACAACAGAATGATTATGATACAATGATGGAATTGGTAAAGTCATCGCTGCCGCTGAAGTAGTCGCAAGGACATGATTTCCATATATATACTAGCTATACTGAGAAAGTTCAACTTCACTGGTATCATTCTTCCTCTTTGGACGCCGCTTCACATTGATCTCTAATATGATTTGATTGCGCCATAGTCTGTCTCAGCAACTCGACAAGTTAGATGTTCTGTCATATTAAAGCATAAACGCCTACCAGGGAGTTACTTTGCGGTGGGTCGAACTCGGCCAACAGGACGGTAGGTGACAAGTTATGGGACATGCCCACGAAAAACTACTTACCGTGCTAGAAAATGAACAATTAGGGAAGTAAGGCCGGGTGGAGCACTTTGAATCGAAGTAATCGAGCATGGATGGTCCAGCGTCCTAGGAGATCAGCTTATGTTGACCGTCAACATCTGCGAAGGGTGATCCCGGTGGTACAATGGTCGATTGGGTAGCTAGTGCCCAAACTCTCCCTGGTTATCCTATTTGAGTTACGGCGGAAGTAATACTCTCTGGTAGTCTAGACTTTGTTGGAGGTCAGACTGCCCCGTCAGTCAAGTAGGAATCGAGTCATTGACAGCTGGAAGCTTTAGAAATGGACACTTTCTTCAAGGTATACTGGAGCGCTTGATGCGCACCATAACGGAGCCTTCCCACGTGCTAGCACTGAGGTTATGCAAGTCTTGTAGACGTATACTCCTCCAGCTGAGCAAGTGGAGTGGTAACTGTGACTACGGAGGCCATTACATCCACTGCTGAATGGGGGGAGATGAGAAAGATCCGCGAAGGACAGCCGCGAAGGAAGGTTCTTACGCTAAAAAATGTTTGATAAGATCTCAGGGTTTTGAAGCCTTAGCAAGGGTAACGTTTGTTCAATAATAAATAACAGCACCATCCTTCGATATTTATGTATACGTAGTGCCGTCCCTATAGATATCTACACGGTTGGGTCAGCTTTTACATTGCTCCTGTCATCAACGCTTCAACTCCTGTCCTCAATAGTGTTTATCAACAAACTAACTTCTGCCACCAACCAGCACCAACCCAAAGATCAACACACCTATTTTTCTTGAAGGTACGTAGGCCCTCAGCTGTTTCACACGCGGTATTCTGGATTAGTGTTGTTGAATGAACGGCTCTAGGACCTCTCAAGACGACTTACGACATGCGTTTCCTCGATGCCGTCCTTGTCTATACATTCGCGCTTAAGGCATCTGTACTTGCCGTCCCCGCGCCTACGGATCATCTCGACACGAACTCTTCCACTATTCGCCGAGAAGCCCCAACCGAGTGGGCCCTTGCGCTTTTCTCGAGCCAAGATTGTGATTTGAGAACGAGCATATTCGCCGACAGCGGCGACGAACCTAAAGACTGTGTGGATATTGGTCAGCAGGCATTTTCCGCGGCGTTTGATGGTGGAGGACTATTCTTTGCCCAGCTCTATACCGAGCAGGAGTGCAATGGGTTCAATCTTGCTCTTGGTCCCGGCGAGTCTGGGTGTAAGGCGTCTGCCCAGGGCTGGCGCTCCTATATGGTTTCTTGATTCCTTTTGAACTCGCGGGTAAAAGGAGGTCCCCGATATGGTGGTGTGAACAAGACAAGAAGCTAAGGAAGGCTGGGCCACGTGTGACACGTGACTTGCAGGAAAGGAAACACTCGATATGTCGATATGTTGGTATACTGCCACATCAACAGGTAAACATACCATTCCCTGTTATCTATTGGGGAAACGCCGATAAGTATATAGCTACGCTCATTACCCTTTCATAGTTACACTCTCTCGTAGCCAAATTATATCATCTACTTGATTGTCAGGGAGCCTTGGGGTGGGATCGTTAGACGAAGAGTCAGAGGGTTGAACACGTATCTGTATTGTATAAAGCTGTCCTTGAGACATCGACTTCTCGCACTGTTAAGGGCCTCCCAGCAGTGCGAGAATAGAGGTCCTATTTATCTCTTTCTGTGTATACCTTGTGGGGGCCGACTTAGCATTGGGGGCCGTTAGCCCTATGGGGGCTATTCGCCCTATAGGGGTCAAGCGCCCTTTTCGCCCTATGGGGGCTAAGCGCCTGATGGGGGCTATTTGCCTCATGGGGTGTTGTCGGCCGGGAAGCGCATTGTAACAGTCATTGTAACAGCCCTACTTCCCGGGTGATAATTATCCCCCCCCTCGAAAAGGACTCGCCCCGAAGGCCTCCACCGTTATAATCGCTGTCCCTT